>NW_011495057.1:6057825-6075479 GCF_000754665.1 Bison bison bison | reverse complement strand
GCCCCCAATCCCTCCCAGCATCAGAGTCTTTTCCAATGAGTCAACTCTTCACGTGAGGTGGCCAAAGTACTGGAGTTTCAGCTTCAGCATCATTCTCTCCAAAGAAATCCCAGGGCTGATCTCCTTCAGAATGGACTGGTTGGATCTCCTTGCAGTCCAAGGGACTCTCAAGAGTCTTCTCCAACACCACAGTTCAAAAGCATCAATTCTTCAGCGCTCAGCCTTCTTCACAGTCCAACTCTCACATCCATACATGACCAATGGAAAAACCATAGCCTTGACTAGACGGACCTTTGTTGGCAAAGTAATGTCTCTGCTTTTGAATATGCTATCTAGGTTGGACATGACTAGTAGCACTGAGCAAATCCAGGAAGAAGAAATGGGCAGCTGGGAGAAGAATGGAAGAAAGGCTTTTTACTGTTAATCATTTACATCTTTCAAATTTTGAACCATGTGCATATTTGTAAATAAGTAAATAATATTTTGAAATCAAATACTACTTACCTAAAATGTCCAAACTGTACTATGATTAATTTTTAGGATGTCATAGGGGAAATCTGTATTGGTTTTTCTCAAATTTATAGGATCCAGACCATGTATGCAATGTTATTATCTACTCACTAATCCTAGGAAAGGCAATTATAAATATTTTTATTCTATTTTATATGATATGTATTATATATTACATATATAACTTTTAAAATGTGGGATTCTACTGTATTATGCAACATAGCTTAATAAATTCAGACTCCTCGAATTGTACAAATGAGCCAGAAATAATGCCCTAATATTTGAAGACATTTGGAGTTTTCTCAGTCTGTATGTCAATAAGTCTTTCTCTTGAGGCTTGAGCAGAGAGCCACGTGGAACCAGGGAGAAGGACTCACTGTGATCTGAAACTGACTTGGCTGGTCCAGTCATAACCAGGTAACTCTGACCAAGTTACCCATGTACTTCCACATCCTCTGCTAAAAAAAAGAAATAGAAACAAACAAATATAGATACAGGAAGCACAATATAATTGTGGTCATTTGAAAAGGGTAATTACTGACCCATGGAATTCTCTCAGAGAGTAAAGCCCAGCCAAATATTGATTATATTTGGTTTTCTCTTCATTTCACAGGTGAAAAAAAAGATGCCAGTATGTTTTATCTGAGGTATGTCTCCTGACAGGAGAGTTGGCATCAATGTTACAGCAAGAACTGGCATCACCCATGAACCCAAAGGTTTCCACATGGCCACGTAGGGCTGTGGAGCCTCTTAAACATATTTGGAGACCTGCTCCACAAAATCAGTAGGTCAAACTGATTTCCTGTATCTGAAAAGTGTGATGTTAAAATACACAAGAAATCCTCAATACTGTCATAAGAGCATATGATAACCTGGCTTGAACTCAGAGTTCCACCCCCATACTCACCCCTAAGCTCAGTAGGAATGAGGCAGGAAGTAACTGAGGATGACCTGTAAGTGCTTCTCCACAGATGTCTCAGCCCCACCTGAATGTTGGAACCACTAGAGGAACAGGTAAATAACAACCCAAACCCCAGACCTGCTCCAGAACAATCAAACCCAAATCTCGGCCTAACAGTCACTGGCTTATCTTCATTTTAAAATGTGATTAGTCAAAGATAAAAATCTTTCTGAACGCAAGGACCATCTTAAGTTATTAAGATACTAGTTGTTGGGATATTAGCTGTGATCCCAAGGTAGGTAGTGGCCTTCCCCGGCGGCTCAGTGGTAAAGAATCCACCTGCAATACAAGACACGCAGGTTCAGTCTACAGGTCGGGAAGATCCCCTGGAGGAGGAAATGACAACCCACTCCAGTGTTCTTGTCTGAGAAATTTTATAGACTGAGGAGCCTGGTGGGCTGCAGTCCATGGGGTTGCAAGAATCTGACATGACTTAGCGACTAAACCACCACCAAGGTAGGTAGGCGTGTGCATGTGTATATACGTTTTATACAATAACATGTCCCCTAATGGGCTTCCCTGGTGGTTCAGCTGGTAAAGAATCCACCTACAATGCAGGAGGCCCAGGTTCGATTCCCAGGTCGGGAAGATCCCCTGGAGGAGGGCATGACAACCCACTCCAGTATTCTTGGGCTTCCCTGGTTGCTCAGACAATAAAGAATCTTCCTGAAATGTGGGAGACCTGGATTCAATCCCTGGGTTGGGAAGATCCCTTGGAGGAGGGCATGGCAACCCACTCCAGTATTCTTGCCTAGAGAATCCCATGGACAGAGGAGCCTGGCCGGCTGCAGTCCATGGGGTCACAAAAAGTCGGACAGGACTAAGCAGCTAAGCACAGCACACATTCCCTAATATTACCGTCCTTTCATCTATTTGCTTGTGTTCACAAAGTTGCCTTAGTTGATAAAAACTCTGTGTCCAGGGGCAACCTGGACACAGAGAAGCACCCAGCCATCAAATAAGTAAAGATGCAGCTTCACACTATGGATGCTTTCATTGCCTAGGTGCCAAGGACGTTGCCAGCCTGAAGGATGCAAACTCCCATAGCAAACCTTGGCCAACCCTTCCCACATTGGCTGCAAGATTCTACTCTGGGCCAGGAAGCATTTTCTGTTCCCCCACAGCAACCAGTTGGCAAAGACTTCATTCACACACGCAGATTTTCCCTCTCCGGTCCCGTGGCCAGGAGCTTTTTTGAGGTGCTCCAAGCAAAACCTCTCCTCGCCTGCCTCCTCGTCTCCAGAATGCACATCTATGCGCTCTGCACACATATGTATCTTGGCAGGGGAGAGACTTCCTTTAGGATTTCCTTTGAGGGTGCATTTAAAGCACTGGCTTTGGGCCAAGCCCAAATGACCTGTGGACGGAGGCATCTTCAGGCAGCCTGTGTGTTGTTTTCACCTAGCGTGAAATGCGATCGAGCATCTTTGGGTCTGGGGGAAGGAAGGTTGGGTGGGGAGCTGAGGAATGTCTTCATTTCCTTTCCTGTCCTGAAGCCCCTCTATAGCTTGGGCTTTGTCAGCTCCAGGCAGACTCCCATCTCCAGTGGGAGGCCAGCCTGCTTTGATTTCGCTTCGTTTGGGATCTAACTCAACCTTGTTATATGCCAAATACCCTCCAGGCTGTCCTACTTTTCTGGATCTTGTCCTGAGTCAGAGCTCCCGGTAGCTTCATCTTTCTGTCCTTTAGGAGAAAAGTGCCCCTGCCATCACCTCAGCCCTTCCCAGAGAAACGACTCCAGGCTGCTGTTGCAAACACCAGGCACACGCATTTGGTGATTTTAAGTGAAGATTATGAAAATCTGAATTAGCGTGACAAAATTATACCAGCCAGGTTTGAAAATAAATGGAGCATGTTCTGAATTTGATTGAAAGAGGAAAAAAAAAAAAGGATTCAAAAATCATTTGAAAATTGGGTTGGGGGGAAAAAAATATCCTTTCTCTGACTCTGCCCAGATTTTTTTTCATGGTTTCTTTCTTTTCTCCCCGTCCAAATGCAGCTTATTTCTGCTTCCAGTGGGTCCATAAGTCTGAGAACTAACAACGGTGAAAGTAGGTTTTGAGAAACCAAAAATATTCCAAACTGTACAGGCTCCAGAAGAAACTGTGGTGCACTGGAATTTTGTGGGCTCAAAGAATCCGCCTGCCAATGCAGGAGATGCCAAGAGACATGAGTTCAATCCCTGGGTCAGGAAGATCCCCTGGAATAGGGAATGGCAGCCCACTCCAGTATTTTTGCCTGGAAAATTCCATGGACAGAGGAGCCTGGCAGGCTACAGTCTATGGGTCACAAAGAGTCAGACACGACTAAGCAACTGAGCATTAGAGTTAGACTGAGGATGAGGCTCCTTTTTGAAATGTTTTTCCTTTAACTGTCTTCATTTCTTTTAGTTTGCCAGGAAATACAGCTGTGGCATCAAGATCCACTAAAGTAGACTGCCCCACACACTTTAGGTGCTGTTACAGGCACGGCTGTTTTTCAGTCGCTGAGTCGTCTGAGCCTTTTCGACCCCATGGACTGCAGCATGCCAGGTTTCCCTACCCTTCCCTATCTCCTGGCCCTGTATCGGCACTGTATTTACTTGTTTAGGAAAATGAGATATAGCTGATGTACAATGTTATATCAGTTACAGGTGAACAACATAGCGACTCATAATTTTTAAAGGTTATACTCCACTCGAAGTTTGTGTAAAATGTTGACGATATTCCCTGTGTTGTGCAACATACCCTTGGAGCTGATTTATTTTACACATAATAGTTTGTGCCTCTAATTCCCTCCCCCTACCCTGCTCCTCCCCTTCCCTTTCCACACTGGTTAAAATTTGTTCTCTATATCTGTGACTGTTTCCTTATTGTTACATTTGCTAGTGTGTCTTATTTTTTTAGATTCTGCATGTGAGTGATATCACACAGTGTTTGTCTTTCTTTGTCTGACTTCTTTCATCTAGCATAATACTCTCCGAGTCCATTCATGTTGCCGCAAATAGAAAAATTTCATTCTTTTTTATGTCTGAGTGGTATTCCTGTGTATATATATACACAGACACATATACACCACATCTTCTTTATCCTCATCTGTTGATGGACATAAACGTCAACAGATGTTTGCTTCCATAACTTGGCAATTGCAAATAATGCTAATATGAACATTGGGGTGCATGTATCTTTTCAAAAAGTCAATTTTTTTTGTTGTTTTTTTTTCTCCAGATAAATAAAGGTTAGATTCTTGATCAGTCAAACAATGACCATGCACCTGGAGCAGTTCCCTTGATCTCTTTAGGCCTTAGTTTCCGTGTGAGTAAAAGAAGAACTCAGAGGGGCACAATGAGTATTAAATGAAATTTTGTGGTTCCATGGCATATTGTTCACAAAATAGTATCTTTAAAACATGCAAATTGTTTAAAAGTGAAGCCTTTAGATTTCAACTTCCATCTTTGGAACTCACTGGCGAGGTAACCTTGGACAAGTTATTTAACCTTTTTAAACCCCAGGTTTTTCCAAAATATTCAAAAGGAATTCAAAATTTATCTCACTGCATACGGCAAATTCTAACTACTGAAAAAGTCATAATTTTAGAAAACATTATTTTAAACCACTTTCAGATTTATAAAGATAATTATAACATTTTTCTATTAATATGTGTATATCTCTATCTCAAAATATTTGCTTTACTGGTTTATGGGGAATTTGCTTTAAAAATATGTTTAGTTATCCAGTTCTTTTTAGGAGGAGTATTTATTTGGAGCAACTGAATCAAAGACAACACTGTACTGGCCCGTAAGTCATGGCCGCAAAAATATTTCTGTCCCCAAATATAACTAAATGAGAAAATCAGCTGCTCCATAATGGAAAAGGTCCTTGATGAGGCTCCTAAGAGCCAAAGTCAACAAAAGAGAGGTCTCAATGGAATCAGAATTTTGGCAGGCCACTGGGAAGCTTGCCTGGTTCTGATAGAAGCCTGGGAGCAGGCAAGAAGGTGAGGGGCGTGGGCACTGTAGGAGCCCGCATCCCGACCATACCAAGGCCAGACTGCCACGGTGTGGGCAGCCTGCCCCATCAGCCAGCACCCCGAGACCCCATCCACCCCATTGCTTTGTTAGCAGAGACTCTTTAATGACCGGCCATGAGCCTCAGCCACATCTACCCCAAGAGGGAGCACACTCAAGAGAGAAGAGAGTCTGACCCTGGGAGCAAAGCAAGAGACTGGGGGATCGCTGTCGGCAAGCCCTCTTCTTTTTCATTTTCTTGTCTGGTACCAACAGTTTGCAATTTGGCTCATACCCACCACAGCTTCCCTGGTGGCTCAGATGGTAAAGAATCTGCTTGCAGTGTAGAAGACCTGGGTTCAAGCCCTGGGTCGGAAAGATCCCTGGAGAAGGACATGGCAACCCACTCCAGTTTTCTTGCCTGGAGAATCCCATGGACAGAGGAGCCTGGCAGGCTACAGTCCATGGGATCGCAAAGAGTCGGACACGACTGATCTAGTAAAGAAACTCTGGACTCTTGAGTAGGAATTTTATGTTATTATTTTCAGGATGGAACTGAAATTGGAAGCCCTGAGTCTCTCGTATCTGAGTCAAAGGCACTCAGCTCATCCGAACCTCTTCCTCTCTACCACATGCGGACCATGAAAATGTGTGCACACATACGCACATACACTCACACACGTGCATATTCTCCTCTTTCAGCTACACTCCACGACCACCTCAGGTCAATGGTGACCTAATTTACCTTTGCTGCGAGGCTAATAATCCCAGGTAGCCACCACCTCCACTCTATCGCTGAAACTAGGTAGGCTGCGGTCCTTTCCTTCTGTCATGTGTTTATTAAAGCGGGGACTAGCCCTTGCTTACTGATATTCTGTGGGCGAGTGCACTGCCTGACGCAGTTGGTGTTGATTAAAGAGGGGAGGGAAGGAAGAAAAGGGAGAGAGGAGAGAAGGGAGGAAGGAAAAGTTTTACAGTTTAATTAACATTAACTGCTTCAACTTTAGTCATTATCTTGTTTCTTTTCTCATTTTTGCTCCAATTCCAGTTTCCCAAGGGGAAAGAGTGAGTCAAAAGTAAGATCAAATGCTTGATTGCTCAAAATAAATGCATTTCTAAAAGAAAGTCTACAGGTATAAAAATAGATGCTATATTATCCATATGCATATGAACTATATAAGTCAGAATTCTGTTTTAATTCCATCATAAAAAATGGTTGAGTAAATATGTACAGGAGAGCACTGCATCCCTTAAAAAAAAAACAAAACTGTGTTTTAGAAGTGTATTCAATTGCATGGAAAAATTCTCAAAATGTATCTTAAGCAGAAAAAAAAAAGATTGTACAACAAAATATATAACACATCCCAATTTTAAATATATATATATATAAAAGAATGGGAGAGTATACCCCAGAATGTCAATAACAATTATTTCTGGGTAATGAATGATCATTGATTTTTATTTTATCTTTATACCTTTAAACATCTTCCCCAAATTCCTGCAAAATTTGCATGTATTAAATTTATAATCAAAAGGGAAGCTATTACAAGAAAATAAAAGCCGTGTGAATACTAAAATGAGAAAGAAATAATTTAAGAAAATGGTTGCATGAAAGTCAAGATTCTCAGAATGGGATGGTTAGTACCAGATGCCATAAAGGCAAGAAAGGTTGTTGTAATTATTGTTTTCCAGACCAAGATTCCCAGATACTTCCATTCCTGGGTAAGTGATTTCTGACTCCCCTGTACAACAACAAGGCTCTTCATCTTACTGCTCATTTTCCGAGCAAAGCTGACCACAGTCTAGTCTAGGGAAAAGAATACGACTTTATCCTCAGGTTCTTCTGCAATCTGCAATGCCACTGGAACTAGTTTTGTTGCTTTTATTGTTGTTACTATTGTCTGCTTATTTGTATGTTTGTGAGAGTTGCACAAACACAGCCGCACACGGGGACAGGAAACCATTAAAAGACACGACCTCCCTGTTTGGAACCCCAGGAAGACCTGTCTCTGGATATACCATGATAACATCTGCTTCTAATTGAGATGATTTATCAAAGTGGCCATCAGCAGGACGGGTCAGCAAGAGCATAAATCTAGTACAAACACTTTCAGCTCTGAGCCTGGAAACATAAAGTCTGGTCTTGTTTCTGATGTTAAGTAGCTGGCTGGCTGAGCCCGTGTAAACCAATTAATCTCTCCATAACTCAGTCTCTCCATCTGCAGAGTGAAATTCATGTTAGATGTAGATTGGCAATTTGTATCTCTGGTCAGAGACATTTCTCTTCCATTCATTTATCCTTCCAAGAACCATAGATTGACAGTTTTCAACATGCCAGGCATTCACCCTCCAGGCCCCCAGGTATCCAACATTCCTCAGTCCCCGAAGACTGGCCCCCTGAGGATGCCTGGGGCCCCACTAAGCCTGTGCTCACACTGCCTGTCCCTTAGGCCACCAAGATAGAAATGGAGGAGGAAGGGGGACTTGGGAGAAAAGCACAGAAGGCGCCTGGCACTTGCTGGGTGTGTGATAAGGCGACAGATGACTCTTGTTAGGTAGAACACGGTTAGCTTCTCAGAACATCACCCAAAAAGCTGAGAGTCATCTTACCATCAGGGTGATCATACCTGGAAATGATTAAAGTCCTTCTTTTGTTTCGCATCCATTTGTTTGTTTGACTTCCTCGTCTTTGTTTTGGCTATGTCTCCAGGACCTACTACATTCCCTTGGAGAAGAAAATGGTGACCCACTCCAGTATTCTTGCTAGAGAATCCCATGGACAGAGGAGCCTGGCTACAGTCCATGGGGTCGCAAGAGGTCGGACACAACTGAACGACTAACACCAGGACTTACCTAAATCAAAAGCAAACATACGGTAAACAAAAAGATGACCCTCGCAAGCTGCAGCAGGGTCAAAAGAGGAACGATTTGGCTTCTTTTCAAAAATGTTAGAACTGCTTCCCTGGTCTCACCAGCGGGAGATGAGCAGGTTTGTTCTCCTCCTCCGGAGGCTCAGCCGCACAAGAGGATGCCGGCACCAGACGTCTGCAAATGCTAGAGCCTGTGACTTCATAACTCAAAGGAACCCTGGTCTTCAGGTTTAAGAAAGAAAAAAAAATCAATTCTGGGATCTCTGAATTCTTTACAACAGAGCTGGGGTCACCATATGCTCTCTGAGTCAGAGCATCAGAGCAGCCAGAACCCTCTCCTTATAAACAACGTGGAAGTTGGATACCAGTTCAGAAGGTGGCACATTGCTGGCCCAGGGTGGGGGATGTTACATTTCCAGGATGTGTCTGAAGCAAGTAGGACTGTGGCTTGTCTGAAGTTTGTCTGATTTTTCACATTTTTCTTTCTTTGGACAAACCCAACCCAAGCAGACAATTGCCAAGCTTTAATTTTTAAGCAACAAGGACTCTTCCTAAGTGTTTCTCTGAATAAGGGAACTGGAATTGAGGTAGAATGGCCAAACTCACAGGTGTTACGGATGTGCTTCATGCTTAGTCGATAGGTCATGGCTGACTCGTTGTGACCCCGTGGGCTGTGGCCCTCCAGGCTTCTCTGTCCATGGGATTTTCCAGGCAAGAACACTGGAATGGGTTGCCTTTTTCTCCTCCAGGAGATCTTCCCAACGCAGGGATTAAACTCAAGTCTCCTGCATCTTCTGCATTGGCAGGTGGGTTCTTTACCACTAAGCCACCTGGAAAGCCCGTCTTGTGGACACCAGTCCTTATAAGCAGAAAAGACTTCATGGAGTGATTCAGGAAGAAATGAAAAGGGATCACTACACAATGCTGCTGCTAAGTCGCTTCAGTCGTGTCCGACTCTGTGTGACCCCACAGACGGCAGCCCACCAGGCTCCCCCATACCTGGGATTCTCCAGGCAAGAATACTGGAGTGGGTTGCCATTTCCTTCTCCAATGCATGAAAGTGAAAAGTGAAAGTGAAGTCGCTCAGTCGTACCCGACTCTTAGCAACCCCATGGACCACAGCCTACCAGGCTCCTCCGTCCATGGGATTTTCCAGGCAAGAGTACTGGAGTGGGGTGCCATTGCCTTCTCCGACTACAGGATGGTGACCAGCATGAATCCTTACATGAAAAGAACTGAGTTGACAGTTATGCAAGCACATAATAACAGTCTATACTACTCAAAAACAAAATGTATACATCCGTGTTCAAACAGCTTTGTTCACAACAGCCGAAAGGCGGAGGCAACCTAAGTGTCCATCAACAGATAGATAGATGGATAAACAAAGTGTGGTATAGACATACACTGGAATATTATTCAGTCCTGAAAAGGCAGGAAGTTCTAACATATGCTAAACTATGGTTGAAACTTGAGGACATTATGTTAAGTAAAATAAGCCAGTCACAAAAGGACAAATGCTGTATAATTCCACTTACATAAGATGCTTGAAAGTGAAAGTGTCAGTCACCAGTTGTGTCCAACTCTTTGTGACGCCATGGACTGTAGCCCACCAGGCTCCTCTGTCCATGGGATTCTCCAGGCAAGAATACTGGAGTGGGTTGCCATTTCCCTTTCCAGGGGATCTTCCCAACCAAGGGATTAAACCCACATCTGCTGCATTGCAGTACTCTTGCCTGGAAAATGCCATGGACGGAAGAGCCTGGTAGGCTGCAATCCATGGGGTCGAGAAGAGTCAGACACGACTGAACGACTTCACTTTCACTTTTCACTTTCACGCATTGAGAAGGAAATGGCAACCCACTCCAGTGTTCTTGCCTGGAGAATCCCAGGGATGGCGGAGCCTGGTGGGCTGCCGTCTACGGGGTTGCACAGAGTCGGACACGACTGAAGCGACTTAGCAGCAGCAGCAGCTGCATTGCAGGCAGATTCTTTACTATGTGAGACACCAGAGAAGATTACATAAGATGCTTAGAGTATTTAAATTCATGGAGATAGAAGGTAGAATGGTGTTTGCCAGGGGAGGGAAGAATGCAGAGTTATTTTTTAATGGGAACAGAGTTTCAGTTGGGAAAGATAAAGTTCTGGAGATGATAGTGAAGTTTGCACAACAACATGTGTGTGCTACCTGTGTGCTAAGTCACTTCAGTCATGTCTGACTCTGAGACTCTAGGGACTGTAGCCTGCCAGGCTCCTCTGTCCATGGGATTCTCCAGGCAAGAATACTGGAGTGGGTTGCCATGCCCTCCTCCAGGGGCTCTTCCTAGCCCAGGAATCAAACCTGTCTCTGTGTTGCCAGGGAGGTTCTTTACCACTATTACCACTTGCGAAGAATTAAGACACTTAATGTTACAGAGGGAATTCCCTGGAGGCCCAGTGGTTAGATCCCTGCATTACCATCATAGGGGGCCCGTTCAATCCCTGGTGCCAAAAATAAATAAAAATGGGTTGGGTTTTTTTTTTAAATGCCACAGAATTGAACATGTAACATAATTAAAATGGTAAATTTTATCTTTTGCCACAATAAAAATAAAGCTTGATAGTCATTGAACATCTTTATCCAAAGTTAAAGTAATAAGTTCCTTGATCATGAAGATTTCTGTAAACAAAGACAGTCATCAGTGATAATGATGTATTGCCAGTAGCAATGATGTATTTGTATCTATTCATCTGCATGTTTTCATACAATGAGGGTAAGAAGGGGTGAAAGGACCGAACAGGATGGACAGTGAAGTCTCTGACCATAAAGGGAAAACGAAGGACTTCCCCAGTAGTCCAGTGGTTAAGCCTTCACCTTCCAATGCAGGCGGCACAGGTTTGATGCCTCCTCGGAGAACTAAGATCCCACATGCTATGCTGTTCCGTGTGCCCAAAAAATTTAGAAGACAGCAGAATTCTTTCCTCCAGCAAACTTCAAGCATTCTCATGCACATGAAGCCTGAATCTCTGACCTTTGGCTTCTTTGCACCACATACTACTATTCAACCACCATTTCCATCAAGCAGCACCGAATGAGCACCTACAGTATACAAGCCACCAGTTTAATCACAGTGGAAATTACAAACCAACGTGAAATACAGTCCCTCCTTCTAAGACATAACAGAGCACTTAAAACAATGAGAGGCATGTGAAATGATAAATACCAATAAAGGATAGCATATAGTAAGCCCGAATCAGTTAAGCAACTCTGAGAAATAAGAAAATAAAAATTTATGCAATAGGGGCCAGGACCTCCCCAGCAGTCCAGTGGGTTAAGGCTTCACCTTCCACTGCAGGGGGTGCAGGTATGACCCCTGGTTGGAGAGCTAAGATTCCACATGCCTGGCAGCCAAAAAACCGCACTTAAAACAGAAGCAATATTGTAACAAATTCAGTCAAGACTTAAAAAATGGTCCACATCAAAAAAATCTTTAAAAAAAATAAAAATAAAATGGGGGGAGCTAAATATCTTCTGCAAGGTCATATAGCAAGATTATGTGCACTGTATATATTTTTGCCCAAATAATATCTATTATTTATTAAATCTGTCCTATGCCAGGGACTGTGCTGAACTGTTTCTATAGATTATCTCATTTATCCCACATTAGAACCTGTCTAAGTTGTTGTTATCACTATCCAACACTGCAGATGAGGAAAAAGAGGTTTGGTGAAGTTAAATGAGGCACACAGCAGAAATGAGAAAGCTGGATTCTTCTCCAAAGTCTGTCCCACTGCACAGCCTGTGCCCTTAATTCCTATTCCCTACTGAACTTATAAGATCATGCTCTAAATGTGATTTCTTTTTTCATACCCTTTAAATGTGACTTTGAGTTGCCATTTGGCTATACAAAATACAAAATATTTGGCAGTCGTAATTGCTGGGCGTGTAAATTATATGAGTCGTCTTGAGCAAACAATGTTTAGATTTGGATACCCAGAGTCAAATAGAAAAAAGAAAAGATAATCCCCAGGTTGTGATTCTGTATCAGAGAATGACAATTAGCATTCCAGGAATCACCCCTGCTAATTAATCATGGATGTCACTGATTGCTTTAGGACACATGGATAAGAAACGGCTTTTAATATCCAATTCTATATTAAGGGTAGTGCTTTTCATGATTCTAGGAGAAAAGATAGGTATTAACATCTTTATAATGACATCCATTTATAATGCTTATAGAGCTAGCCTACCATTTGGAAGTCAGAATGCTGGCTTTAAAAGATGTCTGAAGACTGGCCTTTTGCTTTCAAAAGATTTGGTCCAAGGTTTCTGAATTCCTACCTCTCACCACCAAGAAAAGTGAGCATTCTTTCACAGCAGCTTTTCACTCCTAATGTGATACCATCAGCAGTGATGACTAGAATATGTGATTCTGGTCATTTTTGTAACAGCGAGCATCCACTTGTGCTGATTCATCCACAGATTTTCCAGCCAGATGCCCCATTGGCAAAGCCCCGGAGCCTTCCCCTCATTAGTTCTCCGCTCCAGCCATCCGAGGTAATTCCTTCCTCTCTTCTCTCCTGAGCTGCCGGTTGCAAACAGAATCTATCCAAGGAATAAACAAACCTTTGGGAATGGCTAATCCAGGCTGCTCTCTGAGATCCATGTGGCAAGTGTCTGCTAAGGTCAGAGCTTGACCTTGAGAGGGGGCTGCCTTCCCCTGTGCACGGTTGAGAGCAGGAAACACAAGGTCACCAGCGAAAGGAAGAAAATAAAGGAAACATTTGCTACTGTGGAGAAAAAGCTTCTACGTGCTTCACAATCTTCTTTCTGTTCAAATTTGGTTTAAGTACTTGGTTCTGGTTAGTTTTTGTTTTGTCTTAAAGGTTTATGTATTTTTAGTTTTGGCTGTGCTGAGTCTTCGTTGCTGCTCGGGCTTTTCTCTAGAGGGAGCTATTCTTCATTGTGGTGCAGGGGCTTCTCATGAGGTGGTTTCTCTTATTGCGGAGCACAAGCTGTAAGCTGCGCGGGCTTGAGTAGTTGCAGCTTTCAGACTCTAGAGCACTGGCTCAGTAGTTGTGACGCAGGGCCTTCGTTGCTCCACAGTCTGTAGGATCTTCCCAGATCTGGGATTGAACCAGTGTCCTTTGCATTGTAAGGCAGATTCTTAACCACTGGTCCATCAGGGAAGCCCCGGTTTTCTATTGTAGTAGAACTCTGCAACAAGATTTTAAGTGAACTAGACTTTGCGTCTCACCACTAAGAGAACAGAGAGAGAAATAGTGCAGTGTGTGTATGCATGTCACCATGCACGGAATTTTTTTAACCAGCAAAATCATGTTTCAGCCCCAAAGGTTTCAAAGGTCGCCAGTCACTGGCGGTGATAGTGAAGTGAGGACTATTGAAAATACGCTAGCATTCCCACATGGCTTTCTTACAACTTTGCCATGAAAGACACCAACCAGTCAGAGCCTGGAGAAGAGAAAGGAGACCAGACTTCATTGAGTACTTTCTACGTGCACAGGTGATTCACTTAAGGTAACGTATTACATCCTCCAAAACATCTTTCCAGTTAGTATTGTTATCTCCATTTTCTGGTTGTGAAAAAAGAATCCCAGCAAGGTTAACTTACCCAGCAATCCCTGGAAAGTAAGTTGCTTTAGAAGGAATTTAAACCAGGTGCTTCCTCCTTCACCCAGCAGGGGGAAGCTAACTAAACAGTAAGAATGAGAAAGCCAAAAAAGACCTCCGGTCCTTGGCTAACAACTGGGCAAGCATGATTTTTTTTAATATGCCTTTGACAATCATGATAGTCAAAGAAAGCACTTCCAAGGGCTCTGGATATGAAGTCTGACATGATTACAATCTACCAGAACATAAAATGGCTTCCCTGGTCATTCGGTTGATAAAGAATCTGCCTATAAATCAGGAGACCCGGATTCAATCCCTGGGTCTGGAAGATCCCCTGAGGGAGGAAATGGCAGCCCGCTCCAGCATTCTTGCTTGGAGAATCCCACAGAAAGAGGAGCCTGAAGGGCTACAGTCCATGGGGTTGAGAGTCAGACACGACATAGTGATTATATCACCACCACAAGGGCATAAAAAAATCCTCCTATGATTCAGTACCTGATGAAAGAACAAGGTTAACTATAGGGCTATTGATTTTTTTTTTTTAAGTTTTAAATATACAGGATCCATATGTAATTTTGGATTTATCAAATATTTATTTGATACCTGAAGTTTTATTCTTATTTAATAAAGATGTTGTTTCTTAAAGAAAATATATAAGCAAGGGAGAAACATATAATCTGTTAATAACCCCCATGAGTTAGTCAAGCCATAAATTCACAACTAAGTCAGCACATCCCATGACCTCTAATGTCAATACATACTAATAATAGGAAAAATCTGCAGGCAATAATCAACCTTCTTTAGGACACTGGACTTAAAGATAGAAAATTATAAAATAACGGCATGTGATACATCAAAGATGGCTACTTAAAAAAAAATTAACATTCTTCTCATCAAGAGTTGGGCTTTTGACCACTCTTGAACTAAATGCCCTTGAATCTAAGTGGACTTGACTGCTTGATCAATAGAATATGGTAGAAGTGACTCTTGCCATTTCTCACCCAGACCTTAAAAGCCCAGCAGTTTCTTGAAACCTAGTCACCATGCTGTGAGGAAGCCCAAGCAGTCCCATGAAGAGCCGCAGGTAGAATAGAGATGAGGTCCTCAGCCACAACCCCAGCTGAGCTCCCAAAGAACAGCCAGTGTCAAGTATGTGTCAGTTGTCTCAGAAGTGGTGCTTCAACCCCATCAAGCCACCTCAGCAGATGCTGTGCTCAGAGTATGTATGCACTAAGTCACTTTAGTCGTGCCTGACTCTTTGCAACCCCACGGACTATAGCCTGTGAGGCTCCTCTGTCCATGGGATTATCCCAGCAAGAATACTACAGTGAGTTGCCATTTCCTACTCTAAAGAATCTTCCTGACCCGGGAATAAAACCCATGTCTCTTATGTCTTCTGTATTGATTGGCAGGAGGGTTCTTTACCACTAGTGTCATCTTCAGCAGAGATAAGCTATTCCCACTGTAGTCCTGCCTACAAATGGCAGATTTGTGAGCAAAATAAATGACTGTGGTTGTTTGAAGCCACTAAATTTTAGTGTGAACTGTAATTCAACAATAGATAACAAAGACGCATTTCACTGCATCCTTAGCATTTAATAAAATTTGAAATTACATGGATATTTGTTTGTATCTTGTTTATCATCTGTCTCTCCCTCTAGAGAGTCACCCGTTTCATTCATCTCTCAATACACAGCACCAAGCCTGGTCCCTAGCCCTGGAGAGCTTCACATTAAAGTCATTGTTAACTGAATAAATGAGTGAATGAAGCCTCTCTTCTGGGTACTTTCTGGGGTGTCAATGGTCTTTGCAGAGTGTGTTACCCAGGACTGGGTCAGTTCACTAGGTGATATCAGAGCAGGATTTCTTGTAAATACTTTCCCCATTTATCAGTGCAGCCTAACAGCAAATGAGCTGTTTCAGCAACCACATTCTAAGCTTCACTCACGTCATGCTTTCAACTCAAATGCCTGAGCCTTTTTTCTATACACTACTCCTAGAGACAGTTGCCCTTTTCTGTAATTATGCTTGTCCACACCTGACAGGTGCCTTACCTGTTCCCTCGCCACCCTTGCCTAAGGTCATTGCAACAGATAAAATCGAGGATCGGCACAGGAACTGCCCCGGGCTCTGCCTGCAACCTGCCTCCTGCTCCCTCTTCAAGGAGTCTCCGTCACAGATCTCTATCTGGCTGCCTTTGTTGGCTGATGCTCCCTCCCCACCCCACCGTCAACCTCTTTGGATATTACTGTTGAGTGGCTTGGCCAGCCTTTTTTTAAAAAAAAAATAATTAATTTGGCTACACCAGGCCTTAGTTGCAGCACGTGGGATCTAGTTCCCTGATCAGGGATGGAACACGGGCCCCTCTGCACTGGGAATGCAGAGTCTTAGGCACTGGACCACCAGGGCAGTCCCTTGGCCAGTTTTTCATTCAGCATCTCCCTGGGACAACGCCATCTGCCGTCTACACTCCCAGCCCCCATGCCTGAATGCCACACCCAAGTCCAGGCTTTAGAACACGTCTCCTTCACCTTTTAGAAGACAAGAACCACCGATAGTACAAGTGTGTGTGTGTGTGTATGTGTGCTGAACCCAAGCATGAGACTTTACATTTACCCCTATTGAAATCTATCTGGCTAGATTCCACCCACTGATCCAGTATTTTTTAATTTTTACTCTGTCATTGAATGTATTTGCTAAATTCATCCTGCTTCCCATAACCAACTAAAACCATCAGTGTGCCACGAATGATCTCATCAGATCACTGATAACTGATGCTGAACAGGGCAGATTAAAGACAGAACCAGGATGAAGATGACTAATAGGCAATCCAAGAACTCGTGGTTCCATCAATACTGCCTAAACACTGGATCATCCAATCCACATGACCCCTCAAATTCTCAACTCCCAAGTGTCTTACTGAGATGGAGTAGTTTGTTTGCCCATGTAGTTAGTTCTCGTACCCCACATGCAGCAGCACAATTAGAACTGGAAATTTTCAGTCCCGTGAGAACTGGGGCCGCCATTAACTTTACTCCCTTCTACCCACTAGGAAAGAATGTGGCCAGAGATCAAGGTTCAGAATAGGGTGTCCTGAGCTCAGGCTAGTGACAAAGAATCCGCCCGCTAATGCAGGAGATTCAAGAAAGGCAAATTCCCTGGGTTGGGAAGATCCCCTGGAGAAGGAAAGGGCAATCAATCCACTCCAGTATTCTTGCCTGGGAAATCCCATGGACAGAGAGCCTGGTGGACTATACAGTCCACGGGGTCGCTAAGAGTCAGACACAACTGAGCACCTACGCAGACAGGCGCGCACACATGAGCTATCCTCACTAAGAGGTTCTCTGGTGACACCTGGAAGCGATCATGGTCTGCTTGATGCTGAACGGTGCTTGCCCACCCCTCAGAGAGCCACAGAGCATCCAGATGGATCCCCCTGCTTGCTCTGGTTGGATTTCTTGAGCAGGACAGATTTATCACACACCCATATGGCTGTAGTTCAAAACAGTGAGTGAAGCAGCAAGGTGCCCAAGGGACAGAATGTCTTTCTGCCAGAGCAAGAACACAGGCAGTTATAAACTTCAAAGTCTGAACCCCAAAATGCTACTATAATGGAGTAAAAATAGGGAAACCATTCAGGTAAGTCAGTAGTATCTTTTGAAAATATCTTGCACTATTAGTATCTTTTGAAAACATCTTGCACTATAAGGAAGGAAAGAG
>NW_011495057.1:6045465-6057725 GCF_000754665.1 Bison bison bison | reverse complement strand
CGACTAGTAATTATTGATTTTCCCACATTGACTAGATAATACTGGTTAATCATTGATATATGTCTTTGCTAACAAAGATATTAGCAGCCAAAGAAAAAGACTAGAACACTTTTCTACTGTTTGAGAAATTAAAGATTTAACATACTACAGATACATCTTCTTCTTAGGTGGCCAGCTCTGATGACCATTTAGGGTGAGTAGTATGAAAAATGTGAGCAAAGACGGTAAGAAAATGATCAGGACCCAGAATTTGTAGCTCAAATATATTTTACCCCACTTTCTATAGCACATCCAATTTGGCTCTTAATTAAACCTGAAAAATGTAGAACCATTCTCCAAATTTTTCTCCTAGAAAAAAAATTTGCAATGTTTTATGGGGAAAAAAAATCAATTTCCCTTTATTAACTAAGAAGAAATAAGCATGAATCTTTCAACTACACAAACATAGAATTATAGATGCCAAATATCAGAAAGCATGAACCCAAACCACTTTTTGAAAATATCAAGAACAAACATACCTTTGTTCATTCATTCAATAAGTATTTAATGGGCATTTGCTACATGCAAAGGGACTTTCCTGATGACTCAGTGGTGAAGAATCCACCTGAAATGGAGGAGCTGCAGAAGACACTGGTTTGATCCCAGGGGATCCCAGAAGATACCCTGGAGGAAGAAGTGGCAACCCACTCCCATGTTCTTGCCTGGAAAATCCCATAGACAGAGGAGCTTGGCAGGCTAGAGTCCATGAGCTCACAAAGAGTCTGACTCAACTGAGCGACTAAGCACACACACAAGATATGCAAAATTCATCACTAAATATTTTGAGGGGGATCCCAAGGCATATAAGAAATCTTTCTTCTTTTGCAGAATTGTAAAATATTTTCTTAGAGGTAAAATAAAATCAAACATCTGTAGCAATAGAAGAATTGTATTTCAGTTCAGTCGCTCTCCGTGTCCAGCTCTTTGCAACCCCATGGACTGTGTAGCATGTCAGGCTTCCCTGTCCATCACCAACTCCCAGATCTTCCTTAAACTCATGTCCCTCAAGTCGGTGATGTCACCCAACCACCTCATCCTGTGTTGTCCCCTTCTTTTCCCACTTTCAATCTTTCCCAGTATCAGGGTCTTTTCCAACGAGTCAGTTCTTCATATCGGGTGGCCAAAGTATTGGAGTTTCAGCTTCAGGATCAGTCCTTCCAAAGAATATTCAGGACTGACTTCCTTTAGGATGGACTGGTTGGATCTCCTTGCAGTCCAAGGGACTCTCAAGAGTCTTCTCCAACACCATAGCTCAAAAGCATCAATTCTTCGGTGCTCAGCTTTCTTAATAGTCCAACTCTCACATCCATACATGACTACTGGAAAAAACAAAGCTTTGACTAGACGGACCGTTGTTGGTAAAGTAATGTCTCTGCTTTTCAATATGCTGTCTAGGTTGATCATAGCTTTTCTTCCAAGGATCAGGGTCTTTTAATTTCATGGCTGTAGTCACCATCTGCAGTGCTTTGGGAGCCTAAGAAAATAGTCTGTCTCTGTTTCCATTGTTTCCCCATCTATTTGCCAGGCAGTGATGGGACCCAATGCCATGATCTTCATTTTTTGAATGTTGAGTTTTAAGCCAGCTTTTTCACTCTCCTCTTTCACTTTCATCAAGAGGCTCTTTAGTTCCTCTTCACTTTCTGCCATAAGGGTGATGTCATCTGCATATCTGAGGTTATTTATATTTCTCCTGGCAATCTCGATTCCAGCTTGCACTTCATCCAGTCTGGCATTTCACATATAAGTTAAATAAGCAGGGTGACAATATACAGCCTTGATATACTCCTTTCCCAATTTGGAACCAGTCTGTTGTTCCATGTCCAGTTCTAACTGTTGCTTCTTGACCTGCATACAAATTTCTCAGGAGGCAGGTAAGGTGGTCTGGTATTCCCATCTCTTGAAGAATTAATGTATTTCAGAGCATGTTAAATAATGCTTGTAAAGTCTTGACCGTCCGTTCACATTGCGACAATTTACCATTCAATACAAGGGTCAGTGGAGAAGAAACATGCAGAGAAAACAGTTTTCCATGGCTTATTTTTAGTGTCTCTAAATGAAACCTAAATCTATTATTGGTAACATTCCCATAAGGGTCATATGTAATTATTTTTCTCCTTCCTTTTCTCCCCTTTCTGTTCTCCCAGTCTCTCTCCTTCCTTGACTCCTGACAATCTTTAAAACAAAGTATCATTCTCCCCAGAGAGCAATAATGGGTCTACTGGGAGGCTGCCATCCAGAGCAATACAGAGAAGTCGATGTGTCCTTTAAGAGCAAAGGTATACATCCAGGAATCAGTATTGTTTTTTTTATTTTCTTCTTTCTTTTTGGGAAATAGGTATTTTTTAAGTTTCCTGAGTAATGATTCTCTTGTGAGGCCAGGGTTGAGAGCAACTCCCATACTTGGTCCGACTCTCTGTGTTTGGTCTCTGTATTTGGAAGAGCAGAAAGAAGAAAAAGCTACGAATGTCACAAAGACACCAACAATACCAATGTATCCTTAATACAGTGGGTTCAGTGAGAATTATGAATGTCAAACTTGGCACATGTTAGTATCACTTTGGGAGTGTCTTCAGTACTGAGGTCCCGTCCTACCCCAGGCCCTTTGGTGGGAATCTTAGGAAAGGGGACCTGGATTTACGGCTCCCAAACAGACCTGTTCCTCTTCCCCTGAGACCAACTTGCCCTTGGTATTTTTTAATGATCTCCAGGTGATTGCAAAGTGCAGCAAGGCTGAGAATTACTAAGTGAGGACCATTTCACTTTGCAATCTAACCAAGCATGACATTTTTAAAATTTTATTTATTTATGGCGTAGCTGCATGGGCTTTTCTCTAGTTGTGAAGAGCAGGGGCTACTCTAGGTGCAATGCATGGACTTCTTACTTCAGTGGTGTCTCTTCTTGCAGAGCACGGATTCTAGGCCAGGCAGACCTCAGAAGTTGTGGTACATGGGCTCAGGAATTTTGGGCCCTGGGCTGAAATGCACAGACTCAGTAGTTGTGGCATACGGGCTTAGTTGTTCCACAGCATGCAAGATCTTCCTGGATCAGGGTTCAAACCTGTGTCTCCTGACCTGGCAGGAGGATTCTTTAACACTGAGCCACCAGGGAAGCCCGAGCATGACATTTTGAATTAAGTCTATCTACTTGAACATAAACACTAACAACTGGCTAGCTAGCCTTCAACAAACATCTGCAGGACTCAGAACCAGTGTGTCAGGAGATGCGGATGAAAAAGTGATTACAACCTCTACCTGCCAGACCCTTATAGTCTAAAAGGAGACAGACATAAGTACATTGTGGTAAATGCTCTGATAGGCAATTAACAGGGACTTAGGGAATATAGAGGGTGTACTAAGTTTAAGGTGGTGGTAGTAAGAGAGGGGACAAAGAGAATGGCAGTAAAAGAACAACTTTTAAATTTTTTATACAATTTTTAAAGGTTACTTTCCATTTACAGTTATTATAAAATATTGTAAAGGGTGTGGCAACCCACTCCAGTATTCCTGCCTGGAAGATCTCCATGGACAGAGGAGCCTGGTGGGCTATAGTCCTTGGGGTCGCAAAGAGTCGGACACGACTGAGCACACAGCCATGTATGTGACTGAGCACAGACACAAAATATTGGCTACATTCCCCACGTTGGACAATGCACACTTGAGCCTGACCTATGCCCGATAGCTTGTAACTACCACCCCTCCCCCAGTGTTGCCCCCAAACTGGTAACCACTAGTTTTTTCCCTATATCTGTCAGTCTGCATTTTTTTTCATTCTCTACTTTATTGTATTTTTTAGATTCTACATATAAGTGATCATACAGTATTTTTATTTCTCTGTTTGACTTCTTTCACTTAGCATAACCCCTTCCAAATCCACCCATGTCACTGCTAATGGCAAAATTTCGTTCTTCTTTGTGGCTGAGTAGTATTATTCCATTGTGTGTATATACCTCATCTTCTTTATCCATTCATCTGTTTGATAGACACTTAGGTTGCTTCCATATCTTGGCAATCATAAATAATGCTGCAATTAACATTGGGATGTGTGTATCTTTTCAAATACACGTGTTTTGGTTTATATATATATATATATATATATGTATGTATATACACCTACGAATAGATTTAGCTTCTTCGAGACTTCTTTTTTTCAAGCTGGCCATGCATAGAAGGTGTCCTAGGTAGAGGGAACAGCTTGAAGGAGACAGGAGGTGTGGAAGTTCATGATACATAAACTTTGAGAATGTGGTTTAAAGCTACAGAGAACAAATATAGGACCAGAGTGGGCGGCAAAGCCCTAGTTAGAAAGTAAATGGCAGACTGTACCCAAGGGCCATGAGTTTGAGCAAACTCCAGGAGATAGTGAAGGACAGGGAAGCCTGGAGTGCTGCAGTCCGTGAGGTCATAAACAGTCGGATACAACTGAGAGACTAAACAACAACCCAAGGGCTGGACTTTATCCATAGGAAAAGGGTATACAGAATGTGCAGGGGAGTGCCGGGATCAAGTCTTGATTTTAAAGAGGTGATTCTAGTAGCATCCTGTTAGAGTTTGAGGATCCTGAAAGTTAGCAAGAGAGAAATTACAAGGGTTGAACTAAGCCCATGGCAGCAGGAAGAGAGAGGAGAAAGGTACCTTGAGATCCTGGGATTTGCAGCTGACTCATTGTACCCTGACTTTCTGGACTGAGCAACAAAAGGAATCCGTGAAGCTGTATTAAGTGAAGAAGGGCATCTCTGAGGGGCACTGGTCTGAGGAAGAGATGAAGCCTGTGCATCTTCTTGGAAGAACTTTATGACTATCCAAGATATAACATGTAACTGATGTTCAGAAACTCCCCAGAGTGAGGGACGCAGCTGTTACCTTGGTGAGCTTGGTTGAGTGCTTCTTCATCCCCTTGACTCTGAAACCAAACCGCAGAGCCATGTTGAGCGGCTACTGGAATTCTTGATTGTGTTTTAGGATGACTATCCTTTTTTCAATCAGAATTCAGATGAGCCAAAAAATAAAAATCAGTCCTTCAGTGCTGCTGGAATGTTGCTTTTCATCCTGTCCCTAACCTCAGAATTCCAGAACCCAAGGCACTTATGATTCTCATTCAGAGAGAGGTCTTGGATTCACTGTGATGCCCCAGCCCAGGACACACGCAGGAGGCATATGAGGCTCTGGATCACAGCTGGGTCCACATTACTTCTCAAGCATAATGTGGTGGCTTTGGCATAGGAGAGGGAGAATGGCGAGGCTGAGGGTCATACATCTACATCTTTAGCTCCTTCTCCAAAGACCAGTTCTCTGAACATCAGTTACCTGAGCTAGATCGGACCATCCCAGGCCAGTCAGGAACCCTTATTTCATCTGGAGAATACCACACCATCCTCTCCTCCAGGAAAATGAGAGGGGTGATTTAAAATGCTAGAAAGTGAGTTAACAGCTCCCCAGATTCCATGCAACATTTCACATTCACATGTGGTCACATGATGTGTGTATGGTGGCTCTGTTTTTGTTTTTTTTATTCTGACAAACGCGCAAAACATTGTCAAGGCAGAGAGAATTGCAATCATGCCTTGTTACACTGACATTATTCACACTTGCTAATGATTAACTCCCTTTGACACTGTAATGTTGTAGACTGCAGAGTTGAACAAACAGCTTCAGGGGGCCCAGAAATGAGTTACACTGCACTGGGCCAACTGCCTTGGAAGAGCTCCAGTGCTATTTCCCTAGTTTAGACTTGTCCTAAGGGGCATTTCCATTTGGGGACCTGAAGTTCTGGAATTCCTTCCTCTTCCTGGTTCAACAAAACTCTAATTTATTGACCTTCAGGGCACAGTGTAAGACATCTGTTAAGTCTGGCATTTCTTTGACCTACACAGAGAATTCTACTGGATAAAAAATAATTTCACTTTTTAAAATTTCAGGTTTTTATTTACCACATACGGGCATTCAGACTCTGATCTAAAGGAGGTATCTTTTAATAAACCCAGGAAACAAAAACATGCTACTTCTTTGTGTCAAAGCTGCTCCCTTTGAAGCATCACCTCAATGCAGTGCTCTCTGAGAGTGTAACAAAACTTTGGATAAATAACCAAATTTATTGTACTTGGGGAAGAGATGGAAATTTATTGAACAACAAATTTTTGTGCTTTGCATGGAGAAAATCAGTCCTGCAAGAATGTAAGAAAATTCTTGTATTCAAGCCAAACAGTTGTTTTCTGAGCCCTGCCTAAAAGCTCATGCTCACCTTGGATGAAAAAGATAATGAAACCTGAACAAGGAAAAGGAACAGATACGCTCACAAGCTGCCACTCTGCATGTGCTCTGGTCTGAAACTGACAATGTCGGTTTCAAAGATGGAGGAAAGATAGGCTAAAGGTGATGGGTTCTCTACTTAAAAGGAGGAGTCCCCTGGATAACACTTAATATTGTCTCCTCTCTGATTCCCTATCACCTGCCTTTGCCAGCGTGGGAGATGTCTATTGGATTTAAGCTGAAAGAGGCTTGAGGTTAATTTCCTTCCTCAAGTCCTTCCTTTAGCTAAAGAAAGAGGTAGGGAGAAAAACAGATACAGTGTATTAACACATATATGTGGAATCTGAAAAAAATGATATAGACTACTTTGTTTACAAAGCAGGAATAGGAGACACAGGTGTAGAGAACAAACGTATGGATACCAAGGGAAAAGGGGAGGGGATTGAGTTGGGAGATTGGGATTGACATATATACACTATTGATACTATATATAAAAGAGGTAACTAATGAGAACCTACTGTATAGCACCGGGAACTCTACTCAGTGCCCTGTGGTGACCTAAATGGGAAGGATCCAAAGAAGAGGGGATATATGTATGCATATAGCTGATTCACTTTGCTGTACAATAGAAACTAATACAACATTGTAAAGCAACTATACTCTAATAAAAAAAATTTTCTTTAAAAGAAAGAGGTGGGAAACTTGCAGGGCTGGTGGACTCCCAATTCCACTGTTCTATCAGGAATAAGCTTCACTAACTTAAAAAAAAAAAAAAAGCCAAGCTTCTATCCCAAAATGAGAAATTTCTTTTTTAGTATATCCAGATCAAAAGGGGAAATAATTCCAATTTGTTTATAGAAAATGCAGACATGCCTGGGGGTGATGATAAATTGAGATCTAGGTTTCATGCGGGATTTGAGTCTGCACAGCTTACAATAATGCCAGACTGTTTGCGATGTCTTTAATACAATGTCCTCAGACCTTTCAAAGCCAGTATAATTGAAAATCGTAGACAGGGGAAGATTAAGCTGTTTGATCAAGGATAGAAAGAGATACATTTTCATTGAACTTTAAGAGGATCCAGGAAGTTGAAAAAGATATCCAAAAGTAGTCTTATGACTACACATAAGAATTTCAGCAGTGACCACATAACCCTCTTCATGCAACATGTTCATTATCTAATCATCTGAACTAAAGATAGCATCAATGTTTGGAGAAAGAAGGAAGACGTCTTAAGATTTTTTTCCCCCTATATGTCGGTATTGAAAAACACTAAAATTATATATCTTAAACATGTGATCCCCCTGGAGAAGGAAATGGCAACCCACTCCAGTATTCTTGCCTGGAGAATTCCATGGACAGAGGAGCCTGGTGGACTACAGTCCATGGGATTGAAAAGAGTCGGGTATGACTAAGTGACTAACACACAAACATGTGATTATGTATACTTTTTGCATGTTTTCTGAAGTAAAAGAATCCATGGAGAAAGAAGAAAGGGAGTCTCTTGTGGTTCACATGAAATCGCTAACAATAATAAAGTTATTAAGCTTAGAAGAAGGTCAAAGATACTGCCCCAGTAGGCTATTTTCCTTTAGATTTCCAGGTGCAACAATGAAACTACATTGACCTGCCTGTGCTTTTTTTTTTTTCCTAAGAATGACTGCAAAGTTGGCTACAATCTACAGATAGAGACTGCGGCTAACTGGCCCCTGCCCAGATCCAAAACATCAGATTGGTTTTCACCGGCATCCTTAATTACACCAGAGTCATCCAGCAAAACAGAGCAGGGCACACCGCCCCCCACCCCAACCACTGCATATGGTTTTTGCTGATCAAATGCAAAGCAGTGCCAGGACCTTCTTAAATACTTTAGCCTAAACCCTGTAGCCATTTACAGTGGTAAGAAAAGATTCAAAGCCAAGATTCATCTCACTCTCAGAGTTGTTTCAGCTTTGTATGTTCTGCTCCAAATAGCAAGTTTTGCAAGGCCTCTGACTGCAGAAGCCAGGCAGGAGAGCAAGTTTTGGCTGCAAAAGGAATGAAAAAATAAAAAAGAAGAATCTGATTGTGATAAGAAACAATATCTTTGAAAAATCCATGGTCATTTCATTGGCCAAGGTTGCTGGTGGCCAGACTGGTGGCTTAAACAACAAAAGTTGACTTTCTCTCATTTCTGGAGGCTGGAAGTTCAAGATCAAGGTGTCTGCTGGGTTGGTTCCTTCTGAGCCATATTTCCTTGATGTCAGTCCTCTCCCTGGGTCTTCACTTGGTCTTCTCTCTAAGTGTCTGTGTCCTAACCTTCTTTTGTTATAAGGACCCCATGCATACTGGATCAAGTCTACCCTAATGAGTTGCGAAGAGTTGACTCATTGGAAAAGACTCTGATGCTGGGAGGGATTGGGGGCAGAAGGAGAAGGGGACGACAGAGGATGAGATGGCTGGATGGCATCACTGACTCAATGGACATGAGTCTGAGTGAACTCCGGGAATTGGTGATGGACAGGGAGGCCTGGCGTGCTGTGATTCATGGGGTTGCAGAGTCGGACACGACTGAGTGACTGAACTGAACTGAAATGAGTTCCCTTTAATTTAACTAGCTCTTTAAAGACCTTAACTCCAGCAATCACATTCTGAAATACTGGGTTTGAAGGCCTCAGCACATACATTTGGAGTGGACGCAATTCAGCTCAGAACCATAGTTAAATACTCGAATGTCTCCACCGGGGACTACTTTGAGGAAGACAAAGAATCACATACACAGGAACTTGGGAAACTGTATGAGATTTCTTTGAAACAATTCAATATGCCTGCATTTGAGATGGAAAAATTCAAGACCACTGCTTCCTCCACCCCATCCCCCCAAAAGCCTTAAATCAATCCCTGAAATTATATTAGAGGTTTTTCAGAATGAAACAAGGAAGGGCACAAAGAAGCATGCTCCAGAAGACTTCTCTGGAAGTCCAGAGGTTAGGACTCCACACTTCCACTGCAGGGGGCACATGTTCCATTCCTGGAGGGTGAACTAAGATCCTACACGCTATGTGGCATGGCAAAAAAAAAAAAAAAAGAAATATTCCATGCTTTCTCCAGGAAAAGGGAGTAAGAATTTGTTGGTCAACACAGATACCTTAGTACAGCTGTTGAGAAACATGAATGACACCTAGCATAATATCCAATGTGTAGCAGGCCCCCTCAGTATAAGTTAATTGTATCAAAATTACATGGTTTGAAACAAACCATGAGTTTTGTAATCACCAATATTACAAATAAATTATTTCTAAGAACTCAGAAAATCTATGCCTCCCTACCATTCAGGTATGACCTAAATCAAATCCCTTATGATTATACAATGGAAGTGAGAAATAGATTTAAGGGCCTAGATCTGATAGATAGAGTGCCTGATGAACTATGGAATGAGGTTCGTGACACTGTACAGGAGACAGGGATCAAGACCATTCCCATAGAAAAGAAATGCAAAAAAGCAAAATGGCTGTCTGAGGAGGCCTTACAAATAGCTATGAAAAGAAGAGAAGTGAAAAGCAAAGGAGAAAAGGAAAGATATAAACATCTGAATGCAGAGTTCGAAAGAACAGCACGGAGAGATAAGAAAGCCTTCTTCAGCGATCAATGCAAAGAAATAGAGGAAAACAACAGAATGGGAAAGACTAGGGATCTCTTCAAGAAAATCAGAGATACCAAAGGAACATTTCATGCAAAGATGAGCTCGATAAAGGACAGAAATGGTATGGACATAACAGAAGCAGAAGATATTAAGAAGAAATGGCAAGAATACACAGAAGAACTGTACAAAAAAGATCTTCACGACCCAGATAATCACGATGGTGTGATCACTGACCTAGAGCCAGACATCCTGGAATGTGAAGTCAAGTGGGCCTTAGTGGGCCATCACTATGAACAAAGCTAGTGGAGGTGATGGAATTCCAGTTGAGCTATTCCAAATCCTGAAAGATGATGCTGTGAAAGTGCTGCACTCAATATGCCAGCGAATTTGGAAAACTCAGCAGTGGCCACAGGACTGGAAAAGGTCAGTTTTCATTCCAATCCCAAAGAAAGGCAATGCCAAAAATGCTCAAACTACCACACAATTGCACTCATCTCACACACTAGTCAAGTAATGCTCAAAATTCTCCAAGCCAGTCTTCAGCAATACATGAACCGTGAACTTCCACATGTTCAAGCTGGTTTTAGAAAAGGCAGAGGAACCAGAGATCAAATTGCCAACATCCGCTGGATCATAGAAAAAGCAAGAGGGTTCCAGAAAAACATCTACTTCTGCTTTATTGACTGTGCCAAAGCCTTTGACTGTGTGGATCACAATAAACTGTGGAAAATTCTGAAAGAGATGGGAATACCAGACCACCTGACCTGCCTCTTGAGAAATCTATATGCAGGTCAGGAAGCAACAGTTAGAACTGGACATGCAACAACTGACTGGTTCCAAATAGGAAAAGCAGTTCATCAAGGCTGTATATTGTCACCCTGTTTATTTAACTTATATGCAGAGTACATCATGAGAAACGCTGGACTGGAAGAAACACAAGCTGGAATCAAGATTGCCGGGAGAAATATCAATAACCTCAGATATGCAGATGACACCACCCTTATGGCAGAAAGTGAAGAGGAACTCAAAAGCCTCTTGATGAAAGTGAAAGTGGAGAGTGAAAAGTTGGCTTAAAGCTCAACAGTCAGAAAATGAAGATCATGGCATCTGGTCCCACCACTTCATGGGAAATAGATGGGGAAACAGTGGAAACAGTGTCAGACTTTATTTTTCTGGGCTCCAAAATCACTACAGATGGTGACTGCAGCCATGAAATGAAAAGACGCTTACTCCTTGGAAGGAAAGTTATGACCAACCTAGATAGCATATTCAAAAGCAGAGACATTACTTTGCCAACAAAGGTTCGTCTAGTCAAGGCTATGGTTTTTCCTGTGATCATGTATGGATGTGAGAGTTGGACTGTGAAGAAGGCTGAGCACTGAAGAATTGATGCTTTTGAACTGTGGTGTTGGAGAAGACTCTTGAGAGTCCCTTGGACTGCACGGAGATCCAACCAGGCCATTCTGAAGGAGATCAACCCTGGGATTTCTTTGGAAGGAATGACGCTAAAGCTGAAACTCCAGCACTTTGGCCACCTCATGCGAAGAGTTGACTCACTGGAAAAGACTCTGATGCTGGGAGGGATTGGGGGCAGGAGGAGAAAGGGACGACAGAGGATGAGATGGTGGATGGCATCACTGATTCGATGGACGTGAGTCTCAGTGAACTCCGGGAGTTGGTGATGGACAGGGAGGCCTGGCGTGCTATGATTCATGGGGTCGCAAAGAGTCGGACACGACTGAGCGACTGATCTGATCTGAAGATCAGATGACTGAAACACATTTCAGTTTCTTTCCCTGCTTCCCCTTTTACAATATTAATTTACTAAATAAACATGTATCCAGCATCTACTAAATTCCAAAAACTACCCTGGCGGGAGACAGTCCAGTTCAGTCACTCAGTAGTGTCCGACTCTGCGACCCCATGAACGACAGCACTCCAGGCCTCCCTGTCCATCACCAACTCCCAGAGTCCACCCAAACCCATGTCCATTGAGTCGGTGATGCCATCCAACCATCTCATCCTCTGTCATCCCCTTCTCCTCCTGCCCTCAATCTTTCCTAGCATCAGGGTCTTTTCCAATGAGTCAGCTCTTTGCATGAGGTGGCCAAAGTATTGGAATTGCAGCTTCAACATCAGTCCATCCAATGAACACCCAGGACTGGTCTCCTTTAGGATGGACTGGTTGGATTTCCTTGCAGTCCAAGGGACTCTCAAGAGCCTTCTCCAACACCACAGTTCAAAAGTATCAATTCTTCTGTGCTCAGCTTTCTTTATAGTTCAACTCTCACATCCATACATGACCACTGGAAAAACCATAGCCTTGACTAGATGGACCTTTGTTGGCAAAGTAA
>NW_011495057.1:6044254-6044535 GCF_000754665.1 Bison bison bison | reverse complement strand
CTTGGTATCTCTAATTTTCTTGAAGAGATGTCTAGTCTTTCCCATTCTGTTGTTTTCCTCTATTTCTTTTCACTGATCACTAAGGAAGGATTTCTTATCTTTCCTTGCTATTCTTTAGAACTCTGCATTCAAATGGGTATATCTCTCCTTTTCTCCTTTGCTTTTCACTTCCCTTCTTTTCACAGCTATTTGTAAGGCCTCCTCAGACAGCCATTTTGCTTTTTTGCATTTCTTTTTCTTGGGGATGGTCTTGATTCCTGTCTCCTGTACAGTGTCACGAA
>NW_011495057.1:6036822-6044147 GCF_000754665.1 Bison bison bison | reverse complement strand
ACTCTAGTTTGAAGTTTCTTTTCCTTTTTGCATTTCTTTTTCTTGGGGATGGTCTTGATTCCTGTCTCCTGTACAGTGTCACGAACCTCCATCCATAGATCATCAGGTCTCTGTCTATCAGATCTAGTCCCTTAAATCTATTTTTCGCTTCCACTGTATAGTCATAAGGGATTTGATTTAGGTCATACCTGAATGGTCTAGTGCAGACAGCAAAACACATGGGTAGTCCAGCCATAGAAAAAAACTCTAAGGTAAGTGTGACAGTTACTTTTATGTCAGCTTGGCTGGGCCACAGTGTCCATATAGTGAGTCAAACATTATTCTGGATCTTTCTGTGAAGGTATTTTGGGGATGGAATTAACATTTAAGTCATTTAAGTAACACAGATTACTTTCCATAACATGGATCGGCCTCATCCTATCAGTTGAAAGCCTGAACAGAACATAGAGGACCTCCCTCACCTCCCAGGACCAGAAAAAGGAATTCTTCCAGCAGATGGTCTTTGATTCAAAGTGCAGTTCTTCTCTGAGTCTCTAACCTACAGTCCTATCCATCAGATTTGGAGCTTATCAGCCTCCACAGTGGTGTGATTCAATTGCTTGCAATTAGTCTCTTTCTTTGGAGAATCCTGACTAATACGGTAGGCTTAATTTTTTTAAACACCCTCCCAAATTACACACAGTTTCACAGAGGAACTAAGATCTGAGTTAGATCTGCAGAAGAGAATACTTTCTAAAACCAGCTAGTTATAAATTTGATTGTGGACTAAGCCAAGCAGTAGTATTTCTAAAACCAGTTTCCATAAACCAGCCAAATATTCTGGAATCCAAGGATCTCTATAAAAGATTGTTTCTAATTTTAAGTTTCTATTTTGATACTCTTTATAAATATTAATGTGAGCATTCTTGGTATCACTGGGAAAGCTGTGTAATATAATAGAGCACTTTCATACAGTTTTAGCATCTGCAATCACGTGTATGTCTATAAAAACTTTGCAAGAAATAACATTAAAACTGGATCTATAAGTGACATGATAGGAGAATTTAAACACCACATGGCACACCCCGCACTGCTTTGCCCAGTAGTCAGATCCAAAGAAAGCAGAGGTACGTGCATATAAATACACATATTCATTCACTTGTTTTTTTTAATTACTTTGATATTTCAATAAGTCTAGAAAATAGTAGATTAAACTAAAACAGAAATGGTTTACAACCTAGAAGTAATGCAAGAAAATTGCATAGTTGAGCTTTGAAAGAAGAAGAAAGAAAAAAGAGAGGGAAGAAGGAAGGAAGGAAAGGAAAGGAAGGATTTGTTTTTTTTTTATTGAAGGATAATTGCTTTACAGAATTTTGTTGTTTTCTGTCAAACATGAACATGAATCAGTGATAGGTATACATATATCCCCTCCCTTTTGAACTCCCTCCCATCTCCCACACCATCCCATCCTTCTAGATTGATACAGAGCCCCTGTTTGAGTTTCCTGAGCCATACAGGAAATTCCCTGCTACTGCTAAGTCGCTTCAGTCGTGTCCGACTCTGTGTGACCCCATAGACCGCAGCCCACCAGGCTCCTCCGTCCCTGGGATTCTCCAGGCAAGAATACTGGACTGGGTTGCCATTTCCCATTAGCTATCTATTTCACATATGGTAATGTAAGTTTCCATGTTACTCTTTCCATACATCTCACCCTCTCCTCCCCTCTCCCCATGTCCATAAGTCTATTCTCTATGTCTATTTCTCCATTGCTGTCCTGTAAATAAATTCTTCAGTACTATTCTTCTAGATTCCATATATATGTGTTAGAATACAATATTTATGTTTCCCTTTCTGACTCACTTCACTCTGTATAATAGGTTCTAGGTTCATCCGCCTCATCAGAGCTGACTCAAATGCATTTCTTTTTATGGCTGAGTATTATTCCATTGTGTACATGTAGCACAATTTCTTTATCCATTCATCTGTCGATGGACATCTAGGTTGCTTCCATGTTCTAACTGTTGTAGATAGTGCTGCAATGAACAGTGGGATACGTGTGTCTATTTCACTTTTGGTTTCCTCAGGGTATATGCCCAGGAGTGGGATTGCTGGGTCATATGGTGATTTTATTCCTAGTTTTTTAAGGAATCTCCATACCATCTTCTGTAGTGGCTGCATCAATTTACATTCCCACCAACAGTGCAGGAGTGTTCCTTTTTCTCCACACCCTCTCCAGCATTTATTGTTTGTAGACTTCTTGATGATGGCCATTCTGACTGGTGGGAAGTGATATCTCATTGTAGTTTTGATTTGCATTTCTCTAATAATGAGCAATGTTGAGCATCTTTTCATGTGTTTCTTAGCCATCTGTATGCCTTCTTTGGAGAAATGTCTGTTGAAGTCTTTTTCCCACTTTTTGATTGGGTTGTTTGTTTTTCTGGCATTGAGTTGTATGAGCTGTTTGCATATTTTGGAAATTAATCCTTTGTCAATATTATCATTTGCTAATATTTTCTCCCATTCTGAGGGTTGTCTTTTCACCTTGCTTATAGTTTCCAGAAAGGAAGGATTGTATAGAAAATGGTAAATATATTGATTGCTTGTAGATATGCTCTGGTCAAAGAGTTATTTTAAAATTTTAAGGATAGCCACTAAACAAATAGAAATCAAATATGTAACAAAGAATAAAGTGAGGAATTTTTAAAAATAGAAAAGCTAGTAAAAAAATAAAGAAAAAGCAGATAGAAAGCATAAAAGGAGATGGTAAAAATAAATTTTAAATATCAGTAATATCATCCACATAGTAAATATCATTTACTAATTAATATAAATGGATCAAACTCACCAGTTAAAAGACAGAAATTCTAATATTGGATCATTTTCACTCAAAGAAAATGCAAGGGATTGTAGAACAAGATAAATGATATCACAAAGGAAACACAGACCTCATAAATGCAGAATACAAGGCATTCTATAGGAAGCTAACTTGTTTCTGAAATAAGTCCAGAGCATGAAAGAAAAATGAACACTCAATATTAAGGGAGCTAAGAGATGTAACAAACAGCTTAAACACGGACCTTGTTTAGATCCTGATTTAAATGATCAACTGTAAGAAATCAGGAGAAAACTGGAGGAATTAAACTGTATATTGGGTATAGATGATACCCAAGAATTATTATTAGTTTCCTTGGATGGAATAATGGTATTCCATTATGTAAGAATGAAAATATTCACATTATTTAGAGGTACATATGAAATACATAAGGTGGAATGATATGATATATAGCAAGTGCTTTAAAATTGTTTTGAAAAGAAAATAAAAGATACATTTTTAAAGGGTTGGGGAAGTAATGTGATACTGCCTTCACCAAGGCATCTTCCCAACCCAGGGATCGAACCTGGATCTCTGGCACTGCAGGCAGATTCTTTACTATCTGAGCCACCAGGGAAGCCCAAATGTGATATAATTTTGATAATTAATGAATCTGGTTAATGGGTGCATGGGGGTTCATTGTACCACATTCTCCACTTTGAATATGTTTTTATAAAGTTTTAGTTCAACTCTAAGCTGTTCTCAGAAAACACTTCTAAAAGTTAATAAAACACAAAAAGTTAAATGAAATCATAGAAAATGATACAACATTTATTAACACTCACCTAAAGAAAGCTAGAAAAACTGTATTCATATCAGAAAACCAGATCTTAAAGCAAAAAAAAAAAAAAAGGGGGGGTGAGCAAGAGCATAAAGAAGATCTTTCATAATAATAAAAAGAAAAATTAGGGACTTACCTAGCAATCCAGTGGTTAAGACTTCATGCCTCCAATGCAGGAAACATGAGTTTGATCCCTGGCCAGGGAACTAAAGTCTCACATGTCACATGGTATGACCAAAAAAATTTTTAAATAAACAACAACAAAAAACAATTAATGGAGAGAGATCCTGAACCGGCGAGTACCTAATAACAGCACCCACAAAATACATGAAATAAATATTGGCAGAGGCACAAGAAGTTGAAAAGCGATGGGCAGAGTGGGAAATTTTATTACGCTGTAATGGGTTAAATTGAGATTTCCAAAAGAGTGGCCCCCTTCTGCCTCCCCTTCAAACTTTGTTCATGTGACCTTATTTGGAAAAAGTGTCTTTGCAGTCGAAATCACGGATGAAACCATTCCGGATTATCTGGGTGGGCCCTGATAATAAATTCAATAAGACATCTTCTTGTGAAAGACAAGAGAGAAGACACAGACACAGAGAAGACAGCCGTGTGAAGATGGACACAGTGGTCCAAGTGATGCAGCCGCAAGCTAGGCAAAGCTGGGCGCCACCAGAAGCTGGAAGAGGACAGATTCTTCCCTACAGGTTTGGAGGACCCAGAGCCCTGCCGTCACCTTGATTTCAGACCTCTGGCCTCCAGAACAATAAGAGAATAAATTTCTGTTTTTTTGAGCCATCAAATTTATGGGTATTTGTTACCATAGCCCTAGAAAACCAATACATATACCTCTATCAATAGCTGTCAGATTAAGCAGACAAAAAATAATACAAATATATAAAAGACTTAAACACTGTAATTAGTGATTTTTGTCTAATGGGCATCTGTGCAGTCCCTTAGTCAATTATTTTTTAAAAATACACATTTTTAATTGCACAGGAACTGTCTGTATAAATTTGAGCAATATTATAACAGACAATAATTTAAGTCAATATCATAGAGCTGAAAAAAGAGCAGGTGCATTGCCCAAGTGTGACAAAAACTGGCTTAGAACTTTCTGACCCTTTAATCTGCTGGAGACAGCCTGTCTTCTTTGTGTTTAGAAGAAAAGATAGTTCACTAATTAGCCACAAAGAAACATCTACACCCAGGCTCTTAGTTTTATCTATTTTGAACAACTCTTACAGAAATTCAAATTTTCAAGGACACATAGATTCTATTGTCATTTCAAAATAAACACTCGTGCAGGATTCATTGTCATCATTTCTAGCAGGATAATTACTCTTAAAGGAACAGTCCCCAGAAGCAAGAAGGTTTTTTTATTTTTTCCTTCTTCCTGGTGTTGCTCATCAACCCTGAGGCTTCATAAGTAAATACACACAAAGTTGACATGCTTAAATAAATTTTGCATGAATCGGATCGTACATTTTATATGCCTCTCTCAAAACGAAGTAGGTTAACAAGTGTAACACCTGGACATTTACATGGTCAAGATGATGTTCAAAAATCGTGATATCTGTCTGTCTTTCTTAATCGGCTTCCCTGGTGGTTCAGATGGTAAAGAATCAGCCTGCAATGCCAGAGACCTAGGTTCGATTCCTTGGTCATGAAGATCCCCTGGAGGAGAGAATGGTTACCCATTCCAGTATCCTCACCTGGGAAATCCCATGGATAGAGAGGCCTGGCACTACAGTTCACGGGTTCACAGAGTCAGGCATGACTGAACGACTTTCACTTTTCATCTTTCTTGACTAGTATGTGCACGCATGTATGTGTGCTCAGTCACTCAGTCATGTCTGATGCTTTGCAACCCAGTGGACTGTAGTCCGCCAGGCGCCTCTATCCATGGGACTTCCCAGGCAAGAATACTGGGGTGGGTAGCCATTCCCTTCTCCAGGGGATCTTCCTGACCCAGGGATCGAACACAGGTCCCCTGCATTGCGGGCAGATTCTTTACCATCTGAGCCACCAGAGAAGCCCTTCTTAACTAGTATACTAATGTGAAACAAGAATCAAAATAGAGCAACATGATAGGTGGGTACCAGGATTGTGAATATCTTCCTTTCTTTCTGCAGTGCATCATTTATACCATTACCTCCTCAGGGCAAACACTAGGTTGTTATATTTGTTTCAGCACATTTCTATTTAACCATGAAATGCATGTATACTTCCAGCTTGTAGAAATATTAGATGATCATTTTATTAAAGGAAAAAACTCTTTGCCACTTCTGCAACCTATTGTGTCTCCTGGCCCCCAGTGAGGGCAGAAATCTTTAGAGCTGAATCCATTTGGAAGGAGAGATGTTTGCCCAGTGAAGTGTGAAGTGTGTCCTAGGATATCTGGGAGAAAGGTCACTGTGCTAGGGTTTCCATTTCATGAGCTGTACACTGTCATGGCATTTCCTGGAGGCATTATATAATGTTTTTGGACGAAGACTTCTCTGGTTGCCCACTCTTCGTGAAAAGCAAGCTTTGGAAGGGACAGGGGAAGGCCTGAATGGACAATTCCTTAGGGCAGCTATGCAGATAGAGCCACAGAGTCTTATGACCCATAAAATACTTTAAGTTCTAACCAGCTCTTGCCACAGAACAGTGTCAGAATCACTTCTAACAGTAAGAGCCGAGTCTGCCAGCAGATGTCATGTGATGGGTTGCAAATTTCTCCTGCATCCTCACTCTTCCTCAAGTTGTGGGTTTTTTTTTTTTCCTTTGCAACTAGATTGATTGCTTTTGAATTCCTAGCCTAGAGACCTACACTAATGTGCATGACTGCCTTAAAGGGGTGGGATGATACCTGCTGAGAAGCCATCTCCAATGTGAGGGAAAATCGAATCTGGAACCACCAGCTTTTAGGCTAGCCCAACCCTCTCCAAAGATAGTTTCCAAATCCTTTCTGTCCTTTATGCATTCTTTTGTCAACTCCCCGAGAGTTTATGCAGCTCTGCCATATACTTCCTTGTCCCCTGTTTCATTCCAATAGAATTCCCACTCCACTGGCTTTCCCTGTTCTTTTCACAGCTGTTTGTGCTGTACTCAGTCACTCAGTCATGTCCGACTCTTTGTGACCCCATGGACTTTAGCCCACCAGGCTCCTCTGTCCATGCAAGAACAGTGGAGTGGGTTGCCATGCCCTCCTCCAGGGGATCTTCTGGACTCAGGGACTGAATCCAGGTTTCCTGTGTTTCTTGCATCACAGATGGATTCTTTACCCACTGAACCCCCTGGGAAGCCCCCTTCAGCTGTTTAGCAGGTGCCTAGTGGAGTGTGGGGGTGGGGTCTCTACATTCCTAAGAGAAACATGGCATGTCTCCCACAGGATACAACGTGTCTCCAACTGAAGATGGGTTGAATGAGGGGGGAGAAATTCAACTATTCACCTAAGTAATTTGAAACACTAGTTCTGTATTAAAACAAACACGGATGTGTTATGGATTCGCATGCAAAAACCACATTAATTTTTAAAGTGAAAGGGAGACTTCAAAGAACTTTAGCATCTGTGGAGGGTGGCTCCTGGCTGCAGCAGCAGACTCTCTGCTCATCTATTCTCACTTTCCTCTACCTGCCGTGTGAGCAAGGGCACCTGGAAACATCTGCCCAAATCCCAGACTGCTCTCAGCTTATTATGGACTTCAT
>NW_011495057.1:6012167-6036722 GCF_000754665.1 Bison bison bison | reverse complement strand
TTGAGAGCCTACTATGTGCCAGAGTGCAGGACTATAAATACATTTAAACACAGCCCTACCTTGAAGTAGCTTGTACTTCAGAGAGACTAACATAATTAAGTAGCTATGATAGAATGTCATAACTTTTAAAGAAACAGAGTATATTCATTCATTCATTTATTTATGTTTGGCTGCACTGGGTCTTCATTGCTGTGCACGGGCGTTCTCTAATTGCAGCGAGCAGGGACTCCTCTCTCATTGTAGTGGCTTCACTTGTTGAGCAGTATGGGCTCTAGGGCGCGGGCTTCAGCAGTTGTAGCACAGGGCGCAGTAGTTGTGGTGCACAAGCTCACTTGTCCTGGGGCCTGTGGAATCTTCCTGGAGCAGGGATCAAACCCAAGCCCCCTGCACTGGCAGGTGGACTCTTAACCACTGGACTGCCAAGGAAGTACAGAATGTAGGTTTTATAGGACATACTTATAATAAAGGTATGTCCAAAAGCCATAGTATCACACATAAGGTGGCAATTCACCATTTTGGACAGAACCAAAGAAGAGTTCAAAGTCTGGCCATCTGTGTGTATACTTAAACTGTGCATATTTCTCTACTACATCTCCTATTATCAGCAAAGCCTGCCTTAGGCATTACATTTCTGTGTCTAGTTAATTTATTTTCCAATAGTACCCAATGCATATGGGCCTTAATGTATTGTTTTGATGCTATGAAATGGTATTGGTTAAACACAATATTACAGGTTGAATTGCATTCCCCCAAAGAAAGATAGGCTTCAGTTCTAACCCCCAGTGTCTCAGAATATGGCTTTATCCAGAAATAGGGTCTTCACAGAAGGGAAGCAAGGTAAAATGAGGTCTTTAGAATAACCCTAACCTATTATTACTAATAATACTGTGGGCAGGAATCCCTTAGAAGAAATGGAGTAGCCACAATGGTCAACAAAAGAGTCTGAAATGCAGTACTTGGACGCAATCTCAAAAATGACAAAATGATCTCTGTTCGTTTCCAAGCCAAACCATTCAATATTACGGTTATCCAAGCCTATGCCCCAAACAGTAACACTGAAGAAGCTGAAGTTGAACAGTTCTATGAAGACCTACAAGACCTTTTAGAACTAACACCCAAAAAAGATGTCCTTTTCATTATAGGGGACTAGAATGCAAAAGTAGGAAGTCAAGAAACACCTGGAGTAGCAGGTAAATTTGGCCTTGGAGTACAGAATGAAGCAGGGCAAAGGCTAGTAAAGTTTTGCTAAGAAAATCACTGGTCATAGCAAACACCCTCTTCCAACGACACAAGAGAAGACTCTACACATGGACATCACCAGATGGTCAACACCAAAATCCGATTGATTATATTCTTTGCAGCCAAAGATGGAGAAGCTCTACACAGTCAGCAAAAACAAGACTGGGAGCTGACTGTGGCTCAGATCATGAGCTCCTTATTACTAAATTCAGACTTAAATTGAAGAAAGTAGGGAAAACCACTAGACCATTCATGTATGACCTAAATAAAATCCCTTATGATTATACAGTGGAAGTGAAAAATAGATTTAAGGGACTAGATTTGACAGACAGAGAGCCTGATGAACTATGGATGGACGTTCATGACATTGTACAGGAGACAGGGATCAAGATCATCCCCATGGAAAAGAAATGCAAAAAAGCAAAATGGCTATCTGAGGAGGCCTTACAAGTAGCTGTGAAAGAACAGAAGCGAAAAGCAAAGGAGAAAAGGAAAGACATACCCATTTGAATGCAGAGTTCCAAAGAATAGCAAGGAGAGATAAGAAAGGCTTCCTCAGTGATCAATGCAAAGAAATAGAGGAAAACAACAGAATGGGAAAGACTAGAGATCTCTTCAAGAAAATTAGAGATACCAAAGGAACACTTCATGCAAAGATGGGCTCGATAAAGGACAGAAATGGTATAGACCTAACATAAGCAGAAGATATTAAGCAGAGGTGGCAAGAATACACAGAAGAACTGTACAAAAAAGATCTTCACGACCCAGATAATCACGATGGTGTGATCACTGACCTAGAGCCAGACATCCTGGAATGTGAAGTCAAGTGGGCCTTAGTGGGCCATCACTACAAACAAAGCTAGTGGAAGTGATGGAATTCCAGTTGAGCTATTTCAAATTCTGAAAGATGATGCTGTGAAAGTGCTGCACTCAATATGCCAGCAAATTTGGAAAATTCAGCAGTGGCCACAGGACTGGAAAACGTCAGTTTTCATTCCAATCCCAAAGAAAGGCAATGCCAAAGAATGCTCAAACTACCGCACAATTGCACTCACCTCACACACTATAAAGTAATGCTTAAAATTCTCCAAGCCAGGCTTCAGCAATACATCAACCGTGAACTTCCAGATGTTCAAGCTGGTTTTAGAAAAGGCAGAGGAACCAGAGATCAAATTGCCAACATCCACTGGATCATCAAAAAAAGCCAGAGAGTTCCAGAAAAACATCTATTTCTGCTTTATTGACTATGCCAAAGCCTTTGACTGTGTGGATCACAATCAACTGTGGAAAATTCTGAAAGAGATGGGAATACCAGACCACCTGACCTGCCTCTTGAGAAATCTATATGCCATGAAGCAACAGTTAGAACTGGACATAGAGCAACAGACTGGTTCCAAATAGGAAAAGGAGTACGTCAAGGCTGTATATTGTCACCCTGTTTATTTAACTTCTATGCAGAGTACATCATGAGAAACGCTGGGCTGGAAGATGCACACTTTGGAATCAAGATTGCCGGGAGAAATATCAATAACCTCAGATATGCAGATGACACCACCTTTATGGCAGAAAGTGAAGAGGAACTAGAAAGTCTCTTGATGGAAGTGAAAGAGGAGAGTGAAAAAGTTGGCTTAAAGCTCAACATTCAGAATACTAAAATCATGGCATCTGGTCCCATCACTTCATGGGAAATAGATGAGGAAACAGTGCAAAAAGTGTCAGACTTTATTTTTCTGGGCTCCAAAATCACTGCAGATGGTGATTGCAGCCATGAAATTAAAAGACGCTTATTTCTTGGAAGGAAAGTCATGACCAACCTAGATAGCATATTAAAAAGCAGAGACATTACTTTGCCAACAAAGGTCCGTCTATGGTTTTTCCAGTGGTCATGTATAGATGTGAGAGTTGGACTGTGAAGAAAGCTGAGCGCCAAAGAATTGATGCTTTTGAACTGTGGTGTTGGAGAAGACTCTTGAGAGTCCCTTGGACTGCAAGGAGATCCAACCAGTCCATTCTAAAGGAGACCAGTCCTGGGTGTTCTTTGGAAGGACTAATGCTGAGGCTGAAACTCCAATACTTTGGCCTCCTCATGCGAAGAGTTGACTCATTGGAAAAGACCCTGATGCTGGGAGGGATTTGGGAGCAGGAGGACAAGGGGATGACAGAGGATGAGATGGTTGGTTGGGATCACTGACTTGATGCACATGAGTTTGGGTGGACTCTGGGAGTTGGTGATGGACAGGAAGGCTTGGCATGCTGCGATTCATGGGGTCGCAAAGAGTTGGACACGACTGAGCGACTGAACTGAACTGAACTGAACCTAATATTGAACTGTGGTGTTGGAGAAGACTCTTGAGAATCCCTTGGACTGCAAGGAGATCAAACCAGTCAATCCTCAAGGAAAGCAACCTGGAATATTCATTGGAAGGACTGAGGCTGAAGCTGAAGCTCCAATACTCTGGCCACCTGATATGAAGAGCCAATTCACTGGAAAAGAGCCTGATGCTGAAAAAGATTGAGGGCAAGAGGAGAAGGGTGTAGTAGAGGATGAGATGGTTGGATGGCATCATCAACTCAGTGGACATGACTTTGAGCAAACTCCAGAAGATGGTGAAGGACAGGGAAGCATGGCGTGCTGCAATACATGAAGTCACAGATTTGGACACGACTGAGCGACTGAGCAACAACAACAACCTAACATGACTGGTGTTCCTATAAAAGGGGGAACTGTGGACACCAACCCACAAAAAGGAAAAATAATCGGAAAAGAAACTGGGAGAAGGCCATAATGGGACTGGAGCGACCCATTTACGAGTAACACTAAAGGTTGCAGGCATCCCTTCTAGAGCCATCCGACAGAGCCCAGCCCTGCTGACACCTTGATCTCAGACCCCCAGCCTCCAGGACTGTGAGGCAGTAAGTTTCTGTGGTTTTGAGCTGCCCAGTTTGGGGTTCCTGCTACAGCAGCCCTAGGAAACTGACACACACATGTCCTCCATTTCAGAATAAGTTTATAATCTCTTTTCCGAAAATAAACCTCAGCTCTGTCATCCTCGGCACATTCTCTGCTCAAAGCTAGCCTCCAGGTAAATGTCTCTACTGCAGTGGTTCTCAAAGTACCATCTCTGGATCAGCAGCAAAGAGCATCAGCAGGGAACTTGTTAAGAACTGCTGGTCCCCGTTGACATATATGCATTATCATGTATAGAATAGATTGTTAGTGAGAAGCAGCTGTATAGCACAGGGAGCTCAGCCCAGTGCTCTGTGATGTCCGAGATGGGTGGAATGTGGGGTGGGGAAGGCTCAAGAGAGAGGGGATATGTGTATACTTATAAGTGATTCACGTTGCTGTACAGCAGAAAATAACACAACATTGGAAAGCAATTATCCTCCAATTAAGAAAGAAAGGAAGGAAGGGAGGAAGGGAGGAGGGAGGGAGGCAGGCAGGAAGGAGAAAAAAAAGAAAGAAATGCTGGTTCCACCCTAGATCTATGAAAATCAGAAACTTAGAGCAAGCCATCAGGGTGAATGTGGCTTGAGAACCACTGCTCTATTGCATGTGCCAGCCAATCTCACTTGCCCGTTAATCATATTCTGTTCCAAGTATTAAAGATTATTAAGTATTTATTCTCATCTTCTGAAATATCACAAGAGTAAAAATAAGCTCCAGCTTTCATATGACTTTCTCCCAACTGAACCTGCAAACACCCTACAGATTTTCTTTGGAAGATTCTTTAATTCTGTGATAGACAAAACTGGCAAGTGAATAATGTGTAGAGATTTTTGTAATTTTCTCCCATAGTTGGAACTGGAATTCCAGGTGCCCTGATATCCAGGACCCTCACCTACATCAAATTCAGCAGACCACCCCATCCAACCCTACCTTTCCCTGTGATATCCCAGCTCCCAAATCTCCTTCTCTCTCCTCCTCCAGAAAGTGCCCATTCACTCAGAAGACTGGAGTCAACAATGTAGAGGAAATTGTGGATTCATTCATTTTTTTCTAGATTTATTTAATTGGAGGCTAATTACTTTACAGTATTGTATTGGTTTTGCCGTACATCAACATGAATCTGCCACGGGTGTCCACGTGTTCCCCATCCTGAACCCCTTTCCCACCTCCCTCCCCGTACCATCCCTCTGGGTCATCCCAGTGCACCAGCCCCAAGCATCCTGTATCATGCATCGAACCTGGACTGGCGATTCATTTCATATATGATGTTATACATGTTTCAATGCCATTCTCCCAAATCATCCCACTCTCTCCCTCTCCCACAGAGTCCAAAAGACTGTTCTATACATCAGTGTCTCTTTTGCTGTCTCGCATACAGGGTTATCATTACCATCTTTCTAAATTCCATATATATGCATTAGTATACTGTATTGGTGTTTTTCTTTCTGGCTTACTTCACTCTGTATAATAGGCTCCAGTTTCATCCACCTCATTAGAACTGATTCAAATGTATTCTTTTTAATGGCTGAGTAATACTCCATTGTGTATATGTACCACAGGTTTCTTATCCATTCATTTGCTGATGGACATCTAGCTTTCTTCCTTGTCCTGGCTATTATAAACAGTGCTTCGATGAACATTGGGGTATACGTGTCTCTTTCAATTCTGGTTTCCTCAGTGTGTATGCCCAGTAGTGGGATTGCTGGGTCATAAGGCAGTTCTATTTCCAGTTTTTTAAGGAATCTCCACATTGTTCTCCATAGTGGCTGTACTAGTTTGCATTCCCACCAACAGTGTAAGAGGGTTCCCTTTTCTCCACACCCTCTCCAGCATTTATTGCTTATAGACTTTTGGATAGCAGCCATTCTGACTGGCGTGAAGTGGTACCTCATTGTGGTTTTAATTTGCATTTCTCTGATAATGAGTGATGTTGAGCATCTTTTCATGTGTTTGTTAACTATCTGTATGTCTTCTTTGGAGAAATGTCTGTTTAGTTCTTTGGCCCATTTTCTGATTGGGTCGTTTATTTTTCTGGAATTGAGCTGAAGGAGTTGCTTGTATATTTTTGAGATTAGTTCGTCTGTTGCTTCATTTGCTATTGTTTTCTCCCATTCTAAAGGCTGTCTTTTCACCTTGCTTATAGTTTCCTTTGTTGCACAGAAGCTTTTAATTTTAACTAGGTCTCATTTGTTTATTTTTGCTTTCATTTCCAATATTCTGGGAGGTGGGTCATAGAGGATCCTGCTGTGATTTATGTCAGAGACTGTTTTGCCTATGTTCTCCTCTAGGAGTTTTATAGTTTCTGGTCTTACGTTTAGATCTTTAATCCATTTTGAGTTTATTTTTGTGTATGGTATTAGAAAGTGTTCTACTGGTTGACCAATTTTCCCAGCACCACTTGTTAAAGAGATTGTCTTTTCTCCATTGTATATTTTTGCCTCCTTTGTCAAAGATAAGGTGTCCATAGATAAGGTGTGTGGATTTATCTCTGGGCTTTCTATTTTGTTCCATTGATCTATATTTCTGTCTTTGTGCCAGTACCATACTGTCTTGACGACTGTGACTTTGTAGTAGAGCCTGAAGTCAGGCAGGTTGATTCCTCCAGTTCCATGTCCTTCTTCTTTAACTAGCCTAGGTTGCCTGATTTTATTTTAAAGGTGATATTTCACACAAAAGAACTCTGTTTGGGCAGAACTCTAGTTGGAAAAGCACAATGTATAAATAAAACAAAAATCTGTTTTACTTATTTTTGAGGGTGGGTTTGAGGAATGGATGACCAGTGCCCTTTAAATTACAAGTTCCTGAGCAGACACTCAGCTCACATGAGGCCAGTCCCGTTTGGCAGCTCTTACCCATTCCTGGTCACCAGGCTGCCAGCTTGTTGACCTTGAAAAAATGGCACCAGGCCTATCCTTCTACTTTTGCTACATTCTCTATTGGCATTGGTTGTTTTTGTTTTTGTTTTTTGATATTTCAATTTCTTAACAGGAAATTTTAGCTGCTGGTTTGAATCTAATTGAAGTATTTTGTATGCACACCCTGAGACCCTGAGGCTAGGGTGTATTTTTAATAAATCAAACAAATAAATTCCAAGCTTTGTACTAACTGAAATGTCCTCATGCCTTTAATGGTGACCCCCTGAAGTGGAAATACTAAGAAATGCAGGAATAATGTCCCTTTAGTGGCAAACAAACCCAAGGAAGCAGGGGCGGAGGTGGTCCAAGTTTAAAAGGAGTATGAAATTCATGGCATAAATTGTCCTGGAAATTGGCCCCCAGTTCTCAGCTTGCAGAGATTATTCTGAACCTAAGGCAATGGATGGGGAAAGGGAAATAAATGTGTAATGAACATTATGCCAAGTACTTTACTTCTATTATGAGACAGTTGGGTTGAAAGACTTCAACCAATCCATGTACTCCCCTGAAGAGCAACCTCAGCCCTTGGTCAAATTTTATGACTGATTTAGATTTGTTACTATAAGGGATCAGGGCTTCCCAGGTGACATGATTAGTAAAAAACCTACTTGCCAATGCAGGAGACGTAAGAGATGTGGGTTCAATCCCCGGGTTGAGAAGATCCCCTAGAGGAGGTTATGGCAACCCACTCCAGTATTCTTGCCTAGAGAATTACAGGAATTTCTGATTCTTATAAAGGTGGCATGTGTCTGGGTATGCCTGGTGAACTGATCTCCAGGCAATGATCTGTACAAATTGATTTGAGTTCAACAGAAAGAAACATTCTAGAAGATGTTTTCTGAGTAGGCACCTATAAGTAGAGAAGGCAACTAGAAGCAGAGAAGGCACCAGAAGAGGGAAGGACTTATCAGAAGACAGATGCTTCCTCTGTCCAGACATACCCTCTAGCTCAGTGCCCATGGAGAGGCAGGGTGCAAGTCACCACAGGGACAAGCAGAACTACTTGAAGCTTGGGTGACAATTGACTGGAACATCCTCTGACTCTATATAGAACTCGGTGAGTTCTGGCTCTTTCTTTCTTGGGTCTTGCTCTAATCTGGCTTGCATTTCCATCATCCCACCTAAACTGCTCTTGTGACAGTCACCAGTGACTTCTGTGTTGAGAAATGCCAGCTCTCCTCTTACTTCAATAGTGACATTGCTCATCTTTTACGTTCTTTTCCAAAAGTTTTCATTTTACAGATATTCAGCGCCTCTGAATGAATGTCAACCAGCTAAAGGAAAATAATTCATCCAATAACTGAACTAATAAGACTGATTACAACAGTAATATCTCACACTGTTGAGCATTTACCATGGGCTTCATGTAGTCCAGGGTGTCCCTGGTGGCTCAGATGGTAAAGAATTTGCCTGCAGTGCCGGAGACCCGGGTTCAATCTCTGGGTCAGGAAGATCCCCTGGAGAAAGAAATGGCAACCCACTCCAGTATTCTTGCCTGGAGAATCCCATGGACAGAGGAGCCTGGTGGGCTACTGACCACAGGGTAGCAAAGAGTCGGACATGACTGAAGCTACTCAGCACACATGCACGAACTCACGTCAATAAAAATTAATAATAAATTTTTAAAAAGAAGGTCAGGTTCTTGGAAAGGTCCCCACACTACTTTGCTTCCCCATGTTACTGGCCTAGCTCAGGCCCTGGTGTCCTCACCTATAGCCTGAGGGGCAGAGCGCCAGTCATAGGAGCCAGGACAGGCACGCAGCAAACAGGAGGTCTGTGGGTGGCCATCAACATTCGAGATGCCCAAGGTTCCCTGAGCAGGGCAGAAGGAAACCTCAGCACTGGCTGCTGCTCTCATTAAAGGCTGAGGGGGAAATTGGAGGGTTGCAGAGACTCAGACATGAGGTTGGAGTTCAAGGGTAGAGATCTTATCCCTGAAGAAGGAAGTGGGAAAACAAAGCAAGACAGTAACACTAAAAAAGATTTTTAAGCAGGTTATAAAAATTGAAAATAAGGAGCAGTGAACAGAACACAAAATCATCGGCTCCTGGGGTAGGTGGGGTTGGGGGAGGGATAAATAAGGAATTGGGGATTAACAGATATACACTACTATATATAAATATATAAACAACAAGGATCTACTATATATCACAGGGAACTATACTCAACATCTTGTAATAACCTATAATGGAAAAGAATCCGAAAAATATATATATGTACATATATATGTATGTGTGTGTTTGTGTGTGTATGTACATATATAATCACTGGATCACTTTGTTATACACCTAAAACATTGTAAATTAACTATACTTAAATTTAAAGCTTTTTTAATTTAAAAAGTCACATGAAAAAATGATATATTTTTTTCCTTTTTAAGCTTGATCTGACTTGAATATTTATGGTAAATACATTATGAAAATCAACTTATATGTTTTTCAAATAAAGACATATATTTTTAATTAAAAAAAAATAGAATCCTGAAAGGCAAAGGAAACCCCTTGTCCTGTCCCCCACAAGTCCCCTGTGTCCCGTCCCTGCCATCATGTCCCCCACACAACCTGGCTCATGCCCCAGACTGTTCGGTGGGTTCCAGTTATCTAATCTCAAGCCAAAGACCTGGCATTATAGTATGCTCAAAGTCATAGTCAGTGGATGTGGAGTATGTATACAGGTCCCCTCATACTGAATCATTCTGAGTGCTGAACAACAATTTTCTGACAATTTTCCTTTCCAGCCTAAGGTTGTGTGAGGACTGATGACTAACAGCTCATGCAGTACTGAGTACTGTGTGAGTACTAAAGGTCAGATTGAGGCTGAGTCTGCAGTTTAGGGGTTCAGCAGACAAAAACTGAAGGAATACGAAGGACAGAAAGTAGATCAGGTGAACACTTTTCTTTCTTACCATGAATACTCCTCATATTTCTTAATTTCCATATAATTTTTCATTCAAGTCATAGTACTGACAGCTAAATGTATGACCATACGGTCCTGAAGGCTGATAAAAACCGATGGGATAGTCTGATAATTTTTGAATAACCTTAGCAATGAAATCAATTTAGATCAGAAGCCGATTATTTCCAAAAATCCATTTTTCCCCTGTAAATATCTTTTATTGATTTCAATCTGGTTAAAATGTTACTTAGACACTTGACTCATTTGAATTCTCCATGTACAGTGAAAATGTTACTCATACAGTCCTGTCTGACTCTTTGTGACCCCATGGACTGTAGCCCACTAGGCTTCTGTGTCAATGGAATTCTCCAGGTAAGAATAGTGGAGTGGGTAACCATTCCCTTCTCCAGGGGATCTTCCTGGAGATCAAACCCAGGTCTCCTGGATTGCAGACAGATTATTCCCACAAGGGAAGGCTATACAAAGGGCTAATTACTAAAACTAAATGACCTCAGTGATCAAAACCAAATACCCAAATGACAAGGGGATCATTCTCATGAGGACAGAGGTAACTTATGTTTTTATAAATACACTGATCTCCTGTTAACCAAAAATGCAGAATGGTGCAAACTATGAATTTGTTACAACTCAATTTTCCAGGGCTCCTAAAACGTATTTTTGTTTCCTTGTGACAACAGTGTACCTCTGTCTCTAGTTAGTTTTATCATGCCATGAACCATAAAGTCTTTGCTTCAGTTATCAAAATTTTAATTCCATGAAGCCCCTGCACCATCAGAAACCTCATGTCACTCAAAAGATGGCATTCAGAGTAAACTGGACTTGTTCATTTTCCATTTTAACATTTCTCTCTTACCAAGAAAACGTCTATCATCAAGAATGACAGAAGGACTAGATCAAACAGGTGGACTAGAAATCCCGCCTGTCCTAAAGCTGAATTAGAAGTAACAGTATAAATTTAGTGTAAACAAAAAGGCTGTAAAAAAAACTATTGAGACAATTAGAAATAAAAACACTGGATAGTTGATAATATTAAGGAATTAATACTAAATTCCTTGGTATGATAATGATATTCTGGTTGTATTTTTTAAAAGCCTTTATCTTTTTGAAAACTATACAAAAGTATTTTTCCATAAAATGACATGATACCTGTGATTTTCTTAAAAATGCTGCACAAGTGGAGGAAGCAGGTGTTGGATTTGGACAATCAGTCTATAAGATGTTAATGGTACTAATCAGTCTAGCTTTGCCTGTGTTTGAAGTATTTAAATTATTGGAGAGTCTGACCTAACTTCGCTTGTAGTTCAGCAGTGTTTTTCTTGAGAAAACTCTCTTCCCATCTCTTTGCAAATTAAGATACTAAATTCTCTTGCTTGTAAGTGAGTTTTCATAGGTTTCTTGTCACAGATTTACATCCTCCTCTTCTACTCATGGGGAGTCAGATTGAATATGAGTAAAAAGGACTAAGTTAGACAGCAGTTAGAAAGGAAGTCAATTATACATGTTGTTTGGGGCCTGGAGCAATAGTAAAACAACTGGTTTATTTTTCACTTTCTAAGGAACTTATTACTTATTACTGGTCTTCAACACTTAGGAGAAAAAAAAAAAAAGCGTTGACCATCATAGAGCCTAAGAGAGCCCTAAAATGTCTTCTATCCATCTGGCAAAACATTAATTCTACAAACTCTAGTGGTCAAAACATGGAGGAACATTACCATGCCTTTCACTGCTCTTCTAGAACTTATCTCCCAGTTCCCCTGGGGTACCAACAGTTCATTAAGGAAAATAAATGCCAGAGGCAAGTTTCAGAGGACTAACCTCAGTCACTCTGAATGGAAATAATAATAAGGATTAAAATTGTTTCTGGGAAACCTCCCTGGTGGGGCAGTGGATAGGAATCGACCTGCCAATGCAGGGGACACAGGTTCGATCCCTGATCTGGGAAGATCCCACATGCCATGGAGCAACTAAGCCTGTGCAACCACAACCACTGAGGTCACACTCTGGTGACACCCAGCTGACTGGGTGTGACACCCAGCTGCTGGCTATCACCAGAAAGAGCTCACATTCCTGTTTCCGCTTTAAATTCCTGACCGCAAATCCTCAGCGGGTGCTCAACTCTTCGGGGAAATGCTGCTACACTCCTATATGTAGTTCACACTCCCACTTTCCAGAAAGAGGACTTGACTCTCTTCTTGCTCCTCTAATGTCCAGTAACCCCTTCCCATCCCTTCTCTCATAACAAGTGACTTTGCCTCAGGCTTCTTTGGGAAAATGAAAGCCATCAGAAAGGAAATCCATTGTCTCCCCCAAACAAACATGGCAGCCCACTCACATCTCTGCCACTGATATCTGCCCTCTCTCCTGTTACCCACAGAGACTGCTCTTGTGCAGGAACAGACCCTCCATCACCCATCTCCACTTCTGGAGGAATTTGTTCTTAATCACCACATCCCTGTGCATCTCAAAGACTGTCTGCCAAAGCAGCCCATCAGCAGAGAAACGTGCTCTGTTATCCATCATCTATAGCAAGTAAAATAGCATCACTGCTCTTTCCCACACATCCCCCTTCAGCTGTTGCCCCAGCTCTCCGCTTGCCTCCATAGCAAAATGCATCAAAAGAGTTGCCTCTGCTCGCCTTCTCTCCTCCACCCACTACAATGAAGCTTCTACTCTCATCAGGGAAACTGCTGAGGCTCCAGTGACCTCCATGTTCCCGAAGTTAGTGTGTGATTCTCTTAAACAACGTACTCACGCTCTCAATAACCTTGGCATAGCTGGCCGAGTCCTCCTTCTTAAAACACTCTTCTAACTTCCATGATTCCAAACCCTCGTGTACCTAGGCAGGGATTCAAGAAGCAGAAAAGAAAACCAGTGTGGCTGGAGTGTAGTGAGTGACGGCAGCAGAGGACGACCTGAAGTTGGAATGCCGAGGGGACGCTGCATCTTGTAAGATCTTTTAGAGAGGAAGGAATTTGGAAGATTTTTAGGGGATTTTATGGAGAAGGCAATGGCAACCCACTCCAGTACTCTTGCCTGGAAAATCCCATGGATGAAGGAGCCTGGTAGGCTGCAGTCCATGGGGTCGCTAAGAGTCAGACACGACTGAGCAACTTCACTTTCACTTTTCACTTTCATGCATTGGAGAAGGAAATGGCAACCCACTCCAGTGTTCTTGCCTGCAGAATCCCAGGGACGGGGGAGCCTGGTGGGCTGCCATCTATGGGGTCGCACAGAGTCAGACACGACTGAAGCGATTTAGCAGCAGCAGCAGTAGGGGATTTTAATCAACATGCTCGTAACTTAGGTTTTTACAGGTCATACCGGCTGTCGGTGGAAAGTGCACTGCATAGGCGTGAGAGTAGGATTTTGGATGACAATTAGAAATCTCATAAATTCCAAATAAGTGTTTGCTGTCTCATGTTAAATCAGGAAGAAGGACGGAAGACACCAGTAAACAGACACGACTGGAGGACAGAAATAAAACCAAGGAACAAAACTCCGAGAAAAAGATAAGAAGCACTTAGGAATTAGCAAGAAGACAACTTCACCCATGAGATTGGGCCTAGTTCTCTGCAAATCCAGGAAATTATCAGATAAGGAGCCCTGTGTGAACGTGCCCGTAGAGCACCTGCATGGCTCCTCCAAACGGTAAACATGCAGCCTTCTTCTGCGCCTCCATCCCTATCAAGCGATGTTCTGCACCAGGGAGAACTGACTCATTATCCTCACTGTGTCTGTCCTGTCGTGTTACTCTTCAGGTCCTGACAGAACACTCTAGTTGCATGACACACAATGCTTGACACCAGGCACCCAGCGCCCTGGTTCATTAGAGGGAACGGAGGCAACATAAGTCAGTAGTAACTCACTTTGTACAACCCTGACTCTCTCCACGGTTTCATTAGTCTCCGGATCTCTTTGTGGTTGTCATTAGAGGCTCAGAGTTTTACGTCCTGGTCAATTTCCAAATGACAGCTCTTAGTGTCAAAGTGATCAAGGAGAGCTGCTTTCCCCTCTCCACAGTGACAGCGGCAGACAATCACAGGAAATTGATCATGTTGGGTAAACTCACCTGATCCTAAAAATGATATTGGCTTCATGCTCCAGGGCAGGGCAAAAACAACTGAAAAATAATTGCCAGTAGACCCCAGAGGGAAATTCTTTTCCTTCCCCAAATTTGACAATCAATCTAACCTGGTGCACGTGACTCAAAATCACTGCTTTAAAGAATGTGATTCCATTTATACATCAAAAGACTATGGCAATTTGGTTTGAACTGGGAGGGCCATTCTATCTGGGTTTTTATTTTTCCTAATCAAAGATTACAAAAGCAGCAGTGCTTACCATACAAAAAGACAACCATATCTAGAACAAATAAGCTTGTCCTGCTGGTTAGATTATCAACAGATTATCTGACCAGATATCCATCCTGGTTTCCCAGGTGGCACCATAGTAAAGAATCTGCCTACCAGTGCCTGAGATGCAAGAGACAAGGGTTCAATCCCTGGGTTGGGAAGATCCCCTGGAGGAGGAAATGACAACCCACTCCTCCAGTATTCCTGCCTGGGAAATCTCATGGACAGAGGAGCCTGGGGGACTACAGTCCATGGAGTCTCAGAGTCAGGCACGACTGTACACACAGCACACACAGCCATCTTCTGATTATTCTCTCTCAATTTTGAAAACATTCTAAAAATGTGGCATCTTGTAATCTTTTCAAACTAGTCTCAGAGTTAAATGCGCTATCTTTAGAAAGCATACCACATTTTGCACTAACGTAGTCTTGAAAGTCTGTGTGAGCATGCAAGCGTGCTAAGTCCCTTCAATCACGTCCAACTCTTTGTGACCCCATGGACTGTAGCCAACCAGGCTCCTCTGTCCATGGGGTTCTCCAGGCAAAAATACTAGAGTGGGTTGCCATGCCCTTCTCCAGGGGATCTTCCTGACCCAGGGATCAAACCCATGATTCTTACATCTCCTGCATTGGCAGGTGGGTTCTTTACCACTAGCGCCACCTGGGAAGCCCCAGAATGGGTTTATTCATATCTCTAGAAGTGAGGGGTCCAGCCTGACCAATATAATTCAGAGACACACTTTCTGTCACCAGAAAAAATAGTTTGCATTCCTTTACATTTAATTTTCAAATGCAACCTGGGCTTTTAATCTTTGTATCCTTTGAATTTTCAGGGAAGTACTGGAGAAGGCGCTTTGGGTAGCTGCTCTCTGAATTAGTAAAAAAGCCTGCGGGTTAGGTTGTGGCTGTACGCAGTGCTGTCCTTTGAAGATCTTGAACTAATTAGGGCATGTCTGCTCACCACTTACAGTACCTGACCTTCCATAGCAAAATGACCTGGCGCTCATTTGCATGTTATTTTGAATATGCTCGATTTATAGTTTTTCTCTCAGTAGGCTCTGCTCTCTCCCCAAGCCCTTCAAAGACCAGAGGTCCTCAGTCATTATGCTTTCTTCTCAGGAGCCACGGCCATACCAATTCTCCTTTATGCATCTTACCTAGGTATTTCCAACTAGGGAAATGACTCTGATTAGCATGCCAGACATCAAGCCATTTGGAAAAGAAAGCCAGGTTCAGCATCCTGGCAAACAAACCTGGATCAAATGTCAGAACTGTGTTTTCTAGCCTCTGTTAAACAGTTGGTAGGAGATTCAGAAACCAATAAACATACAAGAAACTGTAAAGCTGTTTGATAAGAAGATTAATTGATAAAGGACAGGGAGACACCAGAAGACAAATGTCAGGCTTGCCTGATGTCATTCAAGGACAAGAACTGGCTTGTGTCAGCAGTGTCCCCCATTCATTAAATGTGATTTATTTATCTACATCTATCTATCTATTTATCTAGTTATTTATAAGATGAATATCTCTGTTTTTCTTCAAATACATTTTCCTGAATGTATTTGTTGTTTTGTTGTTATTTTTCAGTCACTCAGTCACGTCCAACACTTTGCAACCCCAAGGAGCACTCCAGGCTCTCCTATCCGTCACCATCTCCCAGAGTTTGCTCAGATTCATATCCACTGAGTCAGTGATGCTATCTAACCAACTCATCCTCTGCCATCCCCTTCTCCTTTTGCCTTCAATCTTTCCCAGCATCAGGGTCTTTTCCATTTAGTCGGCTCTTTGCACCCCATCAGGTGGCCAAAGTATTGGAGCTCAGCTTCAGCATCAATGTATAACAAAGGCAATAAAACTTAGACAATAAGAACTATGATTGGAAATTGTATGATGTGCATGGTTTCTTGATTTGTATTAGAGGGCTTTGTTGTCAGGTATTTTGGACACATCTGAGGTTAAATCTACTTGGGTACAGGGTAATCTAAAATCCTGGGACGAATGAAATTATGTTAACCTGGCTCAGGAAGAATCCCAACTCCACTATTGATTTATCACTGGGTTAATTTTGGACAGGCTTCCTAATCCCACTGCATTTCTGTTTCATTAATTTTCACCGGGCCAATTATAACACTCATAGGTTATTGAGAGGGTTTAATGAATAATACATGCAAAGCAACTAACACAGTTTTGGTACATTTTAGGTGATCAATAATATTAGATTTTCTCCCTTCTACCTGCCATTAGATCTCCAGAGACACACATCAATCCAGGTTTATAAAGTTCTTAGAAGTCCATCCTTACATTTTAATATGATCTGTAATAAACTTGAACATAACTATGAAATGTTTCTCTTTACTCTAGAGGCCAATTTACACTTTCTTCTTGCTCACTGGAGGACCAAGGCTGAAATGTCCATACCATTGTGACAGTAGCCACGAGCACTCGAGCCATTGAGCACTTCAAAAGTAGCTTGGGGACTTCCCTGGTGGTCCAGTGGCTAAGCTCTGTGCTCCCAATGCAGGGAGCCTGGGTTTGATTCCTGGTCTAGGAACTAGATCCCACATGCCCCAACTCAGGGTTCTCATGCCGCAGTTAAAGATCCTGAATGCTACAATGAAGGCTGAAAATCCTGCATGCCACAACTAAAACCCAATGCAGCTAAGTAAATAAATATTTTTTAAAAAAGAAAAATAGCTTGTATAATTTGAGGGACGCTATAAGTATAAATACAAATCATATTTCAGACATTTGATGCCCCTCAAATGATAATATTTTGTATGTTGAGTTAAAATAGATTATTAAAATAGACCTGGGTGTTATTCCCCCTTTTTAATGTGGCTGCAGGAAAATTTTAAATTATATATGTGTTCCACTTTATATTTCTATGGGACAGTATTCATGTAGAGGATAAAGACCCAGAGATAACTCAAAGGATCACAAAAGGTGAGTGGTTTACCAAGCCCACCAACATCCTCAGGGACAAACTCAAAGAATTCAGGGCCCATATATTTATTTGCTTCAAACATCTGTGGCACTCACATATCCCCAAAAGTGCTTTGTGAGACTTCTCTGGTGGTCCAGTGGTTAAGACTCCTAGCTTCCCATGCAAGGGGTGTGGGTTCGATCCCTGGTTAGGGAACTAAGTTCCCACATGCTGTGTATCATGGCCAAAAAATTTTTTTAATTTAAAAAATAAAAAACAAGAGTGCTTTGCCTCTGGTGCAGCTGACCCCTCCCTTTCTATCCCTATTTCTGATGATGACAAGTAAACGACCACTCCAAAAGAAGCCCTAAGCAGTGCTGTCTCTCAGTCTAGATGAGCCACATCGACAGTAATCAGTGACCACAGACTCATGTGGTCACTAGACTAATGACTAGTCTATTGCACAGATGAGCTGCAAAGTATAATTCCTATACTATATTGTATTATGTGGCTTCCCTGGTGGCTCAACAGTAAGGAATCTGCCTGTCAATGCAGGAGACAAGAGTTTGATCCCTGGGTGGGGAAAATCCCCTGGAGAAGGAAATGGTAACCCCCTCCAGTATTCTTGCCTGGAGAATCCCATAGACAGAGGAGCCTAGTGGGTTACAGTCCACGGGGTCACAAGGAGTCAGACACGTCTTAGAGACTAAACAACAACAGCAATAATATTATATTGTATATTATTCTATATATATTATATATACTGTATTTCCTTGAGTATAATAATTGGAGTGAATCATCAAAACAACATTTAGCCTCTTCAAGAGGACTAATCTCAAGCTTGTCCCTTAATCCTAATCAAACTCTACATTTTTATAGGTTACAATCACCTTTATTTAAATATGGCCTCTATTCAATCGTTTGGAGTTGGCCTGTCAATGAGAAGTGTTTGCCCCTTAGTAGGTTTACAAAGCAGACAGATACACAGTCTAAGAGGAAGCAACTTAATATCGAATTTGCTGCTAGTTACCAGATGATGCATTTCAACCCTTGAAGAATTCAGAGGCATATAACTTGATTAATTGCAAATTGGGTATGGATCAAAATAACATGGAAAAGACTAACCACATGAGGAGTCTTGAATCAAAGGATCTTTTTAAGGATTTAGCTGCTCTTCCTGCCTTTCATTAAATGACAGGAGACTTGTAAAAATCATAAAACACCAAGCAGTGTGCTTCTCAGGTTTCTAAGGCCCCATTGGCAGATGAGTTTCGAGTCTGAAATGGTTGTATTCTATACAATCCCAGAAGTTTATTTTGCAGTGAAGATTATATATAATTTTCAAAGTGACACCTTCAAAATGTTGAGAAAATAAAGGTTAACTCTTTCCATACACACTTCTGGTAACAAATCTTGCAAAGGCATGAATTATTTCCTACCCTGGGATAAATGCACTTTGAGATTTTTCCCCCACAGAGAGAAAGTTCAAGAACAGGAGGAATGAGGAAGCTATTGTGAACTACTGTTGTATTCTGCTTTGAGGACTAACTTTATGGCTCCCTGTTTTTTTAATTTGACTAAATATCTTAAATTGATTTATCCACTTCATGAGATGTATTCACTTTAGAAAGGCAAATCTGTATTTTTTTTTTTTAAGAGCAGATGTCATTTAGTTGAGTCGTTGGACCACACAGGAAGTACAACGGTAAGAGCAGTGGGATTAGGGGGACTGTGGTCTTCTCTATCTCTGAACCCTCCCCAAATAACCATGGACTAAGCACTTAACCCCTCTAGGTCTCTGTTTCCCATTAGTAAATTGAATGTAATGACTCCAGCTCTTCTCTACCACACAAAGACATTTAGATGCCTACAGAAATACGAGTTTGACTCATTCCTCGGTCTTGGCCACACAAGGAACATAGACTACCCACCCCATCCCCTAACATTCCTCCTCCTCCTGCCAACCCATCTAACTCAAGGAGAGAGGCAGTGATTGCACAGCAAGACTCAACTGGAAAAAGTAGTGAACTGAAATCAGTGAATTCTTAATCAGATCAGATCAGTTGCTCAGTCGTGTCCGACTCTTTGCGACCCCATGAATCACAGCATGCCAGGCCTCCCTGTCCATCACCAACTCCCGGAGTTCATTCAGACTCACGTCCATCGAGTCAGTGATGCCATCCAGCCATCTCACCCTCTGTCGTCCCCTTCTCCTCCTGCCCCCAATCCCTCCCAGCATCAGAGTCTTTTCCAATGAGTCAACTCTTCGCATGAGGTGGCCAAAGTACTGGAGTTTCAGCTTTAGCATCATTCCTTCCAAAGAAATCCCAGGGCTGATCTCCTTCAGAATGGACAGGTTGGATCTCCTTGCAGTCCAAGGGACTCTCAAGAGTCTTCTCCAACACCACAGTTCAAAAGCATCAATTCTTTGGTGCTCAGCTTTCTTTATAGTCCAACTCTCACATCCATACATGACCACAGGAAAAACCATAGCCTTGACTAAACAGACCTTTGTTGGCAAAGTAATGCTTCTGCTTTTGAATATGCTATCTAGGTTGGTCATAACTTTCCTTCCAAGGAGTAAGCGTCTTTTCATTTCATGGCTGCAGTCACCATCTGCAGTGATTTTGGAGCCCAGAAAAATAAAGTTAGCCACTGTTTCCACTGTTTCCCCATCTATTTCCCATGAAGTGATGGGACCAGATGCGATGATCTTGGTTTTCTGAATGTTGAGCTTTAAGCCAACTTTTTCACTCTCCTCTTTCACTTTCATCAAGACGCTCTTTAGTTCTTCTTCACTTTTTGCCATAAGGGTGGTGTCATCTGCATATCTGAGGTTATTGATATTTCTCCCAGCAATCTTGATTCCAGCATGTGCTTCCTCCAGCCCAGCGTTTCTCATGATGTACTCTGCATGTAAGTTAAATAAGCAGGGTGACAATATACAGCTTTGACGTACTCCTTTTCCTACTTGAAACCAGTCTTTTGTTCCATGTCCAGTTCTAACTGTTGCTTCCTGAGCTGCATACAGGTTTCTCCCAGAGCTTGCTCAAAATCTTGTCCATTGAGTCAGTGATGCCAGCCAACCATCTCATTCTCTGTTGTTCCCTTCTCCCCCTGCCTTCAATCTTTCCCAGCATCAGGGTCTTTTCCAATGAGTCAATTCTTCACATCAGGTGGCCAAATATTGGAGCTTCAGGATCAATCCTTCTAAAGAATATTCAGGATTGATTTCCTTTAGGATTGACTGGTTGGGTTTCCTTGAAGTCCAAGGAAGTCTCAAGAGTCTTCTCCAACACCACAGTTCAAAACCATCAGTTCTTCAGTGCTCAGCTTTCTTTATGGTCCAACTCTCACATCCATACATGACTACTGGAAAAACCATAACTTAGACTAGACGGACCTTTGTTGACAAAGTAATGTCCCTGCTTTTTAATGTGTTGTCTAGGTTTGTCATAGCTTTTCTTCCAAGGAGAAAGTGTCTTTTAATTTCATGGCTGCAGTCACCATCTGCAGTGATTTGGGAGCCCAAGAAAATAAAGTCTCTCATTGTTTTGTTTCCCCATCTATATGCCATGAAGTGATGGAACCGGATGCCATGACCTTAATTTTTTTAATGTTTTTGAATGAGTTTTTTGAAACTCAATAATAAGAAAAACAAACCAGCTGAGAAACAGGACAAAAAATTGTTAGACAGTTCAGTAAAAGAAGATAAACAAATGGCAAATAAACACAGGAAAAGATGATTAATAGCATTAATCTTTAAGGAAATGCTCATTAAACCCACAGTGAGATACCATTACATTCCCATAAAATGGTTAAAAATGTTAAACTATGCTGTATAGAATGCCAAGAAGGATGTGGAAAAACAAGAGCCCTCATTCATTGTTGATGGGAAGGCAAACTAGTAGAGCACCACTGGAAAACAGATTAACAGTTTTTTATAAAGTTAAAAATACACATACCATTTGTTGCTATTGTTCAGTCTCTAAGTCATGTCTGACTCTTTCCAACCCATGGACTGCAGCATGTCAGGCTCCTCTGTCCTCCACTACCTCCCAGAGTTTGCACAAATTCATGTCCGTTGAGTTGATGCTGCTATCTATTTCATCCTCTGCCACCCCATTCTCCTTTTGCCTTCAATCTTTCTAGCATCTCAGTCTTTTCCAATGAGTCAGCTCTTCATATCAGATAGCCAAAGTATTGGAGCTCCAGCATCAGTCCTTCCAATGAATATTCAGGGTTGATTTCCTTTAGGACTGACTGGTTTGATCTCCTTGCAGTCCAAGGGACTCTCACGAGTCTTCTCCAGCACCACAATTCAAAAGCATCAAATCTTAGGCACTCAGCCTTCCTTATGGTCCAACTCTCACATCCGTACATGACTACTGGAAAAAGCATAGCTTTGACTATACAAAGCTTTTTAATACACTGTCTAGGTTTGTAATAACTTTCCTTCCAAGGAGCAAGTATCTTTTAATTTCATAACTGCAGGTGCTGTCCACAGTGATTTTGGAACCCAAGAAAAGAAAATCTGTCATTGTCATTACTTCCACTTTTTCCCCTTCTATCTGCCATGAAGTGATGGGACCAGATGCCATGATCTTCATTTTTTGAATGTTGAATTTTGAGCCACATTTTTCCCTCTCCTCTTTCACCCTCATCAAGAGGTTTTTTAGTTCCTCTTCACTTTCTGCCATATCATCTACATATCTGAGGTTGTTGATATTTCTACCATATCACTCAACAATTCCTCAGATATTTACTGAAAAGAAATGAAAATATACATTTGTACCAAGTCTCATACTCAAAAAGTTCATAGCAGTTTTTTTCATAATAACCAAAAGCTAGAAACAATACAAATGTCCACCAAGTGTTGAATGGATAAACAAATTGCAGTATATTCATTTAATGGAATATTACTCATCAATAAAATGAACAAACTAGTGATACAAAACACAATATGGATAAAATTCAAAAGTATAAGAGAAACAAAAGAAATCAATCACAGAAGACTGCATACTGTATGATTCTGTTTATATGAAACTCTAAAAAAGATAAAACTAGAGACAAAAAACAAATTAGTGATTGTCATGTAAGAGGTAGGGAAAGAGGAATGCTTACAAAGCTAAACAAGGGAAATCTAGGGGGTGATTAAAAGGAAACTTTTGGGGTGATGCTACTACAGACATCTGTATCACAATTTTTGTGTGAACATGTTTTCATTTCTCTTGGGTATGTCCCTGTGAGTAGAATTGCTGGGCTTTATGATAGCTCTCTGTTTAACTTTTTGAGGAACTATATCTATGTCATGATCACAGTGGTGGTTACGCACTGTATACATTTGTCAGAACTCATCGAATTGGACACTTGTGTGGTCAGTTTTATTACATAATTTATAATTATGTAAATTACAATGCCATAACGCTTATTTCTCAAGCAAGAAAGAAAAGAATTGGGACCAACCAGAAAAAAAATTGTAATTAATCCTGAATCACACACTTCACTGATGCACAGTGCTCAAATTAACAAAAGGCTGCCAAATCTCTATTCAGTTTGTGCTGTGTAGGTGGAGCCAAGCCCAAAGTGTCCTGAGCTTGTTTCAGAAGTTGTGACAGGAACACTTCAGGCATTCGAGAGAAAAGGCCTGATCTCACTCCTGGAACTATCACCTACCACCAGACGGGTATGTGGTATCTTTCCCAGCATCCCCACTTCAAGAACCTCCTACCTCCACATGGTGCCTCTCTGTGAGCATTGCACATCGGGTTTCCTTTCTTCCACTTTCCATCTTCCACCTGTCCAGGATTCCTCATAGTTCATGGTCACTAAGAAGATTCCTACTCTTGTCTTTGAATGCATATGTATATTTTTGCGTGTTTAGTTTACCTTCTTGTATCTCTCAGAGCTCAGTCTCCTGACCTAAAAATTATAATATAGTCTTCTCTCAATTTTGTTGGAAGAACCAAATAACATAATGATGTAAAAGAACTGTGTAAACAGAAAGCCAACAAAAGGCTTATAATAAAAGCTAATGTGTTCTCTAAAGCGAGTTGAAAGTCAAACATCAGATTTCCCATTAAGAATGTAACTCTTTTTTTACTAATAAATTTTTCTTGTCTACGTATGTTCTGCTTGAGGTCCCCCACTTTTCCCAGGAAAATCCTACAAGGTAGTGACCCAGAAAGACAAATTAAATTAGTGCTGCATTTTTAGAAAGACAGATTGATAAATAGATTGATAGATGATGGATATAGATGATAGATAGACAGACAAAGACAGATGATAGATAAATAGATGCATGGATAGAAAAAGTTGTTTATTTCCCAATGTTTTTACAGAAGCATTAACCACACTTGAATGTGTCATTATTTTAAAATGATGAAATGGAAGTCCTTCCCCTTTCCCCGAGTGACCTTCTAAAATTCTGCCTCAAAGCACAAATGGAAATGCATCTGTCATCTTTTCTCCACCGTACAACACACATTCAAAATTCTTAGATGCTCTCTTAGCTTCTCTCAAATAGAAGTGGGTGCTCGGCTCCCAGCTACACAAAATTGCACCAGAACACTCACCTGATGATGTCTGCTTAGTCAGGCCAGAAGTCGCCCTGCCAGAGGTTTTCTCAGACAAGAGAACGGTGCCAGAGGGGAGAGGACTGGCAGGGGGCCAACGTCAGACACTGGAGCCATGAGTGACCATGTGGGCGGCCCGAGTCACCCTTGCAGGGTGCTGAAATCTGGGTTCCCAAGGGCCGCAAACCATTGCAAATGTTAACAAGTAAAGCTCCTCACGCACAAAAACAGGCAAAAATCAGGTCTCAGTGCCAACTGTATTTAGCTAACAAAGGGAAGGTGGGACTTGGGCAGAATTATCAAACAGGAAAAACCAATTCACTATCATTTCAACAGGCCAGCAGATGCGGGACAGCGCCCACAACCAGGAGACAAAACCCAGTCACCAACTCAGACCTCTGCCCCACTTCCGGGTCTGCTCCACTTCCGGGGGGTGAGCCCCTCAAGCGGAAGCGAGAGGGCAGCTGTGATCAAGACATTTGCTCACAGGGCTTCCAATGCAATAGAGACGCACGCGGAGATCATCTAATAGAGAGTGACAGTCCTTATGTTGTGTCAGTTTTCAAATCCAGCGAGACGGAGATATAGATGTCAGCGCCGAGGACAGGCCGGCTTCCATGCCCAGGGACATCACACTGCCAGCACCTGTCCGCTCAGCAGGTTGTGTGCCCTAAAGTGGGAGAAGA
>NW_011495057.1:6007204-6012067 GCF_000754665.1 Bison bison bison | reverse complement strand
GTGATTCCACCCCAGCCTCTCCTCCGCGGGCTGCAGCGGCCGTAAAGGGGTGCCTCCCCTCCCTCTGTGCCGGCACATGGAGAGCAGTCAGGGAAGACGGCTTCTAATTATTTGATGCAGATGGTCACTTCATTCGCATATACGCCAGGCAGCCCGTCACAGGGTGTCGCTGCGCCTACCAGCCCCTCCTCCTGCACAAGTTCTCCGGCAATATATTTTAAGTAAAGAAAAGTCTCTCTCATCGCCCTGGAGGCTTATGTCGTGAGATAGGCAGAGGCATTTCAGGAAACCCCAGAATAATGACAAGTGTCTGGGTTTGTGTGACTTCAGAGTCAGATGCAAATCTGAGGCTCACCCATTCCTGAAGGAGGTCATCATGTGCGTGAAACCTCTCATCGAAGCAGGTAGGTTTCTTAGCCCCAGTCCCATGGGTTTAGACCATATGAAGCATAGCAGATTCTGAAGTTGTAGAAATGGGCCTTCATTATAACAGGGAGCTAAGATTCATTTCAAAAACTCATCAGGACAAAAAAGGAAAATCAGGGTTTCCAGAACAGCTGGGGGACTTGGATCTCCAATTTTTTTTTTTTCCCCAATTGGACTACTTTATGGTTCAGCAGTAAAGAATCCACCTGCAAACACAGGAGATCCAGGTACGATCCCTGGGTCAGGAAGATCCCCTAGAGAAGGAAATCGCAACCTACTCTGGTAATCTTGCCTGGAGAATTTCATGGACAGAGGAACCTGGTGGGCTACATCCATAGGGTCATAAAAAGCCAGACAGGACTGCGTGACTAACACTTTCACTTTCATAGTTGCTTTACAATGTTGTGTTAGTTTCTGCTGTACAGCAAAGTGAATCATTTATATTATACATATATTCCCTTTTTAGGATTTCCTTCCCATTTAGGTCGTCACAGAGCATTTAACAGAGTTCCCTGAGCTAATAGTGGTTCTCAACAGTTATCTATTTAATACATAGCAGTGTGTATATGTCAATCCCAATCTCCCAGTTCATCCCACCCTTCTCTTTTCCACTTGGTAGTCATATATTTGTTCTCTACATCTGTGTCTCTATTTCTGTTTTGCAAGTAAGTTCATTTGTACCATTTTTCTAGATTCTACATGTAAACAATACTACATGATATTTGTTTTTCTCTTTCTGACTTACTTCACACTGTATGACAGTCTCTAGGTCCATCCATGTCTCTGAAAATGGCATTATTTCATTCCTTTTTATGGCTGAGTAAAATGGTGACTGCAGCCATGAAATTAAAAGACGCTTACTCCTTGGAAGGAAAGTTATGACCAACCTAGATAGCATATTCAAAAGCAGAGACATTACTTTGCCAACAAAGGTTCGTCTAGTCAAGGCTATGGTTTTTCCAGTAGTCATGTATAGATGTGAGAGTTGGACTGTGAAGAAAGCTGAGCACCGAAGAACTGATGCTTTTGAACTGTGGTGTTGGAGAAGACTCTTGAGAGTCCCTTGGACTGCCAGGAGAGCCAACCAGTCCATTCTAAAGGAGATCAGCCCTGAGTGTTCTTTGGAAGGAATGATGCTAAAGCTGAAACTCCAGTACTTTGGCCACCTCATGGGAAGAGTTGACTCATTGGAAAAGACCCTGATGCTGGGAGGGATTGGGGGCAGGAGGAGAAGGGGATGACAGAGGATGAGATGGCTGGATGACATCACTGACTCGATGGACGTGAGTCTGGGTGAACTCCGGGAGTTGGTGATGGACAGGGAGGCCTGGCGTGCTATGATTCATGGGGTCGCAAAGAGTCGGACACCACTGAGCAACTGAACTGAACTGAACTGAATATTCCATTGTATATATGTACTTAATCTTCATTCATTCCACTGTTGATGGACATTTAGGTTGCTTCCATATCTTGCGTATTGTAAATAGTGCTGTAATGAACATTGGGGTGCATGTATCTTTTTGAATTATGGTTTTCTTCTACAGATATACCCAGAAGTGGAGCTGTTGGGCTATATGGTAGTTCTATTTTTAGTTTGTTTTTTTCAGGAACTAAAGTGAGAAGAGAACTTAAGAGATGCACCAGGCTAGTAGTTTTTCAAATGTGTTTGGGTAGCATAATTCATTAGCAAATAACATCTTTGAGTGAGTGCCATGTACAGAAGAGGAAAAGCAAGATTCTTTTGAAGGAGAGTTCAGGGCCCAGGGCCTAGGAGGCAACAGGAGAACACTCAAGGGAAAACCCAGGTCTGCTCAAAGTGCAATTTGGAGAACTCATCAGAGATGCCCTTAGTGTAGTCAGGAAATGGGGTCCCAGCAAAAAAACATCATGATCTGTGATGCCATTTCCCTCTCCTGCCAGGCAGTGCTCCATACTGAGCCACAGACTCAGAAGGGTTGCTAGCAAAAGAGCAGCAACCTTCTCAGTCGAAGAGCAATTCAGTTCATCCTCAGCTGAGTTCTCTCATATGTACAGAATGGGGTCCCCATCAAGACGATACAACATACCCACCACCCAGCACAGCTTGCCCAGCCCCTCAGAAAGACACCTTAACCTTACCACCTGCCCAGCCTTCCAGCTGTGAGCCAACAAGAGGGCACACATAGAGCCCGTGCTACAAATTCTGTGGCGAATTTGTAAGCAGGTCTCGCCTTCCCAAGGCTTCCCTGATGGCTCAGTGATAAAAATCCACCAGTCAATTCAGGACAGGCAGGAGACTTGGGTTTGATTCCTGCATCAGGAAGATCCCCTGGAGGATGAAATAGCAACCCACTCCAGTATTCTTTCTGGAAAATCCCATAGACAGAGGAGCCTGGTGGGCTACAGTTTATGGGGTCGGTCACAAAAGAGTCAGACATGACTAATCCACTAAGCACATGCACGTGCCTTCCTAAGGAAGAAGAATTGAGGAGGCAAGCATTTGAACTCGATCAATATGGACAGACCATCTGTAAGAATCTACTGCCTCCATTCCTTCCCACCCTCCCCGCAACAGGACTCTGAGGCCCCAGTTATCTATATGATTGCACTTTGCCTGACGTTCCACAGACGCAGCCGAAAATATCATTCCTGTTCATGAACAGACATCTCAGATTCCTCTCTGTCTTCTGTTCATTTTAAAGTCTTGTCACAAAAACTTGCACCATTCTTTAAAAGTGCCAGCTATCCAGAAAACCTATCTTAATCTTGGAGTACAAGGTTGATCCATATTCCTGGGCAATCATGACTGAGATACCAAACCCCATTTCTTTAATGGTTCATAGAAGGCCCTCACTCAGCACAGTCGCCATGCACCTTTCCACCAGTCAAGTCAACATCAGTGTCTTTTTAAAAACACAGTAAATCTCTTTGATTGGGACTCATTCAATTTGTGTTCAGCTAAACTGTCTTATCTCCTTGTGTGCCAGGCTGTCCCTGGCATGTCTGAAACTGCATCCTGCCATGGCCTGGGATGCCAGTGCATAGAAGCAGCAAACAGGAGCATTCAGGCAAGACAGACAGGCACTCTCTGGCTTTCCCACTCCTGGGATCCCAGTGATGACAGACAGGCAAAGGTCACGTGATCATTACTCTAAAAATAAGAAGGCTGTTTCCCCCTATACAGAGACAGACAGCAGCCTGAGCACAGACCTATTAATTTCAAAAAGGAAGAGACAGCTGCACATATGTTGCCTGTGAGTGATCTTAGGCAGAGCCTCCCAAATACCAGGGAAAATATATCTGTTGAAAACTTCTTTTTTAAGAATAGCGATTTTCCTGCCTTTGTAACCCTCTTTTTTTTCCCCTTTTTTTTTTATCCATTCAGTCCATCACCTGACATCTATTGAATACCACCTATATGCAAGCATCCTTGTGCTCCTGTGTGCTTTTACTCATTCCCTCATTCACTCATTTAGTGACCAAGTGTATGTGTACTCAGATGCTCAGCCATGTCCTACTCTTTTGCAACCGCATGGAATGCAGCCCTCCAGGCTCCTCTGTCCCTGGGGTTTCTCAGGCAAGAATGCTGGAGTGGGTTGCCATTTCCTACTCCAGGGGATCTTCCTTACCTGGGGATCAAGCCCTAATTTTCTGTACTGCAGGCAAATCACCCCTGCACCACCTGGGAAGACTAACATCCAAGTACCGAACAAATATTACTGTCACGAACCCTGCCAGGTGCTACGGACAGAGCGCAGAGACATTGTACCTCTCCTAGACAAGGTCAAGGGCATTAGTGCAGAGCCAATGTCTGCTAAGTGCCAAGATTTTGCCAAAAGTTCTATGACCATTGTTTCATTCCTGGTTCACAGCACTCCTGGGCCCATTTTACAGATGAGAAAACTAAGGACCCAGAAAATTGAAGGCACAATCTGTGGACTTTCTAATTTCAAAGCTGAAATTCCTTCCAACTCAATAATGACTAGAGCACAAAAGGAAAACGAGCATACTCTAAGAGAGATATATAAAGAAAGGCATTGTAGCACTGTTTTTTCCATCCAAAGACTGCATGTGGTTATCACATGATATCATTCATATGTGAAATCTAACTCAAAAAATGATACAAATGAACTTATTTATAAACAGACTCACAGATACAAAAAACACAAAAGGGAGGCATGACAAAGGGATAAATCAGGAACTTGGGATTAACAGATAGATACTAAGTTCAGTTCAGTTGCTCAGTCGTGTCCGACTCTTTGCAAACCCATGAATCACAGCACGCCAGGCCTCCCTGTCCATCACCAACTCCCAGAGTTCACCCAAACTCATGTGCATCGAGTCAGTGATGCCATCCAACCATCTCATCCTCTGTTGTCCCCTTCTCCTCCTGCCCCCAATCCCTCCCAGCATCAGGGTCTTTTCCAATGAGTCAACTCTTCACACGAGGTGGCCAAA
>NW_011495057.1:6002392-6006379 GCF_000754665.1 Bison bison bison | reverse complement strand
TTGTCATACTCCTTTTCCTATTTGGAACCAGTCTGTTGTTCCATGTCCACTTCTAACTGTTGCTTCCTGACCTGCATATAGGTTTCTCAAGAGGCAGGTCAGGTGGTCTGGTATTCCCATCTCTTTCAGAATTTTCCACAGTTTATTGTAATCCACACAGTCAAAGGCTTTGACCTAGTCAATAAAGCAGAAATAGATGTTTTTCTGAGGCTCTCTTGCTTTTTCAATGATCCAGCAGATGTTGGCAATTTGATCTCTGGTTCCTCTGCCTTTCCTAAAACCAGCTTGAACATCAGGAATTTCACGGTTCACGTATTGCTGAAGCCTGGCTTGGAGAACTTTGAGCATTACTTTACTAGGGTGTGAGATGAGTGCAATTGTGTGGTAGCTTGAGCATTCTTTGGCATTGCCTTTCTTTGGGATTGGAATGAAAACTGACCTTTTCCAGTCCTGTGGCCACTGCTGAGTTTTTCAAATTTGCTGGCATATTGAGTGCAGCACTTTCACAGCATCATCTTCCAGGATTTGAAATAGCTCGACTGGAATTCCATCACCTCCACTAGCTTTATCCATAGTGATGCTTCCTAAGGCCCCCTTGACTTCACATTCCAGGATGTCTGGCTCTAGGTGAGTGATCACCATCATTATTATCCAGGTCGTGAAGATCTTTTTTGTTCAGTTCTTCTGTGTATTCTCGCTGTCTCTTCTTAATATCTTCTGCTTCTGTTAGGTCCCTACCATTTCTGTCCTTTATCGAGCCCATCTTTGCATGAAATGTTCCCTTGGTATCTCTGATTTTCTTGAAGAGATTTCTAGTCTTTTCCATTCTGTTGTTTTCCTCTATTTCTTTGCACTGATCGCTGAGGAAGGCTTTCTATCTCTCCTTACAATTCTTTGGAACTCTGCATTCAAATGGGTATATCTTTCCTTTTCTCCTTTGCTTTTTGCTTCTGTTCTTTTCATAGCTATTTGTAAGGCCAAAGGCTAATAGAATTTTGCTAAGAGAATGCACTGGTCTTAGCAAACACCCTCTTCCAACAACACAAGAGAAGACTCTACACATGGTCAACACCGAAATCAGGTTGATTATATTCTTTGTGGCCAAAGATGGAGAAGCTCTATACAGTCAGCAAAAATAAGACCGGGAGCTGACTGTGGCTCAGATCATGAACTCCTTATTGCCAAATTCAGACTTAAATTTAAGAAAGTAGGGAAAACCACTAGACCATTCAGGTATGACCTAAATCAAATCCCTTATGATTATACAGTGGAAGTGAGAAATAGATTTAAGGGACTAGATCCAATAGACAGAGTACCTGATGAACTATGGACAGAGGTTCATGACATTGTACAGGAGACAGGGATCAAGACCATCCCCAAGAAAAAGAAATGCAAAAAAGGAAAATGACTGTCTGAGGATGCCTTACAAATAGATAGATACTACTATGGATTAAATAGATAACCAACAAGGAGTTACTCGATAGCAGAGGGAATTCTACTCAATATTCTGTAATAATCTATATGGAGAAAAATCTAAAAAAGATGAATATGTGTATATGTATAACTGAATCACTTTGTTGTACACTTGACACTAACACAACAATTGTAAATCAACTATACTCCAATAAAACTAAAAATAAGTAAATATGTGTGTATAATATATACATACACACACATATGTATAAGGGAAGGACAAACCCAGCCAAAAATAAAGATGACATGTGGTTACAAAGAGATAAATTATGTGGGAAAAGATTTGGCGATTTATCAAAAAGTTAAACATTATTTTCAAATGACCCAGCAACCCCACTCCTAGAAGTATGTCCAGAATGTATTTCTTTATATAAAGAAGTGCCTGTAAATATCCATAGCATCACTATTCATAACAGCCCCAAAGTAAAAACAACCCAAACGTTCATCAAATGCCGAACAGATATAAAATGTGATATGTTTATCCAATGGAATATTTTTTCATCCGTAAAAAAGAATGAAGGGATTTGCTTGGTGGTACAGTGGATAGGAATCCACCTGCTGATGCAGGATTGGATCCCTGGTCCGGAAAGATTCCACATGCCATGGGCAACTAAAGCCCGTGCACCACATCTACAGAAGCCTGAGCATCCCAGAGCCCACGCTCTGCAACAAGAGAAGCCACTGCAATGAGAAGCCCGAGCATCGCAGCTAGAGAGTAGCCCCCGCTCACCAAAACTAGAGAAAAGCCCTCTCAGCAATGAAGACCCAGAGCAACCAAAAATAAATAAATACTAAAAAAAAAGAATGAATGAAGTACTGATACATCCCACAAGAAAGATGAACATTGAAAACACTCTGCTGGGTGAAAGAAGCCAGATACAAAAGGCCAGGTAATGTATGATTCTATTTACATAAAATATCCAGAGTAGGGCAAATCATCGGTAAAGACAGAAAGTAGATTAGTGGTTCCCGGGGGCTGGGAGGAGGGAGCAGAGAAGCGTAACTGCCATGGGGTGTAGGGTTTCTTTGGAGGTCATGAAAGTGCTCTACAATTCACGGTTTTGGTTGCACAGTCTCAGGAAAACACTGAAAGCCACTGAATTGTACACTTTTAAATGGTAGCTTCTATGATACATAACCTCTGTCCATAGTTCATCAGGCACTCTATCTATCAGATCTAGTCCCTTAAATCTATTTCTCACTTCCACTGTATAATCATAAGGGATTTGATTTAGGTCATACCTGAATGGTCTAGTGGTTTTCCCTACTTCCTTCAATTTAAGTCTGAGCCATAGTCAGCTCCCAGTCTTGTTTTTGCTGACTGTATAGAGCTTCTCCATCTTTGGCTGCAAAGAATATAATCAATCTGATTTCGGTGTTGACCATCTGGTGATGTCCATGTATAGAGTCTTCTCTTGTGTTGTTGGAAGAGGGTGTTTGCTATGACCAGTGTGTTCTCTTGGCAAAACTCTATTAGCCTTTGCCCTGCTTCATTCCATATTCCAAGGCCAAATTTGCCTGTTTCTCCAAGTGTTTCTTGACTTCCTACTTTTGCATTACAGTCCCTTATAATGAAAAGGACATCTTTTTTGGGTGTTAGTTCTAAAAGGTCTTGTAGGTCTTCATAGAACCATTCAACTTCAGCTTCTTCAGCATTACTGGTTGGGGCATGGACTTGGATTACTGTGATATTGAATGGTTTGCCTTGGAAACAAAACAGAGATCATTCTGTCGTTTTTGAGATTGCGTCCAAGTACTGCATTTCAGACTCTTTTGTTGACCATGATGGCTACTCCATTTCTTCTGAGGGATTCCTCCCCGCAGTAGTAAATATAATGATCATCTGATTTAAATTCACCCATTCCAGTCCATTTTAGTTCACTGATTCCTAGAATGTCGATGTTCACTCTTGCCATCTCCTGTTTGACCACTTCCAATTTGCCTTGATTCATGGACCTAACATTCCAGGTTCCTATGCAATATTGCTCTTTATAGCATCGGACCTTGCTTCTATCACCAGTCACACCCACAACTGGGTATTGTTTTTGCTTTGGCTCCATCCTTTCATTCTTTCTGGAGTTATTTCTCCACTGATCTCCAGTAGCATATTGGGCACCTACTGACCTGGGTCAGAAAACGAAGATCATGGCATCTGGTCCCATCACTTCATGGGAAATAGATGAGGCAGCAGTGGAAACAGTGTCAGACTTTATCTTTTTGGGCTCCAAAATCACTGCAGATGGTGACTGCAGCCATGAAATTAAAAGACGCTTACTCCTTGGAAGGAAAGCATCTGGATATGACCCACCTGGATAGCATATTGAAAAGCAGAGACATTACTTTGCCAACAAAGGTCCATTTAGTCAAGGCTATGGTTTTCCCAGTGGTCATGTATGGATGTGAGAGTTGGACTGTGAAGAAAGCTGAGCGCTGAAGAACTGATGCTTTTGAATTGTGGTGTTGGAGAAGACTCTTGAGAGTCCCTTGGACTGCCAGGAGATCCAACCAGTCCAT
>NW_011495057.1:5979755-6002292 GCF_000754665.1 Bison bison bison | reverse complement strand
TCATTGGAAAAGACTCTGATGCTGGGAGGGATTGGGGGCAGGAGGAAAAGGGGATGACAGAGGATGAGATGGCTGGATGGCATCACTGACTCGATGGACGTGAGTTTGAGTGAACTCCCGGAGATGATGATGGACAGGGAGGCCTGGCGTGCTGCAATTCATGGGGTCGCAAAGAGTCGGACACGACTGAGCAACTGAACTGAACTGAACTGAACTGATGATACATAAATGACATCTCAATTGAAAGAGAGCGAGAGACAGAGCAGAAAGAGAGAGTAGTCAAGTAAGGAGTCAAGATGTTGGTGAGGATTCTGATTCCTCCTCCCCTCTCGGCCCAAGAACTTTGCAAAAGGCCCCTCTGCCAGCTCCTGCTGCTTCAGCTGCTCACAGCGGGGGGACAGAAGTCACTTTGAGGGGGAACTTCCCCATTCCCAATGTAGAGACTGTGGTGGGGGAGGGAGCAACCTCTGGCAAGTCTCCAAAGCAGGTGACATTTTTCTCCGGCTCTCAGCTGTCCTTTTCCTGAGCTGACTGACTCTAGCTGAGTTGACTGAGTGTCAGCAGACTCTGGTCCTGGTCTTAGCCCAGCCACCAACTTGCTTTTGACTTGAGACAAGTCTTAGTGCCTATTTGAATCGGCTCATCCTTCCAATTTTTTGCTTTAAATAAATGAATGGAAAGGTAGGGGGATTATCTTTATCTGTGGTTTTTCTCCTCTCATACAATGGCAGCTGCAAATGTGACCCTGGCTAAGACTAAAAATCAAGCAGTCACTGGATGTGAATGAAAGTTCATTGGCACTCAACATGCCTGTTCTAAGATGGGACAGCCACAGACCTAGAAATCTCCTGCCAAGGAAATGCATCTTCATCAGGGTACTCCTGGAAGAAACTCTCACCCTCCCAGAAGGGCCGGTTGGGTGCTTCAGTTCATTAAGTCATAGATCTTCTGAGCTGCCGTGGCCTTCCAGATCATTTAGTTTAGGCCCCTCATTTTACAAATGAGAAAGCTGAGCCGTGGGCACTTCAAGTCCTCACCCCCAAGCCACAAGCTAATAGAGGCACAACCCCATTCTCTCCTGCCTCCTGCCTGGGGCTCTTCTTACCCAACACACTGCTTGCTTCTCTAGAGTCATCTCTTATTTGTAGAAATCCTGAGCCCAAGATGGCCAAAATACATCTGTCCTAACACCTGCATCAAACCCAACCCTCTCTCAACCCGCAGTAGCCCAGACACGAAATTTCATTCATTTAGAGCTTGTTTGCAGGTTCAAACAGAGTAGGACTCTGATTATATGAAAGTCAAGAAAAGCAAGGCTATCACTCAAGAGAAAATAAATGCTGCCCCTAAAATTTTAATTTCGAGAGTCTTAATCCTTGAAAGTATTGCTCTCATCATAGCATCTGTTTCATGGGTTAAGCCTGTTCTTAAAAAAAAAAAAAAAGAAAATACTGTGAGTGGGACTTCCCTAGGGGTCCAGTGGCTAAGACTCTGTGCTCCCAATGCAGGAGGCCCCGGGTTCAATCTCTGGTCAGGAAACTAGATCCTGCATGCCACAAAAAAGATCCTGCATGCTGCAACTAAGATTGAGGATCCCACATGCCACAAGTAAGATCCAGTGCAGCTGAATAAATAAATAAATAAATGTTTTTTAAATGCTATGAATATTAGAAATCTTAACTGAATGTGAAAAAAAACCCACTTCAGACTTGCTTATGAAAAAAAGAAAACTTATTAGTGCACAGAGGTAGCCTTTAGGCAAGGTTTGATCCAGGCTTCCAAAATGTCACCAAAAATTCCACATCCCTTTCTCTAGTTCCTGACTCTGCCTTCTTCCATCTTGGCTCCATCCTCATGGAAACTCATCCCATTCCAGAACTTATTCACTCTGTGTTCAAGACCAGTCTGGTTAGTGGGGCTTCCCCTGTGGCTCACCGGGTAAAGAATTCACCTGCAATGCAGGAGACACAGGTTTGATCCCTGGGTTGGAAAGATCCCCTGGAGGGTGTTCACACTACATTCAAGACCAGTATAGAAGAGTAGACATTCATTTCCCCGAGTGCTCCAGCAAACTGAGTCTCACTGCCTCTAAATGGCCCGAAAGATGATTTTTCTGCTTCCATAGAAATATTGCCTTATTTTCTCTCTCTGTGATTGTTGTTGTTGTTTAGTAGCTAAGTCATGTCCAACTCTTTTGCAACCCCATGGACTGTAGCCTGCCAGGCTCTTCTATCCATGGGATTCTCCAGGCAGAAATACTGAAGTAGGTTGTAATTTTCCTTCTCCAGGGGATCTTCCCTCTCATACAATGAGAGGGCTCGAACCTGTGTCTCCTGCCCTGGTAGGCTAGTTCTTTACCATCTGAGCCATCAGGGAAGCCCCGTCTCCGTAATACTGCAAACTAATTAATAAAGGACCATTAAACAGGGAAAAGAATTCTGCTACCATTTGGCCTATGTTTGTTAATAACGATGACTCTTCAGACTGAAGCTTCTCAAGAGTGACTTCTTCACTCACCTTTAACCAAAAAACTAGTTAAAAAAGGAGAAGAATAAGCTCACAAGAATCCTCTATAAGGTCCACGCAATATTTTCTTTATATTCAGAGATGATTCTCTGGAGGTTTGCGTTGCTAATTATAATACCCAGTTTGAGAGCTTGGAATTGATCTAGTATGAAAGCAGACTAAAGCCTCCTGCTATCTGGATGATTCATCAAAGCCAGAAAGTGTGCTGTGTCACCCCCAAAAAGAGGAAATTGCTGGAAAACACATTATTTTTATAGAGTCATTTGGCTCAGCGAATACATTCGTGTTAGTCAGAGTCAGCCCCAGGGAAAATGAAGTGGGATCTTCACTATTAGCAACACTTTTTACCCCAATCTCCTTTTGAGCAAATTTTCTCACCTTTCAATAGCCTTGACCATTCCATACCCAAACTAGTGACCCCATGTTGCCCCCTGGATGCCCAGAATTCTCCTCCTTGTATTCCATCTCCTGGAAACACTTCATAGTCAATAGACATTGGTAGAATACCCATCATGTGAACATACTTATGTGGTGAGCTGGACATCTGTTACTTTTTTGGCTACCCTGCATCAATTTCTTTGGGGACTAGGTCTTGGACTGGTTGAGTAGCTAGACTTGCCATCCACACATTGGCTCATTCTCCACTGACCTGATTCTCTCAGAGTCTCAATCAGGCCAGAACCTGATACCTTGTGTTCTGACAGAACCAGAACCTATCTTTTTATGACCAAGGAAGCAGAGCCATAGTGACTCCCAGAGTGGTACCTTTATCTGTTGTGCAGACCTGCCTATCAGAACAAAAGCACAATGACCCCACCTGCCAGAATGGCCCAGCAATGATTCAGGGCTTGATGGATACAAGTTATATGGCCTGTTATCTCTCAAATCAAGAGATTGAAGACTATCTGGACAATAAAACCAAAACCAAAGCCAGGGAGTCATCATACTAAAGGGAAGAAGCAGAGGACAGAATCCAGAGAATCCACGTAAAAGTGTCACAACAGAAGCTGGGGTGCTGGATGGACTGGTAGCACCTGCTGCTTCTCATCCACCCCCAGCCAAAATAGCCTCTCTCTTCCTCTGGGTCACTAACCTGGCTTCTGAGCACAGCTGACACCAAAGTTGGTAAATGAGATGTATATAAATACACTTCCCTGGTTGTCCAGTGGTTAAGAATCTGCCTGCTAAGGCAGGGGACACGGGTTCAGTCCCTGGTCCAGGAAGATCCCACATGCCGCAGGGTATCTACTGAGCCTGCGTACCTAGAACCTATGCTCTGGTAACAAGAGAAGCCACCACAGTGAGAAACCCACACACTACATCGAGAGTAGCTCCTGCTCGCCGCAACTAGAGAAAGCAACAAAGAACCATGGCAGCCATAAATAAATTAGAAATGCTTTATTTTAGAAAAAAAGATGTGCATAAATAAAAATAATTACAACAAAGACAAGACTTGATAAATAAATAATACAGCTCATGAATTTTAGGAATTCAGATAGGAAGAGTTCACCTCTTCCCAGGTAGCCCGGAAAGTCCTGCAGGAAAATGATAAGAATTGAAGTGGACAGTGAGATAGAGTTGAATGTCAATGGCAGTGAGGGTACATTTAAAGCAATAGAACATACCTTCACAAAGTCACACGGTCAAGACAGCAGAGGGCCTATTGAAAATACTTTTCTCTAACCCCCTTTTCAATCAAACTAGGCCTCCTATCTCCCATTCCTTGGGGCCCTAATCTCTTTCCTCTGATCTGATAAGCTAATCCTTGCTAAGGTACAAATGGATTGATGAGTTGCATATTTGCATTTTAATAAGGACCTTCTGGACACAGGGCCTTAAACCAGAGAAATGGCTATAAAGACTGGCCATTTCTGGTGCTATGATGAATTGGTAGGGAAGAAAATATAGAGCAGGTAAGTAATTTTCCTTCAAATCACTCTTTTACATGTACAGCGGGTGCTCATTTCAGCATTTAGAGTTTAATAAAATCCACTTTGACTGGTAAGTCACATTGCTCATGGGAATACCAGTGTTCATGTGTCAGGCACCTGAAGTATAGCTATGTAAGGAAAGTTCACTCACAAACCCCTGGTATTTTCCTGAACATTCCATAGGATGAATGAAAACTTTGTAACAGCCAGAATTGTGCTTTGTGCCATGGACTTGTCATCCTTGTTTTACAAGATGGGAAAGTCCCTTGATTACTTGGGAACACTATAAATATAACATGTTGCTTTGAAAGTTCTTGATTCTAAATCCTCTTAAGTTTGGGAAATCTTGTGGAGTAGTGACTAAGTAATAAATATGAATCACAAAGGAAATCTTTTTAATAATTAAATGTATAAATAGCTAAAAGTATTTTACTTTAACTTTCTTTTTCTTTCTGTTTTTTTTTTTTTTTAAGTAATAGTTGTAACATCTCTCTGAAAAGACTGTTTTATCCAGAAGATAAAATGAAAAGTAACTATGATTATAATTTTCTTATACTAGCTCATATTTATTTCTTTTAAACATAGGTGCTGGTCATCAAACCAGAATTAAACATTAAGATATCACTGATACTAATCGAAATACACTGATGACCCACAAAACACTCAGAACTCTCAGAGTTCATGACAGAAGAACTCATGAACTGATTTTTAAGACAAGAGAAAACAGTTGGCTTGGACTCTATCTCAACTTCTTTTGTGACATGAGTAAGTTCTTAATGTTTCTGGACTTTACTATTTCCCTTAACATCATGGAAAATGTAGATAAGTCTCAGTCAACCACAGAGTACTATTATAATGACTTCTTTTTTGAAAACCCAACTAAACACAGTGTTGAAAGCATTAATTATTTCATATTATTTCACTCATTACAATTCAGCTTTAAAATATAAGGGAATATATACAAGGTTACTTTTGTAGGCACTCTATAAGGACTTCAAAACCAGAGGATATACTTAAGTATATAATTAACTTTTACCACATCCATAGGATAGAAAAATTAGCCTCCTCCAGTGACCTTTATTGGGACATTGATTAAAGTCGAGCCCCAAATGGCTATTGTTGGCTACAGAGGATCACCTGACATTTTATCAAGGATCCCTGGTTCTCAACATGGTGATGCCTTTAAAGAATTTTCTTGTTTTGTTTTGTGTTTTTTAGTTCCCAGAAGAGTCAGTGTCAGCTTCTTACTTTCTCTAGTGTTTAACATATGTACGATTTCAGACCAAACACATTTCTCCTAAAAACCCACACATCAAAATTGTGCACTGCATCTTAATGCCGTCTGTGCCCCAGTATGTAATTTGTTTGGGGTTTGCTGTTGCTTTTTGTTCTTGTTGCCTTACTTTGAATAAAGAAATTAACCAATGGATGCCTGAGGACACGCAGCACATGTTCAGGGTTTGTGACACAGGAGGGCATAAAAGCAAGGATGGTAATATCGGCTAATAGAACTCCCCATCCCATCGGGGGTTTTCATTTCTTTTGTTTGCACAATTTAAGTCGGCAAAGCTACCCCTTTAAGTGACATGAACCTTTTGTCCCGATGAGATTTCAGTTATCTGGCCACAGTCTGTCAGTTTGAAACCATTTCCTTCCCAATTAGCTTGCAGTTGGGTGGTGTGTCCTGCTGTTTTGTGGTTTCTCTACCTTCATTTGACCTTCAGCATCGTCTGCGGTGCTCTCTGCTACAGTACCAAAAATCTCAACCAATGCACAGAGACACCTGGTGTGTTTGCTCAAGAATTGGGGGCTTTGAAACCTTGCAGCAAGGGAAAATTGAGGGACTGCAGTGTGTCTGTAGTTGAAGTTTCCCTCGGTGATCAGGATCCTTTCTCTTCCTGGGCCTCTAGGGAATGAACACCCAGGAAAACCTCCCAGCCCTTTCAGGCAGTAACAGCAGCCAAGAAAAAACACCTTTATCGGCAGATTCTATCTCTTCGACCCTTATCTTGTTTAAACTGAAATTCAGGCTGCCGGTTTCCCCTGAAGCCAATCCTCTCTAGATATTCTCCTCTCTCTTCCTTCCTGTTCCAAAATGATTGCCTGCAGACAGAACATGACCCAAACATCCTCCTCACACTCTCTTCACCACCACCACCACCCAATTCCAAAATACAACTGAGAAAGTTGCTGAGACAGTCAATCTTAAAAGTTCTCACAAGAAAAAAAAAATTTTTTTATAACTTTGGTGACAGGTGGGAACTAGACTTATTATGGTGATCATTTTGCAGTGCTTCCCTGGTGGCTCAGCGGTAAAAAAAAATCTGCCTGCGATGCAGGAGCTACAAGAGACACGAGTTCGATCCCTGGGTTGGGAAAATTCCCCTGGAGGAGGGCATGGAAACCCACTTCAGAATTCTTGCCTGAAGAATCCCATGGACAGAGGAGCCTGGCGGGCAGGCTACTGTCCATGGGGTCGCACAGAGTCGGACACAATTAGAGTGACTTAGCATGCACGCACAGATATATTGAATCATTAAGTTGCACACTTGAAACTAACATAATGTTGTATGTCAATTATACTTTGATAAAATGGAATAAAACTAGACAGGAACCTCCCTGGTGGTGCAGTGCTTCCAATGCAGGGAGTGGGTTTAATCCCTGGACCGGGAACTAAGATCCCACATGCAGCACGGTCAGAAAATTAAAATTAAAAAATTTAAAAAAGAATAATACTGAACAGTACAGAATAACAAAAGTTGGGGGGAAATCAACGAATCCACCTCAAACACCCCATCTGTTGAAAAAGATCCCAGAGCCAATATTAAATAAATACCAGCTCACCCAGCACTTGTATAGTTTTAGGTAGAATCCTTCTAGCAGTGTCAGCTGCTACATCTGGTAAGAGTCCGCAGAATCATTAAGGAAATCTTTAAGTCAAAATATAAAAGAGAGACCTGCTTCCATGAATGTATACGGGTATCATTAAGGTGCAGGAAGGGATGTAGGAAATAGTATTCGGTCTCTTGAAAAAAATTTTAAGTGGCATCTTTACCTTAAAATTTTAACATTTCTTAATGTTTAAATAAAAGAGAAATTTGTTCAGAACCAATTTGTCTTTCTGAAATTTCAGAAAGAAGTAAGACCTTCAATGTCATTTGTTTCAGCCAGGTCCTTCTACACGGGAGGAAATCAAGCCCCTCCCCCAAAAGTCCAGGAAACCAAGGGTCCCCAGAAGTCCAGGCAGCCAATCAAGATGAGTGAAATGACCCCCCACAACCCAGCCCCGCAGCTGAGCACAAAGGGCAGCTCTCCTCACACCCGGCTTGTTTTTTGTTCTTTTTGTTGTTTTTGCTTTTTTGTTTGTTTTTTTTTCCGTATTGTTCTGATTCAGAAGAGGCTGGAGACGTAACCATAACGGAAAAGAGAGGTCTAGGTCTTCAAAACTGTTTTTTCTGCATTTTATTGGAAGCCTGCCTCTTTTGACATTCAAACCATCAACCATTCTCTGAGTGAAAACTCTGTAAAGGAAGAGAAATTGCAATCCAGCCTGAGAAGTTTGACAAAGCTAAGAAATGTCACAAGGGTTAAAGCTGAGCATCCAGATTATACAAAGAAGCCTTAAGTGAGCTTATTGTCCTAGGAGCATGACCCTAAAAATCGGTACTAACCCGGCTCTTCCATCTGTCAATCAGAAAACAGGCTGGCGGGAACTTAGAGAGCTGAAGCAATGAGTTTCTAAGTGAACTCTAAGGAGATCTACTATTAGTTGTGCTAGCGTGTGATCCATCACTCCATTATAACCATCATCCCTGCTTCAAAGTCACTGTTCTCCCCAACACCCACCAAAATGAATGGTTACATTTAAAAAGACAGATAACACCAAACACTAGAAAGAAAATGGAGCAACCAGAATTATCATGCATTGTTGGTGAAATGACCAGAATCATCATGCATTGTTGGTGAAACAGTAAAAAGAGGCAACCACTTTGAAAAAAGACCTTATGTACAGGGCAATGGCACCCCACTCCAGTACTCTTGCCTGGAAAATCCCATGGACGGAGGAGCCTGGTAGGCTGCAGTCCATGGGGTCGCTAAGAGTCGGACACGACTGAGCGACTTCACTTTCACTTTTCACTTTCATGCATTGGAGGAGGAAATGGCAACCCACTCCAGTGTTCTTGCCTGGAGAATCCCAGAGATGGCGGGGCCTGGTGGACTGCCGTCTGTGGGGTCACACAGAGTCGGGCACGACTGAAGCGACACAGCAGCACATCTACCCTGTGGCCCAGGAACGCCTCTCCCAAGCATTTACCTGAGAGCAACAAAAACATTTATAAAAAGACCTGTATAAGAATCTTCAGAGCAGCTTTCTTCATGAAATCTGGAAACTGAGAAAAAGCCACCCATGGAAAAATGGATAAACATTAAAATAGTCATACAAGGAATACCACTCAACTATAAAAAAGAGCAAACTACTGCCATGCATGACGACATGCACGTGTGCTAAGTCATTTCAGTCATTTCCGACTCTTTGCAATATTTTGGATTGTAGCCTGCCAAACTCCTCTGTCCATGGGATTCTCCAGGGAAGAATACTGGAGTGGGTTGCCATGCCCTCCTCCCTTCCCAACCCAGGGATCGAATCCGTGTCTCCTGTGGATCCTGTATTGCAGGCAGATTCTTTACCACTGATCCACCGGGAAAGCCCCAAGACAACATGGATGAATGACTTTCAAATACATTATACTAAGTGGAAGAAGCCTCACACAAGAGTACACTGGTGGGAAAATCTAAATAGGGGTTGTCTCTGGGGGTGGGGGTAAGGGGGACAGGAAATGGTATGAAGGAACTTTTTGAGGCGGTGGTAATATTTCATATCTTGAGGGGGGGTTGAATTACACAGATATCCCTATTTATCAAAATGCAGCAAATGCACACTTAGGATCCAGGCAATTCATGGCATGTAAATCTTACATCAAAAGGAAAGAGATGTAAACAAAATTAAACTTTAGTTAAATATGTGTGTCATGAAGTATTTAGGGAGGAGTATACTGATGTCTGGGTTTCCTGGGTGGGTGCTAGTGGTAAAGAACCTGCCTGCCAATGCAGGACATGTAAGAGGCACAGGTTCAATCCCTAGGTCGGAAGATCCCCTAGAGGAGGACATGGCAACCCACTTCAGTATTCTTGCCTGAAGAATCCCATGGATAGAGGAGCCTGGTGGGTTACAGCCCATAGAGTCACACAGAGTCGGACACGACTAAAGGGACTTAGCGTGCACACACACACACACACACACACACACATACACATGCACACTGAGGGCTACAGTTTACTTTGAAATGCCTCAGATTCAGATACGCATAGACAACAGAAGGATGGATAGATGATAGATAGATAGATAATAAAACAAATACAATAAAATACTAATGGCAGGATGTAGGTGATAAGTATACAAGTGATTGCTATAAAATTCTTTCAAGTTCCCTGTAATAAAGAAAACCTCATAATAAAACATGGGAGGCAAATCCTTTGAGAATGCCCAATCCTTATTAGCAAATCTCGCCTTCTCTTTCACACACAAAGTATCTTGTGTTCTAGGATTCTCCAAACCCAGGGGTAAAAGTCACTAATTTGGAACTCTGAGGATCCTGTGAGCTTGCACAGGAGGAAGTAAGGTGGCCCCAGCAGCAGGGTGGTGCCATCTGACCAGCTTGATCTTGTGTCCTAGAAATACCACTTCGAAGAAGTCATCAAAGTTCTCTTCCCATCTATAAAATGGCTCATCATCACCCAGCTGTGCAAGTTGGGATGAGGGTCAAAGAGGACTATGTACAGCATCAACCGGCCCCTAGCCCCTACGAAGTGCTCAGCATATGGACCTCTCATGTGGCTGGCTGCTTAACAGCAATGTTCAAGTTAGTTTGATGACAGGTTCAGTTCAGTTCAGTTCAGTCACTCAGTCGTGTCCAACTCTTTTCGACCCCATGGACTGCAGCACACCAGGTTTCCCTGTCGTTCACCAACTCCCAGAGCTTGCTCAAACTCATGTCCATCAAGTCAGTGATACCATCCAACCATCTCATCCTGTCGTCCCCTTCTCCTCCTGCCTTCAACCTTTCCCAGCATCAGAGTCTTTTCCAATTAGTCAGTTATTCACATCAGGTGGCCAAAGTATTGGAGCTTCAGCTTCAGCCTCAGTCCTTCCACTGAATATTCAAGACTGATTTCCTTTAGGATGGACTGGTTGGATCTCCTTGCAGTCCAAGGGACTCTCAAGAGCCTTCTCCAACACCAGAGTTCAAAAGCATTAATTCTTCAGCGCTCAGCTTTCTTTATGGTCCAACACTCACATCCGTACATGACTACTGGAAAACTATAGCTTTGATTAGATGGACCTTTGTTGGCAAAGTAATGTCTCTGCTTTTTAATATGCTGTCTAGGTTTATCATAGGTTTTCTTCCAAGGAGCAAGTGTCTTTTAATTTCATGGCTATAGTCACCATCTGCAGTGATTTGGGAGCCCAAGAAAATAAAGTCTCTTACTGTTTCCATTGTTTCCCTATTTATTTGCCATGAAGTGATGGGACCAGATGCCATGATCTTCGTATTTTGAATGTTGAGTTGTAAGCGAGCTTTTCCAGTCTCCTCTTTCACTTTCATCAAGAAGCCCTTTAGTTCCTCTTCACTTTCTGCCATAAGCGTGGTGTCATCTGTGTGTCTGAGGTTATTGATATTTCTCCCGGCAATCTTGATTCCAGCTTGTGCTTCATCCAGCCCAGCATTTTGCACGATGTACCCTGCATATAAGTTAAATAAGCAGGGTGACAGTATACAGCCTTGTCGTACTCCTTTTCCAGTGGAACCAGTCCATTACCTTCAGCATATTAGATAGGACATCGCTGGTGGTCCAGTGGTTGGGAATCCACCTGCCAATGCTCTGTGAATTCACCAATTCCCTGCTCTGTGAAGATTCCACATAGCTTGTGTGCCACAACTAATGAAGCCCGCACACTCTAGGGCTGGTGCTCTGCAGCATGAGAAGGCACCGCAAGGAGAAGCCTGTGCACTGCATCAAGAGAATGACCAGGTGCCACAACGAAGACCCAGCACAGCCAAAAAATAATACATTAATTAATTTTTTTAAACATTCTAGAGAGATCTTCATGTAGAGAGAACTATGTTTGAGAAATACCCTATTTGGAAGCACACTGTTTTAACATCTGAGGTTCCTTCAGAGCGCTCCAGGTGCAGCAGTCTGGCGGCGGTGTGGGACTCAGAGGAGAAGGAATGTCCATATGCCTTGTACATAGCACAGCACTATAGCAATCAAAGCAGATAGAACAATACCATCAAGCCGGGAGCGGTTGGGGCACTAGCGTTCCTTGTTGGTTTTGCAGTGTTTCCAGTTTTAACCACACACACAGGCACATGCATACCATTGCCTTCAACTGTTGGAAGGATGTCTTGAAGGGCAGGCTAAGCACAGCACGGTTATCCATTCTCTCTCTTCTTTTCATCTGAAGACCCTCCACCCCTCACCCCTCCAGAGTAACTACTTCATCAGCATTTCCTTGGCCAGCACACGGCCCTGACTTGCTAAACAATAAGTGCTCTGTTTCTCACAACTATGCTCCTGCCAAAAAAAAAAAACCCTTTATACCATGCCAAGTTTAAACCTTCTTCTCGTTTTACTCGAATGCCTGTGTTTCAACATAATGAATTCTTGGAGGAAACCATAATCAAGGTAGTCCAAACTGTATACAGTCATCATATATATATTACATTTTTTGAGGAACTATATTGAGAAAAATGCTGTCCCTGGAGACTCTGTTGCCATCCTTCCTTCTGCAGAGCCCCACCTCCCCCATGTCTCCCACCCCTGCCAAGCAAGAAATTCTGTCGTATACTGGCAATCGTACATAAAGCCACCAGCAAGCTCTGATTAATCCTCCTTGCCTGGTAAGAACATTCCCTTGGCAGTTTCATAAATAGTGCACATTGCTTTAAGACCACTGCCTCTGATTGAAGGATTCTGATTATGGTTTCAAAGGACAGCCCATAATAAAGGAGTCTGAGAACTGAGAATGAGGTAGCTTGAGGTTGCCAACCAGATAGGTGACTTGCAGGCTGAATATAATGCTGCATGTTAATGATGGTGTCACGGGCCCTCTCTAGTGGAGACCCTGTATATTATGGGCCAAGTTCAATGGTGGGCCTGAGCGATCCTCTCTGAACCATAAGCAGACATGGTACTTGACTCCACTGTACCCAACCCACCTCCCGGCACCTGGAAAGCCCTTGATAAAAGTGGATTAGATGAAATGATGAGGCTGCAGGGTGAAGGCAGGATGGTGCATGTTTGCATGCCCAGAATCTGGGCTCCTAGGTTCACATCTTGACTGCTACTTACCAGCTATAGAAACTGAGACAAGCTACTTAACCTTTTGGTTCCTACAAGTATGTAGCCAGGGGGCAAGACCAATATCTGGACCAGTGTCTAGAACACTGAGGTGCTGATCTGTTGACCTGACTCTGAGCTCACAGGTCTGTAAGCTGGATCTTGATGTCACCCTTCACCCTTCCGGCTTCCCAGGTGGCGCTAATGCTAAAGAACCCGCCTGCCAATGCAAGAGATGAAAGAGGCACAGGTTCGACCCTGGGTCGGGAAGATCCCCTGGAGGAGGGCATGGCAACCCGCTCTAGTATTCTTGCCTGGAGAACCCCATAGACAGAGGAGCCTGGTGGGCTACAGTCCATTCGGTCACACAGAGTAGGACATGACTGAAGCAGCTTAGCTCTCACACGCGTGTGTCATCCTTGTATAGCAGGCCTTGGATTTCTCTAGACTGCACATGAACTGGCCCTTTATCTTTCAGCTCCTCTGCTGCCCAATAGAAATTCCCTGATTATGGCTGATCTCTGAGAAGCAGCAAGTAGCACACAAGTAGCACGGTAACGAGCCGTCACAGAGAAGGCACTCGGTATCTCTGGAGGGAACATGTGTTTGAGAGTAACACTTAGACCTGTATCCTGAGCTTCCACCCATGCAGAGGGGGCTACATGGGCAGTAACACACTTCACCTTCCTGCTTGCTCACTCTCATCCTCACCAGGAAAAGTGAAAATATTAGTGACTCTGTCGTGTCTGACTCTTTGCGACCTCATGGACGGAGGCCCGCCAGGGCTCATTCCAGGCAAGAATACTGGAGTGGGCAGCCATTCCCTTTTCCAGGGGGGTCTTCCCGGCCCAGGGGTCGAACTCGGGTCTCTTGCATCGCAGGCAGATTCGTTACCGTCTGAGCCACCAGAGAGGTCCCCATCTTCACTGGGAAAGAATAACTAAAGCATCTCACTGGGAAACTCAGGGGAAATCGCTTGGCAATGGTGACTCAGCCCCTCACTCTCTGCCATCTGGTGAAATGGTTTACCTGTGGAAGCAGGGCCTGCTTTCTTCCGGAGATGCCTGTGCTGAGTGTGTACGTTTGGAAAACCCTGGATTTCAGGATTTGCAAGCCCATTTGCCCACAGAGTAAGGCCACGCCCTCCAAAGTCAGCTTCGTCTGCATCCCAACGTACTCAGCAGTCAAGAGAAGGAGGAATTCACCAGCTTCACTCTGAAAACTATAGTGGCCAAGAATGTACAGACATACAAAGGGAGCTCTTTTTCTTTATATTAATAACGTCATGGCAGAATGACTACTATTATTCATTTTTAAGGGATGACTTCATCTGCTAATTACATTAGCTACGTGCTTTCCGATGTCAGTTGGAGGTCCAAAACATGAGTCTCTTGGCTTTCATTTCTTGATTAAGCCTCTGGACCAAGTACACGACCTCCCTGTTTATATAGTACAGTGGAATGGAGCGCTTCATGTAGATGGCAAGAGGGGAAGGAAGACAAGAGGAAGGTAGTGCCACTGTGTTCGAGTCAATAAGGAAGAATGTGATGGGATCAAACAGGGCTGCAAAACCTGGAAAGTAAACTACTTGTAACAAGTTTTTGTTGTTCAGTCGCTAAGTCGTGTCCGACTCTTTGCAACCCACATGGACTGCAGCACTTCAGGCTTCCCTGTCCTCCACTATCTCCCAGAGTGTGCTCAAACTCATGTCCATTGAGTTGGTGATGCTATCTAACCATCTCATCCTCTGCAGCCCCTTCTCCTCCTGCCCTCAGTCTTTGCCAGCATCAGGGTCTTTTCTTATGAGTCAGCTCTTCACATCAGGTGGCCAAAGTATTGGAGCTTCAGTATTGAAAAAAGTATTGGAGGTACCTGTAACAAGTACCTCTTGCAACTTACCTGGGACATTTGTGTTTGGCAGTACAATCCTGGTGTTGGTTTAGAAAAGGACTGATCTTTCTATTAATAGACTTAATATGTCCCTGACATGTATTTGCCTTCTGTAAGGATCACTGCCCCTGCAGTAATCCTACTTCCTGGAAAAGTGGTTCTCAGACTCTTTGGTTTTAGAGCTCCTTTCCATTCTTCACAATAAGAACTCCAAAAAGCTTTGGCTTATGTGAGTGATATCCAGCTATTCAGACTGTATTAGAAATTAAGACAGAAAATTGAAAAATATTCATGTAGTCATTTATTTAAAAAAACAATAAGCCCACGACATGTTAATATAAACTACATTAAATAAAATTTTATTTTAAGGAATATATTTTCCAAAACAAAAACTAATAAGAAGAATACTTCTGTTTTACATTTTTACAAATCTCTTTAATGTCTGTCTGAAGAAAAGAAAACTAGATTCTGATATCTGTTTCAGCATTCAATTTGTTGCATGCATATTCAGTCTTCCAGTCATGTCCACCTCTTTGTGACCCTATGGACTGTAGCCTGCCAGGCTCCTCTGTCCATGAGATATTCCGGGCAAGAATAACTGGGACGGGTTGCCATTTCCTACTCCAGGAGATCTTCCCAATCCAGGAATTGAACTTGCATCTCCTGCATTGGTGGTGGATTTTTTTAAACCACTGCAACACCTGGGAAGCCCCCAGTTTGATGCAATATGTTGTTTTAATTAATGTATTTGAAGAAAATCCATCCTCACACCGGTCACTGAAAAAGGTAGGTCCCTCACAGATCCCCAAAAGGGTCTTAGGGACCTTCAGAGTCTCCAGACCACACTTGAGAACCCTGAAACCAGAGGACTTTTGAAGTCATGAAGAGAGGACTGAGGCAGGGTTTTCTCTCTCTCATTATCTCTCCTCTGCACTATACTCTTTGAGCTCCATCCTTTTCTCCTTTGCCTTCTTCCTTCTCAAACGTAGGTAATGAGGTAAAGTCACATCAGACAGTGTTTTCCACTTTGAGATCCTCCTAACCCACCCACTGCTGGACTGCCAAGCAGAGCATGGGTAAAACTATATCAGGACTTTGCCTGAAATTTTCTCTGCCTTGAACATCTCCTGGGAACTAGGGGCAACAGCCATCAACTCATTGCATATCCACTCACAGTCTCTGTCTTTCCACCAAACATGTCATTTCTAGGACTTTTTTGGTGGTCCAGTGGTTAAGACTCCACACTTCCACTGCAAGGGACATGGGTTCAATCCCTGGTCAGGGAACTAAGATCTCACATGCTGGGCTATGTGGCTAAAAAGAAAAATGTCATTTCTTTCCTCATTTGCTCTTCACCTCTTAGTATCACCCAACAGTCTCCCAAGATGTGCCCATGGAACATGTGATTTTACAACATCTAAGAACCCCCTGGAGGAGACTCATCTGAAGAGGTCCAGAAAGAGATACAGAAATCATCCTATGAGATGTTAAGCAGAGGCAAAAATCAAGGATCCAGGAGAAGTAATAAAGGAAAGAAGCCCTTTGTGTGTGTGTAAATTTTCCATGTATTCCATTATAATTTCAAAGGAGTTATTTTGAAAATATTAATTCTATAAAAGGAAACATATTGGGCCCAGAATGGTAATAAGATTTCACTTAAGAATTATATTTTCCACAGCAGTGGCCATTTCGTCTTATAAATAAGCAATCTGTATTTGCTTTCCAGATAACAGTTACCGAAAGTGAGCCAATGGACAACCAAGTCATGTGGCTTTTTCACCAGCCTCTCCTAACACTATAGTGGGTGTCTATGTCTGTGGGAGGTTATTACTAATTTCCATAGACCTGAAAGTATGTTAATCACTCAGTCTTGTCTGACTCTTTGCAACCCCATGGACTGTATCCCTCCAGGCTCCTCTGTCCATGGGATTCTCCAGGCAAGAATACTGGAATGGGTTGCCATGCCCTTCTCCAGGGGATCTTCCCAACCCAGGGATTGAACCCAGAGTCTCCCACATTGCTGGCAGATTCTTTACCATCTGAGACACCAGGGAACTTCCAAAGACGTGAAGATACTTGGTTTCCCCTTTTCATTGAATGACTAAAAGATACTTGTTCATATGTCTCGAATAAAGCAATCAGCCCTTGCCTCAAATTCTCAAGTTCCCTATACAACACTGATATGATGTAGAACTAGCAGAAGGACATGTGCACCAGCCTGTAGTGGTGGTTTTAATGATTCAGCCTCTTACCACAATCAAACTTTGAAGTATGTGTGCCCACCCAGACCTCCAGCCCCGCACACCCTTGCTCTCTCCAAAGAAGAGGAAGAAGCAGCTTTTCCCCACCTGCACCCATTCATCCCAATCCTGCTCAAATGTCTCTCATTTGCTTCCTTTTCTTTAGAACCAGGAAACTTGAATCTTAACAAGGAATTGCTTAAGGACAGCTTCCCCAGTGTCTGCCCCAGAAAGAAGTTTCTAAACTTTCAGTAAATTGTGAAGAGGCCATGCATAGGGAATTGGAGCTAATTCTGTGACTTTACTCCTTTCACCGCTGGCCAAGCTCAATCACTGAAGAGAACATTATTAACCCCAAAGAAGGACTCACTTCCTTCTCTCTCTCGCTCTCTTTCTCCCTCTCTCTCTCATCCCCTCCCTTTTCAGCTCTAGCTGCAAGTCATCAGAATTAAACCCTTCTTCATTCTGGTTTGTGGGTGAGGGATGTACATTCCCCAAACCTGGGTGCAGGTATAAATATACAAGTCTTTTTTCTGTTACATCCTACTCAAATGCCGGGAGCCCCAGAGTCTCTATGCCTCTGGAAGCCCTCAATAGCCAGCCCCATAACCTCCAGGAGAGAATGGCCCCTCCTGCAACCCTGCCCCACCCCACCCCACCCCCCACATTAGTAGGGCACTCAAGGAAGAGCATTAGCTGACAGGGTTCTTGGTAAAATGTTTTCCATTCTCATAAGAGCATCTTCCCAAAGGGAGATTCCGATCACAGCTTTGGTTTATGCTTTCACTTTAGTTTGCATCTACCCCTCTGCAGGAAATCAATCAACAAATATTTAATCAGCACCTACTATGTATCTATCACTTAGAGAGGCTCCAGAGTGAGAAACTAGAAGGGCAAAAGCATAATCTTTGCCCTCAAGGAGATCGTGACCTATTTAGGAAGAAAAAGCTAACACAAAACAATTAAATGCTACACCTCATGGATCTAAATAAGGGAGAGAGTAGTAGGAAACTATATCTTAGAGGAGACAAAATTTGTCTTAGGACTTGAAAGATATCTAGGGTTTAAACAAGGAGATGAGAGAGATCACCAAAAGCAAGAAGAGATGGTATAATTAGGGGTGCTAAGGAGATTGCACCAATTAGGAATAAGATAACACCCCAGGAAGTCCTGGGAAATAGAGTGATTAGAGACCAGAGTGTGAAAAGTCAGAGACTTCAGTCCAACTGAGCACAAACTTGGTGCTTTCTGCACTTCATAATTTTAAATTTTCCCTTAGATTCTTTCCCTGGAAAACCAGGGATATTACCACTGCGTTGCGGTGGCTGAGATTTCAGAAACGATGTGATAAACACTTTACCTGAGATTCCATTTAGAACTATAAACACAGCCCTTTAAAAAAAGAAAAGCATTATTGAAACAATCAAACTGAAAAGCATAAAGACATTCATTTTGACGATTCTTTAGGGCAATTGTTTTCACCCTGGCTCCTCTGAGTCTTCGGATTCCACAGGGAGGCCCCCTCTAGGACAGCCCTGGGAGATGAGACAGAGATAAGGCAATGGAGGCCTGGGGGCCTGAGAGCAATCGGGCTTTGATCCACTTGTTATCTGGTTTCTATTTAGGATTTTCAAACAAACACATAAATAAATCTCTGCAAAGAAATCTTTGATTCCCAGTCATTTGTGTGTCATCAGAAGTACTTATCAATGTATCGGGGTTAAGTTATTTTAAGAAAACTCACACTGTAATTAGGATTGATGGATTTATTACCTTGTTTCTCAAGAACTTGAGTACATACTGTGTACTTGGCACCTACTACTGGTCAACATCACACAAGAGGTGAAGCCAGATCAGTGGAATGAAAGGATAAGGACACAGATATGAGAAGGCTTATGGGGCTTCCCTTGTAGCTCAGTTGGTAAAGAATCGCCTGCAATACAGGATACCCAGGTTCGATTCCTGGGTCTGGAAGATCCCCTGGAGACGGATAGGCTACTCTCTCCAGTATTCTTGGGCTTCCCTTGGGGAACAGCTGGTAAAGAATCCCTGCAATGTGGGAGACCTGAGTTCAATCCCTGGGTCAGGAAGATCCCCTGGAGAAGGGAAAGGCTACCCAATCCAGTATTCTGACCTGGAGAATTCCATGGACTATATAGTCGATGGGATCCCAAAGAGTTGGACTCAACTAAGCGACTTTCACTTTCACTTTCTAGAGTAGTCTGATTCATGAAAATAATGGTGATGCCAATGACCATGATGATGGTGCCACTAAGCACTTTCTATGTCCCAAGGACTGTGTACGGTGTAATTATCTAATCTTTACCATAATGTTATGAGATACTATTAAACTAAGCCTGATAGAGGTATAAGATATCTGCCCAAAGTCCTGCAGCTAGAGAGAGGCAGAAACTAATCTCAAAGGTTACGTCATGAATCACAAAGATTAACTGACAAGTGTGTACTCGATTGTTCAGTCCAGTCCAACTCTTTGTGACCCCATGGACTAGAGCCTCTGTCCCTGGGATTCTCTAGGCAAGAATACTGGAGTGGGTTGCCATGCCCTCCTCCAGGAGATTTTCCTAACCTGGGGATCAAACCCAGGTCTCCCACATTGCAGGCTGATTCCTTACCCTCTGAGCCACCAGCAAAGCCCAAGAATACTGGAGTGGGAAGCCTATCCCTTCTCCAGGGGATCTTCCCAACTCAGGAATTGAACCCGGGTCTCTTGCATTGGATGTGGATTCTTTATCAGCTGAGCTACCAGGGAAGCCCTACGCACTGTCTTATAGGTTTAAATAACCAACCTCCGGGTCCCTAACCAGGGAAGAACTTGCCCACCGTATTTCCCCTTGCCTTGGATTCTGCTCCTGCTCAAGCTCGAGACGACAAATTCAAATAAGAAAATGAGGACAAGATTGAAGACTACTTTTAAAGAAAAAAGAAACTACTAGACCTGAATACTGGATATTTTTTAAAACATGCGACTATTAACTTCATCTCTGGTGGCACATACCCTGTAACATTGTTAGTCCAGAAGCCAAGTTCAGAAATCACATTATTGGCTAACAAGATTTGGATACTGGCTGTTGTCACACTGCAATAAAAAGGGGGGTGGGGTGTGGAAGAAGCATCTTTAAATTGCTCTTGGAAGAGAGGGTATCTCACAAAATTGCCCAGTTGCACCATACAGAACCATTACTCTTACAATCACTAGGAACAAAATCAGGCATACTCTGCAGAAGTCAGCAAAATTAACTGGGCCCTAAGCAACTGCTTATTTGTTCATTTCAGAAGTACACTGTCAACTGAGGAAAGAGGAGGAAAATGAGACTGTAGGATGCCACCAAAATGTTCTCTTGCTGGAGTTATCTCAGTTCACCGTCAATTCCATCAAAGAGTTTTCAGAACATTTGCCTTTCTCCTCTTAATCACAGGTGGTGGTGGTGGTGGTTGTCTAGTCACTCAGCCACCTCTGATTCTTTTTCGACCCTAGGGACTGCAGCCCACCAGGCTCCTCTGTCCATGGGATTTTCCAGGCAAGAGTACTGGAGTGGGGTGCCATTTCCTTCTCCAGGGCATCTTCCCCACCCCAGGATTGAACCTGAGTCTCCAACATTGCAGGCAGATTCCTTATCACTGAGTCACCAGGCTGTGTAGCGTTGAAACAGCACCAAACAAAAGTACATCATTAGCATAAAACAATGTTAGCATAAATATGTAAACAGGAGGACTGGGATTTTTAGGGGTGGGAGAAAGTAGCTCGTGTAAGTGGCCTCCTCATTTCACTGTAGCCGATAAACTGTGAAATTTCCATAATAACAGAGAGTACAGAAAACAAACAGCAATTTTATTTGATAGGGAAATTGCATCCTGTTACTGGATATAAAATTCTACAGCATGTTCAGTGGTATTTTCAAAGCACTGAAAATGTAGACATATGTTTTCATTTTTAAGTTCAGTTGTAATGTAAATAATAAATCCACCACAATTTGGCTGGTCCAGAGACTGCTGGCATTGTTAACTCAGAAACTCAGAGATACCAACGCTCTGCTTACCCTGCTAGGCCCTCAGCCAGAAGACCCCTATAACTCTGCAGATGTTAAGATATGCCCTCTGCATCATCTACATTTCTGTCTTGCTTAAATTTCTTCTGGCATTCCCTGTTGTTATTTGTATCACATTTTAACCACTCATTGTTCTTTCATGCCCTTCTTTCTTTCTTACATGTGTCCTTTTTAATTTCTTCTTACTTCTCTGCTCACTCGCTCAACAACAAATCAAGTCTATCTTCCCTCAGCTCCTCAAAACACTCCATTCTGGTAAGTTGATTGAGAAGGGGCCATGATCCTCCCTCCCCTGTATCCTTGCATTTTGAAATGTGACCTCGCAGCCTCTGTCATCAAACAGGCTAGCCTTGTCATCAACTAGGCCCAACAGCACCCAGTGCCTGTAACAGAGGACTAGACCAAGATGGACCCACAGGAGGCCCAGTGTGTGGGCCTGAAACGCTGCCATTGTTGCGGGAATCAGCTCACAATAACCTTCGAGGGGATGAGAACACATGGAGGAAGGAGAGTCATCCAACCTCCAGAAGACCAGCCTGGTCAACCCAGGGGTTGCAATAGATACACAAGGAAGAGTAAATCAAGACAACGAACACTTCAGTCAGTTCAGTTCAGGTGCTCAGTCGTGTCCGACTCTTTGCAACCCCATGGACTGCAGCATACCAGGCCTCCCTGTCCATCACCATCTTCCAGAGTCTACCCAAACTCATGTCCATTGAGTCGGTGATGCCATCCAAACATCTCATCCTCTGTCTTCCCCTTTTTTTCCTGACTTCAATCTTTCCCAGAATCAGGATCTTTTCAAATGAGTCAGCTCTTCATATCAGGTGGCCAAAGTAATGGAGTTTCAGCTTCAATGTCAGTCCTTTCAGTGAACACTCAGGATTGATCTCTTTGCAGTCCAAGGGACTCTCAAGAGTCTTCTCCAACACCACAGTTCAAAAGCATCAATTCTTCAGCACTCAGCTTTCTTTTGAGTCCAACTCTCACATCCATACATGACCACTGGAAAAACCATAGTCTTGACTAGATGGACCTTTGTTGGCAAAGTACTGTCTCTGCTTTTGAATATGCTATCTAGATTGGTCATAACTTTCCTTCCAAGGAGTAAGCGTCTTTTAATTTCATGGCTGCAGTTATCATCTGCAGTGATTTTGGAGCCCCCCAAAATAAAGTCTGACACTGTTTCCACTGTTTCACCATCTATTTCCCATGAAGTGATGGGACCGGATGCCATGATTTTTGTTTTCTGAATGTTGAGCTTTAAGCCAACTTTTTCACTCTCCTCTTTCACTTTCATCAAGAGGCTTTCTAGTTCCTCTTCACTTTCTGCCATAAGGGTGGTGTCATTTGCATATCTGAGGTTATTGATATTTCTCCTGGCAATCTTCATTCCAGCTTGTGCTCCTTCCAGCCCAGCGTTTCTCATAATGTTATCTGCATATAAGTTTAGATAAGTAGGGTGACAATAGACAGCCTT
>NW_011495057.1:5934832-5979530 GCF_000754665.1 Bison bison bison | reverse complement strand
CCCATCTCTTTCAGAATTTTCCACAGTTTATTGTGATCCACATAGTCAAAGACTTTGGCATAGTCAATAAAGCAGAAATTGATGTTTTTCTGGAACTCTCTTGTTTTTTCAATGATCCAACAGATGTTGGCAATTTGATCTCTGGTTCCTCTGCCTTTTCTAAAACCAGCTTGGACATCTGGAAGTTCATGGTTCACATATTGTTGAAGCCTGGCTTGGAGAATTTTGAGCATTACTTTACTAGCATGTAAGATGAGTGCAATTGTGTGGTAGTTCGAGCATTTTTGGCATTGCCTTTCTTTGGGATTGGAATGAAAACTGACCTTTTCCAGTCCTGTGGCCACTGCTGAGTTTTCCAAATTCGCTGGCATATTGAGTGCAGCACTTTCACAGCATCATCTTTCAGGATTTGGAATAGCTCGACTGGAATTCCATCACCTCCACTAGCTTTGTTCATAGTGATGCTTCCTAAGGCCCACGGGACTTCACATCCCAGGATGTCTGGCTCTAGGTGAGTGATCACACCATCGTGATTATCTAGGTCATGAAGATCTTTTTTGTACAGTTCTTCTGTGTATTCTTGCCACCTCTGCTTAATATCTTCTGCTTCTGTTAGGTCCATACTATTTTTGTCCTTTATTGTGCTCATCTTTGCATGAAATGTTCCCTTGGTATGTCTAATTTTCTTGAAAAGATCTTTACTCTTTCTCATTCTATTGCTTTCCCCTATTTTTTTGCACTGATCACTGAGGAAGTCTTTCTTATCTCTCCTTGTTATTCTTTAGAACTCTGCATTCAAATGGGTATATCTTTCCTTTCCTCCTTTGTTTTTCACTTCTCTTCTTTTCTCAGCTATTTGTAAGGGCTCCTCAGACAGCCACTTTGCTTTTTTGCATTTCCTTTTCTTGGGGATGGTCTTGATCCCTGTCTTCTGTACAATGTCACGAACTTCTGTCCATAGTTCATCAGGCACTCTATCAGATCTAGTCCCTTAAATCTATTTGTCACTTCCACTGTGTAATAATAAGGGATTTGATTTAGGTCATACCTGAATGGTCTAGTGGTTTTCCCTACTTTCTTCAATTTAAGTCTGAATTTGGCATTAAGGAGTTCATGGTCTGTGCCATAGTCAGCTCCTGGTCTTGTTTTTGCTGATTGTATAGAGCTTCTCCATGTTTGGCTGCAAAGAATATAATCAATCTGATTTCGGTGTTGACCATCTGGTGATGTCCATGTGTAGAGTCTTCTCTTGTGTTGTGGGAAGAGGGTTTGTTATGACCAGTGCATTCTCTTGGCAAAACTCTATTAGCCTTTGCCCTGCTACAATCTGTACTCTGAGGTCAAATATGCCTATTACTCCAGGTGTTTCTTGACTTCCTATTTTTGCATTCCAGTCCCCTATAATGAAAAAGACATCTTTTTTGGGTGTTAGTTCTAAAAGGTCTTGTAGGTCCATAGAACTGTTCAACTTCCGCTTCTTCAGCATTACTGGTTGGGGCATAGACTTGGATTACTGTGATATTGAATGGTTTGCCTTGGAAATGAACAGAGATCATTCTGTCATTTTTGAGATTGCATCCAAATACTGCATTTTGGTCTCTTGTTGACTATGAGGGCTACTCCATTTCTTCTAAGGGATTCTTACCCACAGTAGTAGATATAATGGTCATCTGAGTTAAATTCACCCATTCCAGTCCATTTTAGTTCGCTGATTCCTAAAATGTCGACGTTCACTCTTGGCATCTCCTGAATGACCACTTCCAATTTGCCTTGAATAATGGACCTGACATTCCAGGTTCCTATGCAATATTGCTCTTTACAGCATCGGACCTTGCTTCCATCATCAGTGTTCCATAATGAACACTTAGTCCAGCCTAAATTACCAACTCCCAGAATCGTATGCTAAATAGATGGTCACTGTTATAAGCCTCAAAATCATATGCTAAATAGATAGTCATTGTTTTAAGCCTCTGAGTTTTAGGCTGGTTTGTTATACAACAATGGCAAATAGATATATCTATATTATTTTGTTTTTCTCTTATGTCTCTGCATTACTTACACCTGACAGTATATATACCTAACACTTCCAGAAATTCCAGCACACCTTGGAAAATGACACTCACCAACCAAACAAATCATACCCACCACTAACTCCCATTGATGAAGGTGGTGGTGTTGTTCGTTGTTCAGTTGCCGTGCTGCTGCTGCTAAGTCGCTTCAGTCGTGTCCGACTCTGTGCAACCCCATAGACGGCAGCCCACCAGACTTCTCTGTCCATGGGATTCTCCAGGCAAGAACACTGGAGTGGGTTGCCATTTCCTTCTCCAATGCATGAAAATGGAAAGTGAAAGTGAAGTCCCTCAGTCGTGTCCGACTCTTGGCGACCCCGTGGACTGCAGCCTACCAGGCTCCTCCATCCATGGGATTTTCCAGGCAAGAGTACTGGAGTGGGGTGCCATTGCCTTCTCCTGTTCAGTTGCCCAGTCATGTCCAACTCTTCGAGACCCTGTGGACTGCAGCACTCCAGGCCTCCCTGTCCCTCACCACCTTCCGGAGCTTGCCTAAGTTCATGTCTGTTGCATCGGTGATGCCATCCAGCCATCTCATCCTCTGACACCCTCTTCTCCTCCTACCGTCAATCTTTCCTAGCACCAGGGACTTTTCCAATGAGTCAGCTGTTTGCTCATCAGATGACCAAAATACTGGAGTTTCAACTTCAGAGTCCGTCCTTCCAAAGAGTATTCAGGGTTGATTTTCCTTAAGATTGACTGATTTGGTCTCCTTGAAGGTGTAGTAGTCACCAAGATGGTGGTCTCCAAGCCAAAATGATACAGATGACATTCCCAAATTCTCCTACCACAAACCCCCATGGCCTTTTCAATTTCTTTTTCTACCTCAGTATTCTTCTACATGGGACTTGAGATGTTATGTACGTATTATGGAGAGATTACTTAAAAAAAACATTTTTTTTCAAAATTCTTCATAAATTACATGACATCCATTAAGCTTCCCAATTTTAATGCCAAAAAATATTTACTCTTGTTCAAATTCACCCAGCAATGTAAAGTACCTCTGTGAGGCAAATAGAATTGAATCCATTGATTTCCATGTAATTTATTAATTTCAGCCCTGACAAATACCTGCAGAATCTGAATCACAGCTATTATGAGACAGGGGTTCTCAGGCAGTGTTTATACCATTATAAACAACATTTATCCAAACTACAATGTGCATAACACTTTGCTTCTCACTCCCTTCCTAAAATACTCCAAAATTTCTCTTCAAACATGTGATTTAATTGGTTTGTGACTCTAAATAAAATGTGTGTGTTACATTCACAACTTTGTCATTGACAAATCCCATTAGCCTAGCACAGCACTGGGCAGGTAGGAAGAACTGAATCCTTTCGGCTCACACTGAACTTAACCTGAATATTATTATAATTATTTACATAATCTGTATGGAAAGCCTATACCAACATCTTGTGAACTTTTCATACCTTGACTGTACTGATTTTCAGTTTCATGGATAATCAAAAAGAGATTGAAAAGATAATTTACTTTCCTGTAAAACACATTCTTAGAACTACCATCAGGGAATAATAGTTAAGAGTAGGCTTGACACTAATGGTAACTCAAATAAGACAGGTTTATTTCTTTCTCAAGTAAAAATTCAGGTGTAAGCTAATGAGTTCTGTAAAATAACTTGCTTCCTGAAGTTGTTAGGGACTCAGGCTCTTTTCAGCTCATAGCTCTGCTACTTGAGCCCTGACTTCATGACACAAAGATGGTAGAGTTCCAGCTATCACATCACGTTCCAGGCAGTAGGATGAATACAGAAGACAGAAAAGCAGAGGTTACTTGCCAGCTACCTTTTAAGAAAATTACCTGGAGGAGCTGCTGAAATTAAAACCCACTGGCCGGAACTTAGCCCCATTGGCCGGAACAAAGCCACACAATCCCAAAGGCATCTCACAAAGTCTCTCTTAAAAAAGTTGGTCATGTGCCAACTACAGTCAGGATTTTAAGAGGCAAGAACAAATATCAGAATAGGTGACTAGCAACTTCTCCAGAATGTGCTTGTTGGAGAGATAGTCTTTAAATTTTCTCAAAGTATAAAATGGCCCATAATGTGCCAGTTTTCTATTTTTGCCTTTGTTTTGCGTAAAAACCTCTTGATGGACAAGTTCTGTCTATAATTCCCCTAGCATAGAAGGGTAGATAGAGATTCTTGCCTCATTAGGATGCTTTTCTGTTGAACATGAAAAAACACTCCATGAAAACTGGCTTAAGTGATAAGGGAATTTATAGGCTCACTTATGTAAGAAGTCCAGAATGGAACCCTCTTCCAGAATGTTTTGCTTTAGGCTCCATTGAGGTCATCAAGACACATTTTTGCCCTTCTCTCAAGTGGACTCTGCATTCTTCCACTTCACTGGACTAATTCTTGATCTACGAGTGGTAGCAAGGTAGCAGCAAAGCACCAGGCCAGATGTTCCCAGGTTCAAGTCCCTCAGAAAGGAACAACAGTCTCACTGTGCATTGCTGCGACTGGGTCACACAAACAATGGCTGAACCAATCAGTATAGCCAAGGAGAAAGGAGCATGTGGATCTCTTTAGACCGATCAACACTCATTTCTGCTGCTAGGGGTGGATTTGACAACTTTTAAAAGTGTGTAAGGATGTGAGAGTTGGACCATAAAGAAGACTGAGCGCCAAAGAGTTGATGCTTTGTGGTGCTGGAGAAGACTCTTGAGGGTCCCTTGGACCACAAGGAGATCAAACCAGTTAATCCTAAAGGCAATCAATCCTGAATTTCATTGGAAGGACTGGTGCTGAAGCTGAAGCTTCAATACTTTGGCCACCTAATGCGAAGAACTGACTCATTGGAAGAGACCCTGATGCTGGAAAAGATTGAAGGCAGGAGGAGAAGGGGACAATAGAAGATGAAATGGTTGGATGGCATCACCAACTCAATGGAAATGAGTTTGAGCAAACTCCGGAAGATAGTGAAGGACAGGGAGGCCTGGCATGCTGTTGCAGCCCATGAGGTCACAAAAAGTAGGACACAACTTAGTGACTAAACAACAAAAATATGTGACCTGAGAATGGTGGTTTCCCAAAGGGAATTTGGGATATCATTTTGCCGTAAAAATAGTAAGTGGAGGGACTTTCCTGTAGTCCAGTGGCTAAGACTCAAAACTCCCAATGTAGGGGCCTGGTTTCTATCCCTAGTCAGGAGACTAGATTTCACATCCTGCAACTAAGACCTGGCACAGTCAAATAAATAAATATAAATTTAAAAAAAAAAAAAGTGGATACTGGGCAAACAACAAATCTCTGTTGTGGAAACTCATTTCACACACAATGAAGCATTCAACTGGTATTGTCCATGTGTCAAGATATAAAGAATCTGCCTGCAATTCGGGAGACCTGGGTTCGATCCCTGGGTCAGGAAGATCCCATGGGGAGGGGAATGGCTACCCACTCCAGTATTCTTGCCTGGAGAATTCCATAGACAGAGGAGCCTGTCGGGCTGCAGTCCATGTGGTTGCACAGAGTCAGACATTGCTGAGAGACTAACACTTTTATATTTTTCAAGATCCTAAGGCCATGAGGCTAAAAATAAAACCAACTTCACAGGCATAGGATAGTTAAATGATATAACACACTTGAAAATATATAATATAACATCTCTAAACAGCAATAAAGATACTATTTTGTGAGCATGCTTATTACCTGGTCTGCCAGATTAGGCCACTAGAAAGTTGTCATCATCATTATTGTTACTGGTATTCAGTGGTGCTCAATAAGAGAACTGGTGAAACCCTGCTAAGTCACTTCAGTCGTGTCCGACTCTGTGCGACCCCATAGACGGCAGCTCACCAGGCTCCTCTGTCCCTGGGATTCTCCAGGCAAGAACACTGGAGTGGGTTGCCATTTCCTTCTCCAATGCATGAAAGTGAAAAGTGAAAGTGAAGTCATTCAGTCATGTCCGACTCTTGGCGACCTCATGGACTGCAGCCTACCAGGCCCCTCCATCCATGGGATTGTCCAGGCAAGAGTACTGGAGTGGGGTGCCATCGCCTTCCTAAACCAAGTTATTTTCAGCTTCCCCTGTATTCTATTCTGACTTCATCCTTCAAAGTCTAAGACATCTGCTGAGTCTTTTCCGTATCCTACTCTGTTACATCTCTTTTATGGAGACTTTATACTAAATATGGGAGAATTATTAGCCCCTCTGGAGAAGGCAATGGCACCCCACTCCAGTACTCCTGCCAGGAAAATCCCATGGAAGGAGGAGCCTGGTGGGCTGTAGTCCATGGGGTCACTAAGAGTCAGACACGACTGAGCGACTTCACTTTCACTTTTCATTTTCATGCATTGGAGAAGGAAATGGCAACCCACTCCAGTGTTCTTGCCTGGAGAATCCCAGGGACGGGGGAGCCTGGTGGGCTGCCGTCTATGGGGTCGCACAGAGTCGGACACGACTGAAGCGGCTTAGCAGCAGCAGCAGCAGCATTAGCCCCTGTCTTCAGTGGCCCAAAGTTCTCATTTTGTCTACAAAATTTTCATCACATGACTTCCTAGGTAAGTTTGCTGTCTTCTAGCACATTGTCTCTGGGACAGTGCTAGCTGTGGCAGTCATCTGGAATGGCTATGCATTCTTTCTTTGTCTTCACCCCGAAGGAACTCTGGGAGAGACTTTATAGGGCCCAGGTTTGAGCAGGAAGTGAGTAGTTTTCAGCAGTTTCCTGTGCATCCCAGGAATTCCCTAGTATTTCATCAGCAGCCTCATCCCATCTCTCCACTGCTTCTTCTTTTCATGTCCACCTTTTGTGAAATCAACAGCTATTTGTAAATGGTGAATGATAATTACTATTATCTACCCCAAGCACTTCTTGCATATTGTTCATTTTTCTCTCCAACCCGGACTGTTTATAATTTAAGATTCCCACATCACAAGCAAAGAAAGAGTTCAGAGACATTCAAGTTTTGCCAAACATCCTATGAGGGTGAGCCATGAAACCGATTTGAAGCCAGAGTTGCCTGATTCCAAAGTCTCTGATTTCTCCACTCTGACATGATGCTATTAAAAAGCTATTTCTTCAGCAGACTCACAAATACAGAGAACAAAGTAGAGAGGCAGGAGGGGTAACGTAGGCGTGGCAGAGTAAGAGGTGCAAACTGTTGGGTATAAGATAGGCTACACGGATATATTGTACAAAATGGGGGGTATAGCCAATAATGGAGTACAACCTTTAAAAATTGTATTACATTTTTAAAAAAATGTTTGGGGCTTCCTTAGTGGTTCAGTTCGTAAAGAATCTGCCTGTCATGCAGGAGACCCCGGTTCAGTCCCTGGGTCGGGAAGATCCCCTGGAGAAGGAAATGGCAACCCACTCCAGTCCTCTTGCCTGGAGAATTCCATGGACAGAGGAGCTGGGCAGGCTACAATTCATGGGACTCACAGAGTCGGACAAGACTACAGAGTCGGACAAGACTGTGTGACTAACTTTCACTCTCAAAGCAATTTTTTAAAAATACCAATTGAGTGGAAAGCAATTTAGTTTTACACCTAATAAATTATTTCAAATAGAACTATAGTTAGGTGTGGTGATTTTTCATAGGCTTGCTGTCTCAATACCAATCAGAATTTACCATGGAGTGAATAAGTGTGCTCCAAAGATGCCCTTGACCAAGCAAAGCAGGGCAGGGACTAGGAGATCTTATGACTGGGAGCGTGCTTTAATTTGGGCTGAGCTCCAGGACACCATGAAATGTCGATGATGAAGGCATGTGAAGTGAAAGCGTAGACAGAGCAATATGGTTGGCTTCCACGTTAGATCAAGGCAAAAAAGTTCTCAAATGTTAGTTCATGTGCATCCCAATCATGTGGACATTTATTACACAGTAGATTTGTTAGGGGAAGCACACTGACTGAAACCACCCATCCTGGCCAGGCCCTTTAGTAACCATTTTCATGAGCTGTTTTAGGACAGGAGGTCCTGGTAAGGAACACGGAACTAATAAGCCACCATCAACCAGAAGAGTTCAGGAAAGATCAAAAGGTGACACCACATATCCGACCACCTCCCAGAATCCTTCTCTCTGGCATCCATCTTGGCTGAACAAGGCGTGCACCCCCAGGAAGGACTCTGAGTCAGAATGATTGGCTAAAGACACCCCGGAAACTAACCCCATCACCATAAAACCTGAGACTTTGCCAAGTAGCAGAGCAGTTCTCCCGGGTTCCCTTACTCTACTGCTCTCCACCCGGGTGCCCTTTCCCAATAAAATCTCTTGTTTTGTCAGCATTTGTGTGTCCTCTGACAATTCATTTCTGATGTTAGACATGAGCCCAGCTTCAGGCTCTGGAAGGGGCCTTCCTGCAACAGATTCTTGGGCTCCACAGCTGGGTGATTCTATGGATGTGGATGACGGCCCACTGACCATATTTGGAAAACCACAGTCCAAGATCTCAAAGCCCCATTTAGGATGCAAACAAAAAGAACTGGGAATTGGCTGAATGTGAAGTTGATTCTCCTCTTGAACATACCGTTCATTCAAATCATTTATTGAAAAAGATCTTTCTATATGAAAATCTTCTGACCTGCAGTGTTTCTAGGAGTTTTGAGAAAGAAACACACACATTCTTGGAAAAGACTGAATTTAATCTTTTCAATTGAATTCAATTTACAATTTTGTAAATAAATTTATCACTCCGGAAATGGTCAAAATTCACAAGAAGCCTACTATGGATGATCTTAACACAAAGAAGAACCTTCTGTAAAGCAAAAATTGCCTCAAATTTGTCTACTCTGAACGCTTGATATTCATTTAGATTGAATGTTCTCAAAGCAGAACACATCTGAAATCTGGTTTGTCTAAATACTTAGAAAGTAAAATTGTCTAATTATTAAGCTCTATCCTTATTTCCCAAACATGTATGAATGAGCTTTCAGGAGGGCATTCACAGTGCTGTGCAGAGACAAAAAAAAGAAAAAGCAAAAACCACAATCCCCCCCCTCCAAAAAAAAAAAAACCTCCATTGTTCTTAAATGCCTTTTCCAAAGGGTCTACGTTTAAACTTTTTTTTTCTAATAAAGGCAATAAAAATGTTTGCGACCAATATTGCCGTATAACTTGAAATTCCTTGTCTACTGAAACCCTAGCCAAAAGGCTTTCTTTAGTTTTATATTAAATTATCCCATTTGGTTGGCTGCCTTAATCAACTTAACTGATTACTTACCAGCTCACCATTTCACAGTGTGCAGACACCCCATCAGGACTCTTGTGAACAATTTCTTGGGCTCCTTTTTCCTTTTTGTCTAAACATTAATACCATCTCCCACTATATGGATCACCAACAAGGACCTACCATATAGCACATGGAACTCTGCTCAATGTTATGAGGCCATCTGGCTTGGAGAGGGGTTTGGGGGAGAATGGATACATGTGCACGTACGTATGACTGAGTCCTTTCACTGTCCATCTGAAACTATCACAACATTGCTAATTGGTTATACTCCAATACAAAATAAAAAGTAAAAAAAAAAAAACCAAAAGAGACTATCTTCCATCTTACCTTCAGGCCCCTGCCCACAACCTCAGGTTCACAAGGCTTTGCAGCTGTTATTGGGTTCGTCTGAAAAAAACTTAGGAATTTGAGATTTTTCTTTCCTATTTGGGGGACAGCTGACTGGGGGGGTTGGGGGGAGAATTGGTGAGGTGACTGAACAAAACAAGTTGAACAGTTAATGCTTTAACCTTGCGTATAATTTATACAATAAACAAAGTCACATGCTCCCCTAATAATTTAGATGTAAGCAAATGTTGATTTATTCAGGAAGGCTACTGCCTGAAGCCAAGCCTGCAGCACTAAAATTTGAATTAAACTAGGACAGAAGCAGGCTAGTCTATAATAACATTTGTATAATTTTATTTTTGCCCTTGGCTCAGTTCATTTCCTCGTACAGTAGATGCATGAAATTGGTTCTTCAGCCACCTTTAGCTGATGTTCACTGATATCCGGGCAGGCAGGGAGGCAGGAGAATGCACCTTTCTTAGCTTTGTGTTTTCAATCATAAGGCCTTGAATTCCTAGGTCATTTCTGACAATGATTATCTTTCTCTGAATTGTGTTTTCGGCAAAGCTTTCTGAAGAGCCTCATTTCACCTAGAGATACGGTTTTCCCCTCCTCTCCCTGTGAGGGGGCTCTTAGAACTGAGATTGCTAAATAGATGCAAATGTTGTGCTGTTTTTATTCCTTTATTCAAGCCTGGGGGCATGAAATCTGAGTTCTCTTACTCTGCTTTCAGCAGTGAAATAAGGGCCGTAGGAAAGTCTTTAAATGACGGTGAAAAAATAAATATTAACTTGAAACAGTGAAGGTACAAACCCCCTCATACTATTAACCTTTGACTTAAATAAAAATTAGGAACTACATCTTACCACTTAGCACTTTTGTGAGGGACCGAGGCTCCTCTGGATGAATCAGGTTTGAGCCAGTAAATAATTTGCGAGAGCTTCTGAAAAGTAGGCAAAGTTTTCCATCCAAACCAGGAGAAAACTTGTTTTTCTCATAGGATTTCCCTGCAGACCAACACCCCAACAGGCATAGTGCACAAAAGAAAGCACTCGCAAACCCCACAATCGCTTTACACGTCTAACCATTTTTATTCAGGCTTTCAAGCAAAAGTAAGAGCTCTTTGGGGGTCAAAAGTTCTGAAATAAAGAATTTCTTCCCTTAGGTCAGGAAATCAAATATGCTAAAAACTCTCCCTAACCTTTTGTTTAGAGGAAGCTTAGAGAGGGGGGAAAATCCCCCAAATTAGAAATCAAAGAATTGGTATTTGCACTTTATATGAAATCTGCATTTATCTCTCACTTCTTCCAGATGAGAAGGTAAATAGCAGCCGTGGTGTTTTGGAGGCAAATATTGTTGTGTCCTATTCTTGGTAACGAAATCTGCTCCCAGGCCTGCTCCATCCCTGTCTGATTGTGCCCTAGGGCTGTCGCAGGCAGCCAAAGGAGCCTTTCAGAAAATCCAGGCCATGTTTTGACTTCATTACAAATTCCAAATAGAACAAGTTTTCGCCTGGCTTAGGCTTTGGTTATGAAAGTTTCCCACAGCTCTCGAAAATATACAGAATAATAAATGGCCAGGCAGAGAGAGAGAGGAGGCAGTAATTCCATCAAAGGTTTTTGGTCACATCCTAGAGCACAATCACAGAGCCCAGAGAGCTTATGTCACTAGGACCCAGAGATAAAATGTTTTGCCTTGGGCCCGAGGTCACACATTGGGTCAAGAACTCTGAGGTTCTGTCCTTTGTTCCCCTGTGAAGGGGAGAAAGCCTCCTCTCCACCCGACGCTGGCCCCCTAGCCTTCCCTGGAGACACATTGTGAAACGTTCTCACCCTCAAGGGGTGGCTGGGAAGCTTCAAATGTTTTTCGGGCATTTCCAGCATAAAAGCAAAAATTGATGCGTTTCAGTGGGATAAGCCATGAGGCACAAAGGAAAAACCCCCACGGCGGTGGGTGTGAAGAGGAAACTTTTTATTGTCCTGCTGCGGATTTTTTTCTTTCATTTTTCTTCTCTTTTCCTTTTGCTAGCCTCTTTATTAAGTCAAGATGTTATAGGAAGGCACCAGTTAAATATGACATGCAAGCTTATGAAGGCAAGCCTTTACTCCCTAATTACAAGTGAGAACACAGGTTGGCCATGTTCCTGATCTCCATCCTTCTTCCTCCCTTCTCCCTTGTTCCAGGTTCTTCTTCTCTCATCCTTTTTTTCTGGAAAAAAAAAATAATGAAACACTTTAATGACAAATTCTAGAAGGCCATATCCTATCCTCCAAGAACCCCAACTACTGATCTCATCATCTTCACAGACATGCCCTTTCTTCCTGCACATCTCTATTTTAGAAAACATGAACAAAATACTTCAAATAAGGGGACTTCCTTTGTGGTCCATTGGTTGAGACTCCATGCTTCCAATGCAGGGGGTGCAGGTCTGATTCCTGGTCAGGGAACTATGATCCCACATACTGTGTGACCAAAAAACCCCACATTTTTTAAGTGCAAAATACTTCAAATAAGTCCAACAGTGGGCCTTTTACATTAGGTTTTTTGTTTTTCTGTTTTTTTCCCAAAAGAGCTCGTTCACATATATGTCCCTCCCTAGAAGAAGAGCTCATTAGTTCCTTTTTGAAAAATAATTTTGTTTATTTATGTTTGGCTGTGCTGGGTCTTCATCGCTGAGAGGGCTTTTCTCCAGTTGCGGAGAGCTGGGGTTACTCTCTGGTTGTGGTGTGTGGGTTTCTCATTGCAGTGGCTTCTCTTGTTGCAGAGCACTGCCTCCAGGGCACGCAGGCTTCAGTAGTTGGGCTCAGGGGCTCTAGAGCATAGGCACAATAGCTGTGAAGCTTCTCTGAAGCATGTGAGATTCTCCCAGACCAGGGATCTGGACCTGTCTCCTGCATTGGCTGGCAGATTCTTTACCACTGAGCCACCAGGAAACCCTCATCACTAGCTCCTTATTTTTGAAAAGCCAATAACAATAGCCTGACAATTCCTCACCCATCATGCTGACATCATTGGATTGGTGGGCTGTAGCTTCTTGACATCAAAGCCATGGATTATGGCTTTTCCATATGTGGTTCACAATCCAGTCATTGCCATCATCCACATACCATCCACTGTCCTCTTGAAACCCCTGAAGTGATGAAAGAGTCAGGCAGTGGTTGATGATTAAAGGCTGGACCCTGAATTGCTCCCAAACTCATTTTTGAAGAGTCTTTGAACATGAACAAAATGTTATCAATGAGTTTTAACTGGGAAAAGCAAGCACTATTGTGTCTCTGTTCCCCACATTTAGTCAAACTTGTAAACTCATCCTTCTGATGGCTTCCGCTGGTAGCTGGACCCAACAGAAGCATTCGATAGAATCCATAAGAAAATGATAATTCTGTTGTTCTGATTATACACCACCTGGTATAGAATATATATCTTAAATATAAAAAAAGGCATTAGTGTATTTGTGATTTAACCAGACTGCAATTACAGTATGAAGAGAAATTGTTACTGGGAAATCTACCATTGGCAGGGGGCAGCAGGCCAACAAGGGTGCCTTGGTGTGTGAAAGTGCGAGTGTTAGTTGCTTAGTTGTGTGCTACTTTTTGAGACCCTATGGACTATACCCCATCAGGCTTCTCTGTCCATGGAACTCTCCAGGCAAGAATACTGGAGTGGGTAGCCATTCCCTTCTCCAGGGGATCTTCCTGACCCAGGGATTGAACCTGTGTCTCCTGTATTGCAGATTCTTTACTGCCTGAGCCACCAGGAAAGCTCCAAGAATACTGGAATGGGTAGCCATTTCCTTCTCCAGGAGATCTGCCTGACCCAGGGGTTGAACCCCGGTCTCCTACATTGCAGGCAGATTCTTTACATCTGAGCCACCAGGAAAGCCACCAGGAAGGCTTGTGTGTGTATATTAAGATCAAGGAAGAAACACAGCCAAGAACAAGGTGAAAAGAAGTTCATTCATTGTCTCAAGGAAATAAAGACCTCAGACTTTTCAAGTGAAAATATACCACTGGCATCAGATACTAATCACAAGGTAATTATTTTTTAAAGAGTTTCCTGAGTAAGACACAGACACCCATGACACCCTTAGGCTAATATATGCACCTAGAGACTAATTCTGCCCTTGGTTGTATGTGCGTTAGTTGTCCTTGGAGTGAATAAAAGCTGCTTTCCATGTTACTCTAGCTTCCTATTTTTTTTTTTTAATGCCACTTCAGAAGATAGGGATAAAAATGCATCAGATTAAAAAACACTCCTCAAGGGCAATTTGTATGAAAAGTTAAGCTGGGCAACATCAAACTAGGCCCCTTCCTGTAAAATACATCAAATTCAAAGAAGTACTTTTCTTTAAGTTACTAATCTTTCTAATGAATATCAGACTCCATCAGCCAAACTGCTTTTTTGGCAACAACAGTTTTTACCAATGTAAAAGACTGCAAGATGTATTAACAGAAAGTACCCAAAGTATTAATCAATTGCTAAAATACTTTCCTATCCTTTGTCCAAGGAAAAATGCTTTGTTCAAGGAATTTCAAACTTTGTTCAAGGAATTCTGACACTGGAAAGGATGGTCCCTGTCAATCACGGTAATTTGGTATTGCAGGTCTTATTCCTGGGACACCCAGTCAGTGGGCACTCTGAGAGAACCCCCTCCCTGCACATTCCCTATAACAGCCCTGGAATGAATGTAACACCAGCTCATCTCCCCAACACTTCTGCATTAACCCACCTCCAATCGCTTAAAATATCAGATGCCATGCCTGATTTTTTTCAAGCATAAAGAAAATTTCTAAGAATTCCCTGGTAGTCCAGTGGTTAAGACTCAGCGCTTTCACTGTAGTGACCCAGGTTCAGTCCCTAGTCTGAGAACTAAGATTCTGCAAGCCATGTGGTGTGGGAAAAAAAAAAAGGAAAAAAGAAAATTCCTGACCTCATTAGACTACATTTCAGATGTCATAAATGGCCATATCTTACACCCAGCTCATGGGCCATCCAATGTTCTATAACTCTTTTTGGAGTTATATTGCAGTCAGAATTCTGCTTTCATACATGCATTCATTCATTATTTATTGAAAACCTCCAATGTACCAGTCACTGCTTCTAGGAGCTAGGGTAAAGTGGTAAAGGAGACAGTTAACAACATCCCACTCTCAATGAGTTGATTTTCTACCAGGCAGAGGCATCAACAAATCAGCCACCAAATGAAGACAATCATTTCAAACAACAATAAAAGTAAAGGAAAATGATGACACAGAGTGGGCTCACAAGGATGGGAAGGTTTCCTGGGGGAGGGGAAAACATTGAGCTGAAATCTGAATCCCAAGAAAGACTCAGCTGTTGTGAATCTAAAAAGATAAGATGAACTCTGTCTCTTAGTCAGAATATTTACTCATATTATTCTGTAGATTGTGTACCCTCATAACCGGAACACCTACAAGATTCCAAGCAGAAATCGTAAAACCCAGGCATAAAGGCATACCTTTTACTTACCAGCAGGACAACTCCAGGCATTATTTCTCAGTTGAGGGCATATTTAATTACCAAATGTTCTGCGGATGTCTTCCAAGCTGTATAGATTGCTGACTTTCAAGAACATAGACTTCTTCCTTTATCACAGAAATACCACTGTCCTTGATGAATTTGCATCTGCAATGATTCATCATTTTGTACTTTACAATTATTTAAGTTCTTCTAAACAACCAGGTACATGCAAAGCACGCTTGCTTTTATTTCATTAGATAACTAACCTCAGAGCTCCGCAAGCAATTTTAAACTTGAAAAAAAAAAAAATTCAGCTGTGCTGCTATTTCACTGTTCAGGCAACACACTCACCACGCCAGTCAGATTGAGAAATGATTGCCTTCGCTAGTGGCTTACAAGAAAAGACTTCAGGTCACATATTAATTTTTAAAATGTTTTTCTTAAGCCCCTTTTAGCCTTCATGGCACATTCAGAGGCCAGGTATAAAGGAATTCTTAGAATATGGTTTTATTCAATGGCATGCAAGTTTACCCCCACACCATGTCACATCTGGACACCTCCATTCTGGTTGCTTAGGTGTCTGATGGTTTGTCAGAAGGCTAGCCATAACTTAGGCGGAAAACTGGACTCCATTAAAAAAACATTAAAAGCTGAAAAGGAGGCAAGTTGATGTGGCATGGCTCCCAGCAATAAGGAAGCAAGAATGCACACTGAAGCTTAGAAATAGAAAGTGATGTCCTCATAAAAACATGGCTCCAGGCTGGTGTGCCACTAGAAATTCTTCTGTCAGTTTAGAATATTTAGCTTCAAGGGATTTCGACTTTCAAATGTATCTCTGGATGCAAAATAGGCTGCACAGAAGGAGATAGCATTGAAGAAGGAAAGACGAACTGCTCCCAATTACGATCGATTTACGTGAAGCTGAAGATTCCTTTTTTTTCAGATAGCATATTTGATCAGAAAGCGTGCAAGTGGGATGGATGAGCTATCTCGCTGACGCCGAGTGATCCGCTGGCCTTCATAACTAGAAAATTGTGCTAAGAACTGATAGGCCAAAACAATATTAAAAGCTTCAGCACTACTGGTTATCAAGGGAAACTTTCAGCCTAATTGGAAAGCTCACAGCTTCAGGCATCTGAAAAGTTTTGGTTTGGGGCTCTTCCGCGGCATTCCAATGCAGTATTTCCAATCAATAATGGGATGCTATTCACAGCTCCATCATGAGGCTTATGAAGTCCCCTGAGTTTTGTATTTGACTTGTTAAACTGTAAAAAGAGTTGGAGAAACAAACAGAAAAGAAATATCTCAGTCCCCAGCTGCCCAAATATAAAACAATTGAATAAACAAACTCCGGTGCTCAAAGAAAACGGGAAATGGCAAAATGGAAAAGACAGACTGACGCATTTTCATGCACAAACAGCGAGCATCTTGGGTGACCTTCCTGAGTGCAATCTGTCCAGCTGGGTGTTAGGCAAAGAGCTTATCTCTCCAGGCAGATCGAATTATGTGTTAAGATTACAGTGATGCAGATTGTTCCCTAAAACCCACAGACACGAGACTCTTCCTTCCCAACAGATGTGGCCTTCTCAGCACCATTTAGCTATAAGCAGTAGGTTACGAAGGCCAATGAAAGCATATCCCCAAAAGACTCAGAACAGTGCTTTCCTCAGAGCGACTGTCAACTGTACCTGGAAAACGTCACAATTTTCTTAGCCAACCGCCTTGCACAGAATGGAGCAACAGAATCTTCATCCCTTGGAGATGCCCATGTTTACAGAATGATGTGCCCCAGAGAACTTCCGCTGACATCACCAAGGAGTGTTGAAAGGGAACAGATCCAGAACAAGTTCTGTACTGGGTTTTGATTTTTCTTTTCCCCCAAAGGTTCACCCAGTTGCCTTCATCAGAGGTTTGAAAGGGAACACAGGAGATCTGAGCTGTTGAGTGAGAGGTGAGGAGCTGAAAATACCGATTAATATAAATACCGATAAATACTGATGCTGCTGCTGCTGCTAAGTCGCATCAGTCGTGTCCGACTCTGTACGACCCCACAGTCGGAAGCCCACCAGGCTCCCCTGTCCCTGGGATTCTCCAGGCAAGAACACTGGAGTGGGTTGCCATTTCCTTCTCCAATGCATGAAAGTGAAAAGTGAAAGTGAAGTCGCTCAGTCGTGTCTGACTCTTAGCGACCCCATGGACTGCAACCTACCAGGCTCCTCCATCCATGGTATTTTCCAGGCAAGAGTACTGGAGTGGGTCGCCAGTGACTTATCCGATAAATACCGATACATTAATATAAATACCGATTTAAATACCGATTCAACCCAGCACTTGCCCCTGCCCTTTGGTGTGAAACGTCAACTTGTGGAACCAGAGGACAAAAGCCTCCTTTGTGTCCAGGGTAAGAGAGAGACAGACCTCAGTGTGAACCTAAGGAGACATTTTGGGACTTCCCTGGTGGCTCCGTGGTGGACACTCCACCTGCAGCAGATATGTGTTCGATCCTGGTCCAGGAAGAGCCCACATACCTCGGAGCAACTAAGCCCGTGTGCCACAGCTACCGCACCTGTGCTCTAGAGCCTGGGAGGTGGAACTACTGAAACCCGGGCACCCTAGAGCCTGTGCTCAGCAATAAGAGAAGCCACTGCAATGAGAAGCCTGCTCACCACTGTGAAGAGTAGCCGCCATTCACCACAACTAGAGAAGGCCTGTGCAGCGAAAAAGACCCTGCATAGCCAAAATTAAATAAATAAAATTACTTTTTAAAGAGACACATCTTTACCCACATTTTAATATTTCTGAAATCAAAATACATCTTACCATCACCGTTAGCCCCAGTAGTTGGCCAGTTATCACTGCCTTTAGACCTGCATAAAACATGTGAAGTGACTCAGAAGGGAATCCTAGAGACAGGAGAGGAAGCTTTTGGGAAATGCTCCATCACCAATGCTTTTGATGGCACAGAGGACAAGCCTGAACAGCAAAACATGAAGATTACAGACTCCAAGTAGGAAACTAATTCATAAGAATCACATTCTGAAAATGAAGTTTTGTAAATTCCTCAGCCAATGTATTTCATTTTTAGTTTGCCTTTTACATATGCACAAGAGATATATAGGGGCAAAATCAATGCCAAAATAAGTACAAGAACCTTTCCAGGGACTTCCCTGGGGGTCCAGTGGTTAAGACTTCACCTTCCAATGCATGGGATGCAGGTTCAACCCCTGGTTGGACAGCTAAGATCCCACATGCCTTGGGGTCAAAAAAAAAAAAAAAGACATAAAACAGAAGCAGTATTGTAACAAATTCACTAAAGACTTTTAAAAAATGGTTCACATCAAAGAAAACTTGAAAAAACAAAAACCTTTCCAACAAAAATTCTAAGGCATAAAAAAAAAAAATCATGGTGCTACAGTTGTAGGAGTAATTTTTGTTTTCTTCAGTTCAGTTCAGTCGCTCAGTTGTGTCCAACTCTTTGCGACCCCATGAATTGCAGCACGCCAGGTCTCCTTGTCCATCACCAACTCCTGGAGTTCACTCAGACTCATGTCCATTGAGTCAGTGATGCCATCCAGCCATCTTATTCTCTGTCGTCCCCTTCTCCTCCTGCCTCTAATCCCTCCCAGCATCAGAGTCTTTTCCAATGAGTCAACTCTTCGCATGAGGTGGCCAAAGTGCTGGAGTTTCAGCTTCAGCATCATTCCTTCCAAAGAAATCCCAGGGCTGATCTCCTTCAGAATGGACTGAGTGGATCTCCTTGCAGTCCAAGGGACTCTCAAGAGTCTTCTCCAACACCACAGTTCAAAAGCATCAATTCTTCGGCGCTCAGCCTTCTTCATCGTCCAACTCTCACATCCATACGTGACCATAGGAAAAGCCATAGCCTTGACTAGAGGGACCTTTGTTGGCAGAGTAATGTCTCTGCTTTTGAATATGCTATCTAGGTTGGTCATAACTTTTCTTCCAAGGAGTAAGCGTCTTTTCATTTCATGGCTGCAGTCACCATCTGCAGTGATTTTGAATTTGTTTTCTTGGTGGAACATAAAACCATAGTGGGTCTTACAACCTATGATACCTGAACTTCACTGAAACACAATAGTTCACTTAACAGCCCGGAACTTCACATCTCTCTTCTGAAAAAGGTCCTAAGAGAGATGGAGGCTGACCCCAGTAGCTGGCCCCAAGATGAATTCACAGAGGTCTATGTGACACACGATCTATTCCCAGTCGATGGTGATATTACTCTCTAGCCATTTATCTGCTTCAACCACAATACAAATACCACAAACAAACTCATTTGCTCAGCCCAGCATGCTTTCCTGTTTTCATTTAACTTGTCAACTCTGTACCATGTGGACAAAACCCCACAGACATCAACAAAGCCTTGATGACAAGAGTACTTTTTGGTGATAATCTGTGAAGCAAATGAAATGAAATGATTACCTGATTCAGTGTTTTAATGACAGAATGACTGTAACATGAAATCCAATTGTTCTAAATGCCACTCCAGGAAAAAAAGAAAAAGATACACTAATCTCAAGGTGGGTTGTGTAGGTGCTCAGTTGCTTGGTCATGCCTCACTCTTTGTGACCCCATGGTCTGTAGCCCGCCAGTCTCCTCTGTCCTTGGGATTTTCCAGACAAGAATACTAGAGTGGATTGCCTTTGCTTTGTCCAGGGGATCTTTCCCAACCCAGGGATTTAACCCTGGTCTCTTGCATTGGCAGGAGGATTCTTTACCACTGTGCTACCTGGGAAGCCCAAGGTGGGTAGAGGAAATTGCTTTAAACTTTTTTTCACTAAAATAATTTTTTAAACTTTGACCATCAGATTATAAGCCAACTAAAACACTTAAATATCTTTAAGTTGAATGGCTGAGCAACCATTATTTTTCTATTTCTAAATGTCTCTCAAAAAAAAAAAAGTAATAAGCAGATCAGCAATCTTCAATTGGGACTAAAATTTCTAAAATTAACTTTAATTTTGACTTGATTCTTTTTTCCTTCTTGAAAATCCATTTTTAAATAGCCACTTCTTTGTCAGTGAATAAACAGAGAACCCACTGGTTCCCCACTATTTTCTTTCTTTCCTTATTCGTATTTTCCTGCCCAAATCCTCAAAATGATACTGTGGATATCTGCTTTCTGCTTCATTGAGGCCACCATTAGTGCAGTCAGAATACAGAGGCAAAAAAAAAAAAAAAAAAACTAGCCAATTTAAGCCTTAACAAATGTGCAACTTGCACTTTTAAAGGGGTAAGTGGCTATTGAGAGAGAGAGAGAGAAACATCAAAATAGAGCATGTCAAGATAAATCAGCAACAGTTAATGCAGTCTAAGATGCATGGCGATTATACTTTTAAAAGGGGCTTCTCAGGTGGCTCAGTGGTAAAGATTCAGTCAGTTCAGTTGCTCAGTCGTGTCCGACTTTTTGTGACCCCATGGACTGCAGCACGCCAGGCTTCCCTGTCCATCACTAACTTCCGGAGCTTGCTCAAACTCATGTTCATCTGGTCATTGATGCCATCCAACCATCTCATCCTCTGTTGTCCCCTTCTCCTCCTGCCTCCACCGGTGGTAAAGAATCTGCCTGCAAATACAGAAGGTACAAGAGACCCGGGTTCAATCCCTGGACGCGGAAGATCCCCTGAAGGAAGAAATGGTAACCCACTTTAGTATTCTTGCCGGGAAAACCTGACAGACAGACGAGCCTAGTGGGCTACAGTCCATAGGACGGCAAAGAGTCAAACATGACTTAGCGACTGAGCATGCACATGCACATACTTTTTATTAGCATTCAGATAAAAGGTGTTGACACTTATTGAGCCTTTATTATACCCAGCTACTAAGTGTTGTGTATATAGACACTTATTTAATCCTTATCTATCCTTCTAAGTAGATACTATTATGATCACCCCAACAGTTGAGGAACCTGCGGCAAGGAGAAGTTAAGTGGCTTGCCCAAGGTCAGACATTAAATAGAGCTGAGATTCAAACCCTATCAGGTTGACCTCAACATGCAACCACTGTGCTACATATTTATGATTCCAAGTTGTATATTTTTTTCCACATCATGGTCCTACAATCAATGATTGTCATAGTTTAAGTGGCTACATTCTTTTTTTGTGTGGGGGACATAAAATATGTCTTAAAATTGATGTCATCTTGGAGTCTATGAAATGGTATATTGCTTCATTGAGTGGAGAAGCTCTGGTTTCTACTGAAAGGTCTCAAACAAAAGGCCCTTCACAATCCAGAAGACTGATGCCAACAATAGGGATCAGAGTATGAAATTGCAAGGCCTGGAAACTTTCTTGTGTTGTCAGGAAGAAGGCAGCAGCAGAAAGCTAATCCTCCTGTATGCTGGGTAGCAAAGGCAGCCTTGAGGGGTTGGGACTAGATCAAGGCAGCCCTGGAGGGCTGTTTGCCTCCCTTCTCACCTAGAAGCTGTGGATGTGTGAGACTCCTGAAATGCGTTCTCACTGATAAAGCTGAAAGACTGGCCAAAGTTCACAAAACAAAGGCTCGGAAGCAAATTAAAAGTCAGAATCCAGGTATATCCCTCAAAGGTAGTGTGTTAGTTGCTCATTTGTGTCGGACTGTTTGTGACCCCACGGACTGTAGTCCGCCAGGCTCCTCTGTCCATGGAATTTTCCAGGCAAGAATACTGGAGCGGGTTGCCATGCCCTTCTCCACGGGATCTTCCTGACCCAGGAATCAAACCCTTGTCTCCTGCATTGGCAGACAGATTCTTTACCATCTGAGCCACCAGGGAAGCTGGGGGCTTTGACAATTAAAATTGTTGAAGACGATGCTAGTTCAGTTCTCTTTGGGGCACTGATCACAATATAGGTTGATAAGAACATGCTAACTCGGCACAGGGACTCTTCTCTGCACAGGGGCAGAGGCTGTCTAATAGGCCCGGCTGCGGGCAGCCACATCCCCATCAGAGACAAGTTTGATGCTGTCATTGAGGGTGACTCCCAAGAGAAAGTCTCGGACGGTGAACTTGAGGGAAAAGGGCAAAATCCAGGAATAAGAAGAAAATGGTGAATAGCAAGCTGAAGGGCAAAGAGAACCTCAACGTTCAGAATCGGCTGGAGGTGAGTTAAGACGCCGCTGAGCACAAAACCTGAATCTGCAAGAAAGATGGAGAGGGGAGGCTGTCAGACGGAAAAGTGTGTGGATTTATGAAAGCAGCCTGGCCAAAGCGCGGGCTTCATCAGAAACTAATGAAACAGAGGAATCCCACCCCCCAACACCACCCCCGCCCCTGCCCTGCTCCGTTACCGTCCCTAATCAAAAGAACTGACGAATAAAATCAGAGATCGTGACAATTTGAAGGAGAAAAACAGAAGACAGACGGGGAGGGTCTGGCAAGGGGAGAAACAGGATCGCACGTTTGAAGACAGAATCCTACAGGTAAGACTGGGGGCAAGAGTTTCCAATTACAGACAAGGGCGAAAATGGCAGAGAAGATATGAAATATCGTATTTGTGTTTGTTCTGTACGGAAAATGAGGCTCTTCCTACCTCAAGGACAATTTTCACAGAAAGCAAGATGGGCTGTGAGTAAGGATGCGGGTTCTCGCCACGTAGTGGTGCGACCCCCACCAGGCGGATCCGCTCGCGGTCATAGCGCCCCCGGGAGGCCGGACCCCGCACTGCAGCCACAAGGAGGCCTGGCCCTGACGCCCACGGGTCCCTCACAGACTAACACACGCACCCAGGACCCACACACAGCGCGCACGCGCACACACACACACACACACGTCTCCTCTTTTGTCAGAAGCTACTCTAGAGTTCTCTGATTTTTACCCCCTGTTCATTCCAGTCCATGCTACATTCTGATACACCTGAAAAATTCCATTTTTTCTGCCCTTCCTACCACCCCAAGGTGGCCTCAGATTGCATCGTAAGCTAGCACTGAAATATTACACATGATCTTCACCGACTTACCTTGATGCCCCATCCCCTCCCACAATTCTCTCAAATCCTCGGTTCAGCTGCCTGGATCCCAAGGTCCCAGTCTGCTCTGCTCTGCTGGCTTGCTTCTCTCCACTTGTCCAACTACCTCATGTCTTTTAACTCTGCTCAATGTTATGTGGCAGCCTGGATGGGAGAGGAGTATGGGGGAGAACGGATACATGTATATGTACGGCTGAGTCCCTTTGCTGTTCACCTGAAACCATCACAACATTGTTAATCAGCTATATGTATGTGTGTTTGTGCTAAGTCACTTCAGTTGTGTCCGACTCTTTGTGACCCTATGGACCATGGCCTGCCAGGCTCCTCTGTCCGTGGGATTCTCCAGCAAGAATACTGGAGTGGGTTGCCATGCCCTCCTCCAGGGATCTTCCCAACCCAGGGATCGAACCCATGTCTCTTACAACTGCTGCATTGGCAGACGGGTTCTTTACCACTAGTACCAGCTGGGAAGCCCCAGTTGGCTATATCCCAATACAAAATAAAAACTTAAAAAAAAAAAAAAAATCACTTTTTTTTTTTTAAACTGCTTTATTGAGATTTCATTCACATACCATGTACTTCGCTAGTTTAAAGCATACAGTCATTTGGTACATTTGCAATGTTGGGCAACCACCACCACTAATTCCAGGGTATTTTCATCACCCCCAAAAGGAAACTCAGATCCATTCCAATTATTCTTCTTTCATCACCATCCACACTGTCCCCTGATAGCCACAAACCTACTTTGGCTTCTATGGATGATCCACCTGTTCTGGACATTTCACACAAATGGAATCATAAATCACATAAATGGATCTTTGTGCCTGGCTTCTTTCATCTGGATTTCAAGGTTCACCCATATTTTAGTGTGTATTAGTACTTCATTTTTTTTCTGTTACTGAATAATATTTCACTGTGGATATACGACATTATGTTCATCCATTCATCACTGATGGACATTTCCTTGTTTCTAATTTGAAGCTGTTAAGAATAATGGTGTTCTGAATATTTGTGTATGTGTTTGTGTGTATATATGTTTTCATTTCTCTTGGAGTGGAATAGCTTAGTCCTATGGTAACTCTATGCTTAATATTTTAGAAACCTGCCAGACTGTTTTCCAAAGTGGCTGCACTATTTTACATCCCCATGGGGCTTCCTGGTAGCTCAGCTGGTAAAGAATCTGCCTGCAATGCAGGAGACCATGGTTCAATTCCTGAGTCGGGAACATCCGCTGGAGAGGGGACAGGCTACCCACTCCAGTATTCTTGGCTTCCCTGGTGGGTCAGCTGGTAAAGAATCTACCTGCAATGCAGGAGACCTGGGTTCAATCCCTGCATTGTGAGTTGAGAAGGGAATGGCTACCCACTCCAGTATTCTGGCCTGGAGAATTCCATGAACTGTATAGTCTATGGGGTTCCAAAGAGTCATACACGACTGAGCAACTTTCACTCACTCATAACCAGTATATGAAGGCTCCAATTTCCCCACACCCTTGATAACACTTGTGAGTATTTGAGATTCACCTTTAACAAGAAATATATATATATATATATATGACCAATTTGCTGATATTTCTAACTATGTGGCAGAGTCTGTGCTTAGTGATTTTTGCAAATTAGGTGATCAAGGATTAGAATTTAGTGATCGGACAAAGCTATGGTAATGGTTCAAGGACTCATGTCTCCAAAGCTCACTTTCAAATACAACTCTAGATAGCCCCCCAAGATGCCTTTACAAGTCAACTCCAGACACTGAGACCATTCTTCTGAACACAGAGCGAGTTGGTAATGGTTTGCATACCACCTTGAATGGTTCTCTGGTTGTCTGCTGTATAAAATACTATTTTCCCAATAGACAGTAAACACTGTTGGCTGGAATTACTTTCCCTCCATTTTGTGCTGGGAAAATAAAATGTTTAATAAACACTATATGAGTTGACAGAATTTTTTGAGAATTTTTTTGTTTGATTTCTTTTTTTCTGAGAAGTCATACAGTTTCCCTTTTGGCTTGTTTCCATGATGTCTGAGTGAAGCAAGAAGGAATAGATCATGACGATGCTCACACTCATACCTCACCTGCTGCTAGAAACTGCAGAAATGTGTGTTATAGAGAGCATCACCTGTTTTCTTTAAAAAAGAAAGAAAGAAAGAAAGAAACAACACTTTTTAATAGAAAACCTCAACTTTTCCTTTGGAATCCAATACACACACATACACTCACCCCACTCCTTACATACAAATATACCATGCACACACACATACATCATATGTACTTACATGTGAACATTTTTTGCATGTGTTGTACATACCAGGGACTTTATCTATGTCATCTTTTATCCATCTAACACAACCACAAGGTAAGTATTAATTACTCTCATTTTATACATAAACAAACTGATATACACACGTTCTTTTCACCAAGGGTGCTGCTGTTTAGTCAATAAAACATGTCCGACTCTTTGTGACCCCATAGACTGTAGCCCGGCAGGCTCCTCTGTCCAAGGGATTTCCCAGGCAAGAATACTGGAGTGGGTTGCCATTTCCTTCTCCAGGGGATCTTTCCAACCCAGGGATCAAACCCATATCTCTTGCTTGGCAAGTGGATTCTTTATCACTGAGCCACCTGGGAAGCCCAAGGTTACACAGGTAGTAAATGACAGAACCGACTTTGACCATTAAACCGATAGTCTTTTCACCACACCACAGTCTTCTCTCAGATGTTCCAGGAGGCATGTAGCTTGGTCATGGAGCTTCACTAATTCATTCCCTCATCTTCTTGTAGCACCTATCCTGTGGCCGCCACAGCCTGTCCCACACAGTCCAGCTCAGTGTAATCTCGTCTGTGTTCCTGTCCCTGCACCCTCCACAACCAAACATCCTCATCAAACTCTGGAGATTTACATAAAAACATTCCAGGACAAGAAGCAGATGCAGTTTGTGTTTATGGACCTGGGGCTTATGGTTTTGAAACAATGTACTGGGACTAGATGATGTTCAACTCTTCACATCATGCCCAGCCTCAATGGATTCCAAAGTGTTATCCAATAAACTCTGAAAGAAAAATAGTAAATTCCACATGTTAAAATGAGGTCCACTTGATCAAGTTCTCGTGAGTTGCATCTCCTAGACAAACATGAATGAGGACCATCAAAAGAGCCTACAACTAATTCTAGATAGGTTGGTTTTAATCCAGTGAGACATTAATCACTTAATCTCCCTGGGCTTAAGTTTCTTCAACTATTAAAAAAAAGAAAATTGGTTGAATTACATGATCCTGAAGGTCCTCTTTAAATATGAAATTATGTGATTCTTTAATAATGAGGAATGGCCTCTCGGGAGTAGGGGAGAAGAGAATGGAGAACAGGGTAATTTACCTGGAGTCGACAGATGTGTTTCAAGGGGACAAGAACTCCCCAGAGGAAATGCGGATTATTTTGTGAGTTCACATTGGAAGAGAGAGGATTCATTGTTTCACTAGATTCACGATGGACTCAGTAACCTCCCATGTCTGCCAATTACTTGATTATAGGTTGGAGTTCAAAAGTGGTTGTGGAAAATCGTTTCCCCCAGAAGCCTGAATTCATGTTGAGGGCAACTTCAAAGTCCTTTTCTTACTGCTTACAAATAGTTTAAGACACAGTATTTAGACAGGGCATTCTCTGTTGGTCCAGTAGTTAGGACTCAGTGCCTCCACAGCTGTGAAAAGGGTTCAATCCCTGGTTGGGGAACTAAGATCCCGAAAAAAATACAATGAAGCAAAAAAAAAAAAAAAAAAGACAAAGAACACATCCTTAGCTGAGCTCTCTAAATGTTCTTCCTCTAAGGTGGCGAGTTAGACCAGTGATGCTTGTGTGTGATGACAAGTAAATACGTCACAGGGTATAATGTTCCCATAGGAAATATAGTCAATTATATTGTAACAGCTTTTTATGGTGACCGGTCTTACTGCCACGATCATTTCATAATGCATAAAAATGCCGAAAAAATACTGAATATGTTGTACACCTGAAACAAATATATTGTCTGATAATAACAACTCATTTTTTAAATGTCCAGAGATGATGGTTTTGGACACAGATTTTCATCATCACTTGCCAGATTTTCTGGGTAAGCCTTTTCAGGGCTGGGATTCTGGAAATCTACAGGGGGGTTTTATCCACATCGGAGAGGATCTTTCTTCATTCACTACAATGTTAGAGATGAATATACTAGCTATACTCTTTTGTGCGTGATCCTAATGAAAGTCTAAATTCGGCTTTAAACTCTCCATCTCTCAGATTTCAGATTATCTCTATAGATAAATAATGGATTGGATCTGAGAGCCAATCAAACTTACAAATTCAGAGAAAGGATACACTTAAGAGCTGTATTGGTTTCTCCTAGAGATGTTTCTAATTGGTAAACAGTGTGAAATGAAAGTTTGCATGTGGGCATGTTCAGTCATGTCCAACTCTTTGGAATTCCATGAACTGTAGCCCGCCAGGCTCCTGCCTGTGTCCATGGAATTTTCCAGGCAAGAATACTGGAGTGGGCTGCCATCTCCAACTCCAGGGGATCTTCCAAACCCAGGGATCAAACCTGCGTCTCTTGTGTCTCCTCCTGCATTGGCAGGTGGATTCTTTATCACTGTGCCACCTTCCAGACCGATGTCTTGTTGTGGAGGTACTCTAGTTCTGTGTAACTCTGCCATCAGAGAAGGTACCTCTGTAGAAAAAGGCATGGATGCCCACACTGCACAACTACTACTCCTACCCACCACTCAACATGAGGGCAAAGAGGAAGATCTGGACGTTTTAAAAACAGAAATTACAAAATGAAGGGTAATAAACAGGTACATTTTAAACAGAATTATATACCTACAAGAATTATAATACCTAGGTATTATATGTACATCAAGGCTGTATATTGTCACTCTGCTTATTTAACTTCTATGCAGAGTACATCATGAGAAATGCTGGGCTGGAAGAAGCACAAGCTGGAATCAAGATTGCCGGGAGAAATATCAATCACCTCAGATATGCAGATGACACCACCCTTATGGCAGAAAGTGAAGAGGAACTAAAAAGCCTCTTGATGAAGGTGAAAGAGGAGACTGAAAAAGTTGGCTTAAAGCTCAACATTCAGAAAACAAAGATCATGGCATCTGGTCCCATCACTTCATGGGAAATAGATGGGGAAACAGTGGAAACAGTGTCAGACTTTATTTTTCTGGGCTCCAAAATCACTACAGATGGTGACTGCAGCCATGAAATGAAAAGACGCTTACTCCTTGCAAGAAAAGTTATGACCAACCTAGATAGCATATTCAAGAGCAGAGACATTACTTTGCCAACAAAGGTCCGTCTAGTCAAGGCTATGGTTTTTCCAGTGGTCAAGTATGAATGTGAGAGTTGGACTGTGAAGAAAGCTGAGCGCCGAAGAATTGATGCTTTTGAACTGTGGTGTTGGAGAAGACTCTTGAGAGTCCCTTGGACTGCAAGGAGATCCACTTAGTCCATTCTGAAGGAGATCAGCCCTGGGATTTCTTTGGAAGGAATGATGCTAAAGCTGAAACTCCAGTACTTTAGCCACCTCATGCGAAGAGTTGACTCATTGGAAAAGACTCTGATGCTGGGAGGGATTGGGGGCAGGAGGACAAGGGGACGACAGAGGATGAGATGGCTGGATGGCATCACTGACTCGATGGACGTGAGTCTGAGTGAACTCTGGGAGTTGGTGATGGACAGGGAGGCCTGGCGTGCTGCAATTCATGGGGTCGCAAAGAGTCGGACACGACTGAGCGACTGAACTGAACTGAACTGAACTGATATACCTACAATGAATGGGCCTTCACTTTAAGCAAATGGACTCTGAACTTGAGGGAATCTTAGGGGTATGTGTTTGTGTTTTCAACATTTCGTTGCTTTTTGTTTTAACTGTGGTAAAATATACATAGGCTCAAATGGTAAAGAATCTGCCAGAAATGCAGGAGACGTGGGTTGGATCCCTGGATCGGGAAGATCCCTCTGGAGAAGGGAAGGGCTACCCACTCCAGTGTTCTTGCCTGGAGAATCCCATGGACAGAGGAACCTGGGGGGCCACAGTCCATAATTGAGTTGGACACGACTGAGCGACTAACAAAAAAGAAAAGAAATACAAACCATAGAATGGTTTTAACCATTTCTTAGTGTACAGCTCAGTGGTGTGAAGTATGTTCAAATTGCTATGCACCCATTACCACCATCCATCTCTGGAACACCTTCATCTTCCAAACTGAAACTCCACACCCCTTAAACATTAACTCCTCATTCCTTCCTTCTTCTTCTCCCACCCCCCATCAGCCCCCAGAAAGCACCATTTAACTTCATATTTTCTCTGTGAATTTGACAACTCTAGATTCTTCATGTAAGTGGAAGTATACAATATGTATGCTTTTGTTTCCAGTTTATCTCACTTGGCATCTTCAAGCTTTATCCATGTTATAGCATGTGTCATAATTTCATTTTTTAAAGAGGGAATAATATTCCATTGTGTATACAGACTACATTTCATGTATCTGTTCATCCATCAATAAACATTTGGGCTGCATCCTCCTTTCTTTTGGCTGTTGTGAATAATGCTGCCATGATCCTTGGAATACATATACTTGGATCCCTGCTCTCAATTCTTTTGGGTAGGGGTGTTAGATTTTTAGGAAAAATTCACTAGGACTTCAGAAACCTATTTAAAAAAACGTTAATGCCAAACTGATAAAATCACCAAATCCTGGGGGCAGTAATTCCTCTCCTTGTATGTTTACTCACTAACTGCCGTTTGACTCTTTGCAATCCCACAGACCATAGCCTGCCAGACTACTCTGTCCATGGGATTTTCCCTTACCTACTTGTTAACAATCTTGGTCTCTTTTTTTTCATTTCAATTGTTTTTCTAATGTGTTCTTTCCTTTATATTCATTCGCTCACTCATTAACAAGTATTATTGGGCACAAATTGTATGCCAAGCTTTACATTAGGCCCTGAAGACACTAGTGAGAAAAGGCAGATATAGTTCTTATGTTATAGAAGCAGATGGTAATCAAATAATAAACAAACACAAAATTGCAAACTGGTTAGTATTCTAAAAGAAAAGGCCAATGAACTATGTATGAGTGCTTCCCAGTTTGAAAACACCCTAACTACTGAAGTTTAAATGGATCAAACTTCAGGACTGAGCTGTTCTAAGGGGAAGGCGTCCCTGAGAAAATATTTGAGCTAATGGATGAGCAAGAGTTCCTAGCCTAGAGAAGAGAAAGAGCCTCCTACATAAAGGAGGTCCTTCTCGTGCCATAAAGAAGGCTGAGCGCCAAAGAATTGATGCTCTCGAACTGTGGTGCTTGAGAAGACTCTTGAGAGTCCCCTGGACAGCAAGGAGACCAAACCAGTCAATCCTAAAAGAAATCAACCCTGAATATCCATTGGAAGGACTATGCTGAAGCTGAAGCTCCAAGACTTTGGCCACCTAATGCGAAGAGCCAACTTACTGGAAAAGACCCTGATTCTGAGAAAGATTGAAGGCAGGAGGAGAAGGGGGTGACAGAGGATGAGATGGTTGAATGACATCATCAACTCAATGGACATGAGTCAGAGTAAATTCCAGGAGATGGTGAAGGACAGGGAAGCCTGGCGTGCTGCAGTCCACAGGATCGCAGAGTCAGACACAACTTAGCGACTGAAGAGCAACAAATTGTGCAAAGGTCCTGGGGCAGAGAGCTGGGTGGAAGGAGCTAAATGGGACCCAAAGTACTCGGGGCAATCCAGAGTGGGAGAGAGAAGCCTCCTGTGGATGCAGCGGGAGCTGGGCCAGAGCAATCAGGGCCTTGATAAAATCTGGAGAGCAGGGAGAAACCATTGAAAAGATCTGCCTGCATACTGACAGCCTCCTGAGGGTTAGGTTCCTTCTATCAACAAAAGATGTAAACAGAAAGCATAAGAAGAGGAGGGTCTCTGTCTTGCAGCTGCATCTTTCTGGAATGTGAAGGGGGAACCATCCCTCTACTTAACATGAAGGCTGTGGGGACAACAGTTAACTGGCTGGTTATCAGTATTAGGAGTTGGTGGCTTGGAGTCATACTCTTTTTTTTTTTAACTGGGGTATAATTGCTTTGGGCTTCCTTGGTGGTTCAGTGGTAAAGAATCCACCTGCCAGTGTATGAGATGCATTCGATCCCTGGGTCAGGAAGACTCCCTGAAGAAGGAAATGGCAACCCACTCCAGTATTCTTGTCTGGAAAATTCCATAGACAGAGGAGCCTGGTGGCCTACAGTCCATGGGGTCACAAAGAGTCAGACACGCCTTGGCAACTAAAGACAACATAATTGCTTTACAATGCTGTGTGAGTTTCTGCTGTACAACAAAGTGAATCAGCTGTATGTATGCATATATCCCCTCCCTCTTGGCTCTCTCGCATCCCCCTACCCCTGCTCCATCCCACCCCTCTAGATCATCACGGAGCGCCAAGCTGAGCTCTCTGCAAGATACAGCAGCTTACCACTAGCTAGCTATTGTCCACATGGCAGTGTTGAAACTCCTCTTGTTACTGTCCACACAACTCCTACTATAGCTATAGACATGGAGTGTAGAATTCCACAGGAGCCAGGCCTTGTGTTGATTACCAAGGATACTTGGAATTAAGGCAGCCAAAGGTAGTCAATTCTGATGCTTTAGGCTATTAGATCACCGTGGGGCTCGAGAGTGATATTCCCATTCTATAGGAAATGCTTCAGTTGGCTTTGTGCATGAGGGCCGCCTTTCTCCCTTGCAGTATGTCAGTATCTCACCTTCTGTCTCATACCTTTGCCAGAGACAAGGTACCTGACTGCCCAGATCAGGGTCCTATTCAGTTTGCAAAATTTTAGGTTCATTAAAAAAAAAAAAAAGGTATCTGTTTTCATGTGCATGAACAATTTCCTTTTCCTCCTTCAAAAGGAATGAGGACCTCTACCTATAATTCATATGAAACTGCACAGGGAGACGCAGTCCAAGCAAAGAAAAGAAAATGGCAGGAATCTTAACAACATTCAAGTGTTGAACTTGGACTGCTGCAAGACTGCTTTGTGACTTGATACACAACATAATAGCTGAGCAGAGGGTTCAAGGCCTTCATCCGAGAAAAGTTTCAAGTTTAACTGCAGCCGAAGTTGGGTAAAGTAATTACAAAGAGAAAAAGGCATAGCTCCCTCAGATGGTAGCTGTTCTGTATACACCGCTTGCCTGGGGGAGGCGGTGTCAGCGCTCCCATTTGTGTTTCCTAATTAGGAAACGGACACAGTCATGTTTTTCCAAAATTAAGAGCCGAAGAGCTAATTAGGCTGTGAAGATGTTCCTCTAGAACTTGCTTTGGTTGGAAAACACCCCCCCCCCTTTTTTTTGTCACCAACAGAGGACTAGGCGAGGTGCTAAGAAGAAAGATGTGATGCAAATTGAAACGAAGAGGGTAGAATACAAGTCGGGTACCTAAAGAATGGAGAGTGGGCTTCCCTGCCGGCTCAGACGGTAAAGAATATGCCTGCAATGCTGGAGACCCAGGTTCCATCCCTAGGTTGGAAAGATCCCCTGGAGAAGGGAATGGAAACCCACTCCAGGATTCCTGCCTGGAGAATTCCATGAACAGAGGAGCCTGGTGAGCTACGGTCAAGAATGGAGAACTTATGTTCTACCATTTCAAATCCATCTATGCCCATTTAGCTTCCAGGCATCCCTGAGTTGAACTCTGTGACCTAAGCCAAGTTATAAGAATTATGACCTGGCACAGAGTTGCAGGGGTATTTATCAGCTTAGGAACATGAGGAAGAGATTTTCTGCTACTTGCCTGCCTGCCTCCTTTCTTGTTTCCAAAATTGAGGGTGGCATTGGCATTACAGGGATTCCCTGGTGGCTCAGATGGTAAAGAATCTGCCTACAATGCGGGAGACCTGAGTTTGATCCCTGGGTTGGGAAGATCCCCTGGAGAAGGGAACGGCCACCCACTCTAGTAGAACTGCCTGGAGAATTCCATGAACAGAAGAGCTTGGCAGGCTACCGTCCATGGGATACGACTGAACGACTTTCATTTTGGCATTACAAAGACTCAACCACCCTAGTAATAGTTACTCTTTACTCTAGACAAAGCCACCCCTTTCCTGCTCACTCCCAGGAGAGGAAGGTCTTACTGAGGTTTCCAAAGCCAGCTGCATCTTGTTCAATGTCTCTGAATTGTGGGTTTGACTCCCCACCCACCAGCACATCAAGAAGCAGGCTCTGCCTATAGAGAGATCATTGCAGAACCTCAGGAGACCTTAGAAGAGTGATGAGAGCAGAGTAACTACAAGAGCCAAAGTCTTCATAGAAAAGAGACAGAGAAAGAAGGAGGGAGAAGAGGAAGAAGTCACTTTCCTATTTCATTGTACAAACCAGGAGCTTAGCCTGTGGATAAAGAAATTGGTTGGCTTTTTTTCCTCTTGTTTTATTTACTGAATACTGTGGCATAGAACTGAAGAAGGCAATGGCACCCCACTCCAGTACTCTTGCCTGGAAAATCCCATGGACGGAGGAGCCTGGAAGGCTGCAGTCCATAGGGTCGCTAAGAGTCAGACATGACTGAGCGACTTCACTTTCACTTTTCACTTTCATGCATTGGAGAAGGAAATGGCAACCCCTCCCGTGTCCTTGCCTGGAGAATCCCAGGGATGGGGGAGCCTTGTGGGCTGCCGTCTACGGGGTCACACAAAGTCAGACACGACTGAAGCGACTTAGTGGCAGCAGCAGCATAGAATGAATTATTTGAAAGGCTCATTCACTATTTCACTTTATATATGTTTCCTGCAAGAGCCAGTTTTGGGTCTAAGAAGCCAAAGATGAGTATAAAATAGATGAGATTGAGAGCAAAATGCCTGGTTATGACTAAGACAAATGCGAGTTCTCATCTGATGGAGAGAGTCTGGTCTTGGAGTCAGAGAAGGCTCTTCCTCTTACTACATGTCTTACTCTTTCTTCATCTTCAGTACAACTGGGTTAACACTCCTGGTTGACAGGACCAAACGAAGTAATGGAGGTGAGAGTGTTTGGTTAACTGAACAAACAGAACTTCTCATTGTCTCAGTTTGAATGAAGAAGGTTAGAAAGAAAGGAAAGTTTTAAAGGGAAACCAGCAGGCTTAAGTGGAATAGTGGCAGAGTTAGTTAAGTTGGGTCTGCCCCTTACTTTCTTAAATTTGTGGTATACTAAAATATAGACTCAAAGTCAGAAAGAGAAAAACAAAATCTATTCATGCATATATATGTAATCTATAAAAATGGTACTGATGTACCTAGTTGCAGGGAAGGAATGGAGATGCAGATATAGAGAAAGGGCTTCACAGTGCAGGAAGGAAAGGGTGGGACGAATTGAGAAGTAGCCTTGACATATATACACGATCATGTGTAAAACGGTTAGCTAGAGGGAAGCTCCTATATAACACAGGGAGCCCGGCCTGGTGCTCTGTGATGACCTAGACGGGGTGGGATGGGGAGAGGAGGGAGGTTCAGGAGGGAGGGGATATGTATATAAAATGATGACTATTTCACTTTCTTGTATAGCAGAAACCAACACAACATTGTAAAGCAATTTGCCTCCCCTCCAAAAAAATTACTAAAATATAGACTAAAATCAGTGTCAAGATGCTTTCAAATTCAACACGTTGTCTTAAAATGGAGATTCATATTTGTTTTTGTTGTTGTTGTTCAGTCACTAAGTTATGTCCAGCTCTTTTTGACACCATGGACCACAACACGCCAGGCTTCCCTGTCCTTCACTATCTCCCTGAGTTTGTTCAAACTCAGGTCCATTGAGTCAGTGAGTCTATCTAACTATCTCATCCTCTTCCTCCCTCTTCTCCTTTGCCCTCAATCTTTCTCAGCATCAGGGTCTTTTCCAATAAGTTAGCTGTTTGCATGAGGTGGTCAAAGTTTTGGAGATTCACATTAATATCTTAATTTACTCCTTCTAGTTCTTCAGGGAATGGAAATGGGAACTTGTGACTTCTAAGATATGAAAGATGGGAAAGGAGAAGTAGGTTTATTCATTCTCCACCATCTAACTCCAGTCCTGCTCCCATAAATCTGCAGAGACGTGGGCTCCTTGAGTTGGGTCTGCCCCTTAATTTCTTCATTATCAATTAAATTTTTTTTTTCTAGCATCTCTACCATAGGCTTCATTCCTTTTGGATCAGACATAAGGAAGAATCTTCTCTTCTGTTTAAGAGTCTCCCTTTTACTTCTGGAAGACATTTTTTTCTGGGAAACTCACAGCACAGCTCTGGGAGAAAGAGTTGAATAATACCAATATCTCAAAAAGGCACTTCTCTAAATGTGATTGTGATAGGCCCTCTCTGCCATCAGCAACAACATTCCTTACCAAGAAACCATAGGAAAGAGGAAAAGATGAACCACAGATGAAGATCAGTTTTTAGGTTAAGTGGATTTAAAAAACCAGTGAGTGACATACCTATATGAAGGAAAAGAAGAAAACAGGAGAAAGCTGTGTTCTTACTCTTCAACATCTAACGATTTCTCTTGCTGCTGTTTCCAGAAATAAACAAACAAAAATCCATTTCTGGGAAATAGAAGGGCACCAATAAAACTATAACAAATTACCATGAGGCTAAAGGAAGTGGGTGTTTAAGCCGAGTGGATAGATCCACCAAGCATCTGTGGATGGCCACAAAGAATGAAGCAAGAAGACTAAGCCCGCAGCCTATGTGGTCGATCCAAACCAACCCAAACCCCAAGAGAAATGAAAAAGTAAAAACATGGACTTTTAGTTTCATAACTTCCCAAAACAAAACAAGGCATCCGGTTCCAGTTCCTTCAACTAGTGTTACATCCATAACACGAGGCAAAGGATTCCATTTAGTTAATTATTTCACTAATCTACAAACTGCTTTAGATTTTGCATTTTCAAGGTGCAAAGTACAAGGTCATGTCTACAGAATGACAAACATATAAGGACACATCTAAAATATTGTCAAGGGATTTCCGTGGTGGTCCAGAGGCTAAGACTCCATGCTCCCAATGCAGGGCACTTTGGTTCAATCCCTCGTGGGGGACTAAGATCTGGCACAGACAAATAAAATATTGTTGAACAGAAGGCTGTTTTGCCTACGTAATTCCAAGGATCTAGACATAGATGCCTTCTCTTTGATATTTGTCTTTACCACATAAAGATAAGTTTTAAATCATGTATTTGTTGCAGACCAAAGACTGAGCCCTTCCTACCTCCCCCCAAATCTCTAACTAGAATTTGTCAAAGGGAAAAAACCTGGGGAAGCTCAGCTATTTCCAGGGATTTGACCTGACTCAGATTATACAAGTTTTTATAACACAATGAAGGGCTCTGCAATGAACTTGAGCTGAGTACAGAAGTGATCTGAGCTCACATGTGAGTTGGTAAAGAGACATTTGCAGTTTTTTCTTTCTTGTTGGGGTGATGGTGGTAAAACATAGGTAAGTTCCCATGTTAGTCTTTGTTAAGTGTACAGTTCAGTAGCATTAAGCATATTCATGCTGTTGTGTAACTCTCACCACTGTCCATCTTCAGATATTTTTCATCTTCCCAAATTGAAGCTCTGTACCCATTAAACAATAACCATAAACAATAACCCCTCTCTCCTCTTCCCCAGCACCTAGTAACTCCTGATGTAGTCCTGTCTCTATGAATCTGATACTCTATCTAGGTACCCCATGTAGGTGAAATCAGACAATACTTTGTCCTTGGATTCCCACGATATTTTGACACGACAGAGCATCAAAAAAATTGTAAACAACTAAACCCTAGGTGTAATAAATAAAAGGAAAAAGATCTACTAATATTACCATACTATTACTAACAATACCAACCATGTTTCAGGTTCCGAGTTAGATGCCTCCTCTTTCTTGTCATTTCTCATTCCCACATAACAATGTTTTAAATTATGTATTGGTGGCAGACCAAAAATTTCATCCTTCTCACTCTACCCCCCGCCCCAGATTTCTTTCTGAAAGCTTTTTACTGTAGGAGGAAAACCTGGGGAAATTCTCACCCCCCACTTTGGGGAAATGAAAAGTCACAGGATGATCAGAACAATTACCAATCAAAAATCTTCAGAGGCAGACAAATAACATAAAAGACTGATGAGTTCCTATCATTATCTTCTAAGGTCTTTCACAGAGGCTTTGTTTTTTGGGGACAACAACGATTAGGAAAGAAAGAGACACAGAGGCTTTGTTTTCTCAGCAGGAGCTGCTGTACATTTGGTACAATGGATATGAGGGTTTTTTTTTTTTTCTTTTAAAAAAATTAAGATATCCATTATCTACAAAGCAACCTTAGAGGGACAGATTGAGGATTTTAGAATTTCATGTCTGACTCTCATAGCCAGATGGTCTTTACACAATTGAAGTTCCCTTCCATCATTCATAATTATTTCTTATCACTACTATCATTAATGTTATTATTAAGAATAATATTGAAATCATTTAAACCCCCATGCTGAATAGTCCTGTCAACTTGTTCCCCCACCTCCCAGCACCCAGTTTAACTGTTCAGGCTTATGCTCAGTAAGACTCTAGAACTGCTTTCTGTCTTGATAACTTTAAAGAAAGTACAAAATTCTTGCTTCCCATAGCAATTTATAGTGGCTCCTATACATCTTGAACAGTAATACATTTGTTTCTTGTTTAATTATCATTTTTTCACCAGATACTTCTTGTTGCTGTTCTTGGGTTTATTTTTAACTAAAGCCTATTCACGAATTTTTTTCTGTTAAATAAATGTTATACTTTTAATCATAGGATGATGGTCATTGGATAAGTTTTATAGGGTCATTTTCAGGAGTGGAACAAGGAAAGTGTTTTATTTCCTAGAACCAATCATTTGAGTAGACCTTCTTAACTAGGTTCTCATTGTCCTGAAATAGGACAAAGCCTGAGCACTTGTTTGGACTTTTTTAAAGAAAATATTTATTTGGCTGTGCCAGGTCTTGGTTGCAGCATGCAGGATCTAGTTACCTCACCAGGGATCGAACCCTGGCCCCCTGCATTGGGAGCGTGGAGTTTTAGCCACTGGACCACCAGGGAAGTCCCAGGGAAAGGTTTTTTAAAAATTGAAATATGACATCTAAATCATTATAGTTTTAAAGTTAGTAATGTGCTTAAGGCAGATGTTTTATGGTTAGCAAAGCTGAGAGGTTCTGACACCCAGAGGATGCATGAGAAGATAACTTTACATAAATGTATATGGTGCCCCCGAGGGGTCTCAGTTGTATTATGGGGTTTCTCATGAACAGTCTTGGTTCAGACAGAAGAACAGTGAAGCAGAGCTAAGTAGCCTTCCACCGGATGAGCTGTGCATGAGGCACATCATGCTGCAAATAGAGGTACCTTTCAATGCCAGCCAGTTTACCATGGGACGCTAAAACACGAAATGGAACAAAACAGCTAATGCAATGTTTATCTTCTTTAAAATGTTTCCTTCAAAGAACCACTGCATAGCTTTGTACAGACTATGGAACAGTCTGAAAATGATACTGTTTAAAGTTTGGGAAAGAAGAATATACATAAACTGCAAAGTGTAGAAAATTGGGTAATATGATGTGATTCCCTGACTGGACTATTTGTTAAAGATGTGAATCAAGCCCTGAAGTTCATCCCTTCTGATTTTTCAAATGCTATTTTCTTTTCTTAAACTTTTGTTTTTAAAGCACTTGTTTGTGCTGATCCTGTAATTCCTGAAAGGCGAAAAAGCAAATAATTAGGAAGAAAGTGGTTCATGGCAGAATTCTAGTTGAGTCCCATTTTCTATATGAATACAAGCAATTATACAAAATGCTTAATTAATTGTTTTCTATGCATGAGACAGTCTTGTCAAAATCAAGGCTCCTCAAAGGAACAAAAAGAGTCTTCCCTCGTGAGGAACACCATTCATATAGGATGTTTCCTTGCTAATTTCCCCTGGAGACAATCTATTTCCCCCATTACTTTATATGAAAAAGGGAAGTGTCTGTATGGTTTCTAGATGAAATAACAAAATGAAATTTAATAATCTTTAAAGAAGATCAGCCACTGAAATTCCAATAAATGAGATACCTCTCATTGCAAAAATGTCATTCTTCCTGTGCTACTCATGGAATATGTTATTTATTCAACAATAACACTACATATTCAACAAACACTACTATAAGCCATAATGATCATAATTGCTATCACTTGAGAACTCACTGTTCTTCAAGCACAGTTATAAATACTTTCTATGTATTGGCCCATTCAATCTCAACATAAGGCTTCAAGTGGGGAATGTTCGTTGGAATTTTATGCCTAAAGAAACTAAGGATCAGGTTACACTGAAAGTTGCAGAGCTGCGTGTGTAACTCAATTAATTAGGTTGGTAACACTTAGTAGCATTTATTTATTTGAAATATAGAATGTGAGGGTCCAGCAAAGGATTTTAAATGCCAGGAAGAAACATAGGCGCTACCGAAGTCTTTTCTTTACATATCAACTTCCTTGCCAATGGAGGCATTTCTCTATCAAATAAGACTATTTAAAGGGTGGTAAGGGTATTCCATGACACACAAGTTTTATTTCTGCATTCATCTTCTGTATTGCTTCATAATGTGTGATTATAAGCAATAAGCTTTGATAAAAGACCAAACTAATTTAAGGGCCTCAGTACAAGGATTTGATACCTGCTTCTATTCAAAATCATGGTTGAGATGAAACTGATGCCCATTAGCAGGTCTGCCATTATAAGGTCTACCTTTTCAGAAAGTGAGATATACAAACTCTTAACATGAACAGTGATACAGAAAACTAGTCTACTTTCCAGAGGCTAATTATAAACAGGTGGTGGTGGAGCCAAACCTCCAGGAATCACAAACCCATTTTGTTTGAGCTCATTAATGCTTCTATTCAACTCTAGGAAAATGTACACATTCCGCAGAGTTATGGGGAGTTTCAGGTTGGCTGATAAAAAACAGGTGGTTTCCTCCCCCAAACTGACTGGAAGATAAAAATAACATAACCTAATTTGCTTCCTGGGTTAAAGGGCCTGTCAGTGTAGTTTTAGGTAGACTTCTTTGGAGCAACGATGGAAATATTGTCATTTCATTACATACAGAAAGAAAAGGGTGATGATACCCAGGTCTGTTCAGGCTGAACCCAAGCACTGAGGCTCCTTCCTTCTTCTTAATGGAAAGTGCAATGGAATTTTTAGCTTTGGTTTGGGTGTCTGGCTGCTTCAGTGGAGGGCTCTTCAATTTCACATTTCATCTCAGCAACTAATGTCCACGTCTTGTCAAATTGCCACGAAGACTGTCCCGCAGGGCTTCCCCTGGACAAAGCCACGATTTCTGTGCAAACTTGTGATTTGAGGGTTCGGTGACTCAGAGACGGGCAAATGAGCTGTCTCCACGTTCATATTAGAAGGGGCTGCCGCTCCCCTTGTAGAAGATCTCTTTTTCTCTTCCTCAAAGGTCCCAGTGCTAAACTTTTTTTCCACAAAGCTCCTGGCTTCAACTCAAAAAATTCGATCATTCTTTTTCTGCCTTTAAAAACTGGTGGAACTCATTTGGAGAGAGAGACACTGGAAGATGGAAACAGAGGCTTGTGTATTCTTTTTGATTGTTTTCTTGCTGACAATTTTATTGCCATCATTTTCCGTGTTGCTGATGGTTTTTAGGCTGCTGGTCTGACTTCAACTATTTATTGAAAAAGAAGGTTGGAAGGGTTTTTAATATACTTTTTCCCAGTTCCTTAATGACTTGGGGGGGGAGAGGGGGGAAGCGCTGCAGAAATCACAAAATACAGAAATTCACTTGTGCAGGTATTAATTAGATAAAAAGTGCTTTAGTTATGATTACAAGATTGATTGAAATAAAATCAGTAAGTTCATATCTTGTACTTAGCAAGATATGGACCCTGCTTTTCACACGACATTTCATTAAATATCTATTTTAAAATTTGAAATAAGTGTACATTGTCCTACATTTGAAGGTTGTGACATTGGTTCATCTCTTTAAATTGCACAGGACAAAATAACTTCTCAATCTCAATCCCCACCATCTGAATTTTGAGTCTCCTTCAAAATACGAGAACATTAAGGTCCTTACCACAGTAAAATAAGGCCTTATTCCGCAGTCTATTTGCCACTGGATTACCACAAATTCAGGGATCAACTGAATAGATTGGATCACTTAAAAATGTCACTGACCTAATGTCCAAGAAGTGCATCTTTTTGTAAGTGATGTCATTCTGAAGTAAGAAAACATCTTAAAAATGAATGCTTCAGAACTTAATTTGCTCTAATGAATATTATTCCTTTACAAGTAGCTATCCTGGAAAACAAAGCCCCAGTAATTCTACTGCTGAAAACATTTTGAGAATTGTCTTTAATCCATTTAAGTGCTAATAAGAAAACTGGCCTCATTGTTTACGGTTTTTGGTCATTCTTTTTTGACTAAATAGCATAAACCATCTTCCATCATTCCCTTATTCCCCAGATCTGGTACTAATTTTTCTTTTTTTTTGGTGGGGTGCGGGGAGGTGGGAGGGATTGTTTCCAAAAGTTAAACATCAAAGGACAAAGATTTGTGGACCTCAGAGATGTTAAAAAGAATGTGCTAATAGGCTTTCCCCTATGGCTCAGCCGGTGAAGAATCCACCTGCAATGCAGGAGACACAGGAGACGTGGGTTTGATCCCTGGGTGAGGAAGATCCCCTCGAGGAGGAAATGGCAACCCACTCCTGTATTATTGTCTGGAAAACCCCATGGACAGAGGAGCCTGATGGGTTACAGTCCACAGTGTCACAGAGAGTCGGACACGACTGAAGTGACTAAGCTCAACAGGCTTTTAGGACAATTCCAGAAAGGGAATTCCAAAAATACAGTTTAAGCCATGTCACCAAAATTTGGAATGCTGTATGGCTTCTCCAGGTGAGCTCCTTTGAGGAGTGAGGGGGCACCATTCACCTTTCTTTTGGCCTGCCTCTGTGGCCTAGCCTTGGCCCTGTCAGTGGCTGGCTTATGACCTTGGACAAGCAGCTTTCGCTTCATCTGGAAAATAATGGGAAGAACGAGATGCTCTACCACAAATGGTCTTCCTGGCTCTCACATTCCATGATGATGATACACAGTTCTCCAGACTTGGATGAAGTCACTTTAAGGCCACACCTTTAATGTATTAAGTCATTTCAATGAATTGAGGCTGGTTCTTCCATGGTGTCTTTTCTGCTCATGTTCTCCTATATTAACATTTAGTGCCATTTGGGGGCAAGAATGGGGCTTCCCAGGTGGCGCTACTGGTAAAGAAACCATCTGCCAATGCAGGGGATGTAAGAGATGCAGGATCAATCTCTGAGTAGGGAAGATCCCCTGGAGAAGGAAATGGCAACCCACTCCAGTATTCTTGGCTGGAGAATCCTCATGGGCAGAAGAGCCTGGCAAGCTACATTCCATGGGGTTGCAAAGTCAGATACAAGTGAAGTGACTCAGCACACACACACACACACACACACACACACGGACCAGAACAAAGTTTTTACTCAATTGTATTTGGGGTTTTGTAGACAGTAAAATTTTATTATAGCAGATCAGAGACTATATCATACCTTGTGTGTGTGTGTGTCTGTGTGTTTAGGGGGAGATTGAAACAGAACATGCACAGAACAACAATTTTGTTTTGAGTTGTTTTGGAAGCTACTGTTTTCTTTTTATAGGGTACTGATATTCTCAAACCAGATTTCTATGTCATAGGAATTTATGTTTTTTAAAAAATCGACCAACATCTCTGATTCTCATGATGACATTCATCTCATGTCACAGTAGAACCGATATAATCAACTATATATATATATTTTAAGGCTTGGACCTTCCCTTTTTTGCTGGTATTTTGGGAGGGGGTTGCTTACCTTCTAAGTAAAATGATGGTGAAAAAATACTTCCGGTGAAATGCTGCCAATTGCAGGTATTCACGACATGTCTGGTTCTATTTAGTGCTCCCCCCCCCCTTTCTTTTTTTAGTATCCTTGGCCTTACAGCCTGGTCTTTTTCATAAGAAATGTCAGCAAAGTCTTTGAATTAATGAACTGTGAAGTGCTCAAAAAAAAAAAAAATACCATTTCAAAAAGTATCCTGCATGGCTCTAACACTAATGGGAGGTGATCCTTGAGTTACAACCAAATATCCCATGCTAACTAAAAAGAATTAAGGTAAGGAAGGGCTTGAGCACAGTCTCTTTGAACAAAGACTCAGAGAGGAAGGAGAAGTGATGGGGAGTGGGGGAGGTCAGAATCAGAGTAGCAATCTGGGGAAATGTGTTTATGTTAGAGTCTCTTTAGCTCTGGTGAGCAAATAATGGAATTATACAAACCCCCCTATAAAAGAGACCAGGTGGAGGGAAGGAAAGAGAAGGGAGCAGGGGAAGTATGTTTACAAGGTTGATCAAATAAACCTTAATGGTAGGTCCCTGGCTACACCTAATGTAGGTTTTGTTTTCTTTTAATTTTGCTATTTAAAAAAAAAAAAAATGCGGTGTAACTCCTTCAATCTTTTTGCAATTCTGCATGGTTGAACATTTGAAATGAGTTTGTGTATCACCCCCAGGCGCTGATTCAGACTTGATTGGGGCAAAGCACACTGCATGTGCTTATTTTTATCCACGTCATTTGGGACGTTTTGTCGCCAAAGGAACTAAAAATGCGCTGCTCGATTGCCAAATTATCACCTATCCTTTGATCAGACAGGGCGGTGATCTTCATCAACAAGTTGCGCGACCTTAGTGTAACAGCAGTGTCAGGTCAACTTGAGAAAGTGAAGAGAGAGCCCTAAACACAAATAAAAAGAAACAACCAACAATCCTTATAATTATCATCATCTGCTGCTTTTCCCTCTTTTGGCAAAGAAACACTCCATCCATTTGCAGAAATCGCCCGCGGAAACGTTACATCAAAACTAATCACAACGATTAAAATCAGCTTTTCTGTGCAAGAGGAGGGTAAAAAGCAAGTTGGAGGCTGGAATAAGACTGTTTTTCCACCAAAAAAAAAAAAATCTGGAAAAAAAATTTCCCTATATGTATATTTTTCTATACGTCTATGTAGAGCTTTATTTTTTGAAGGAGATCAATTGTCTGCCCTGTGATCAGTTAATTTGATTTAAGTTTTATTTTGGAGATTGATTTAGACTGGAGGTAGAGGCATGAGCTAATTGTATCCTGATCCTTGCCTTGAGGGGTTTCAAAGCCCTGGAGCAACTCTTCTCTGTATTTTGTTCTGTCTACCTTAGCCAAGCTATTGCATTTCTCTCTGGTGTGGCGAGCCGAGCAGATCGCTGGGAGAGAAATCGGAAAAGGGGGGAGAGGAAAAGGAAAAGGGGACTTGGAGAGAGACTTTGTGCTTCAATGTTTCAGGTAAGATCTGACGGTTTGGGTTTGTTATTATTTGCTAAGGAGGGTATGGCTGGGACTTTGGGCGCAACTCGCTTTTACGCATGTGCCAGGCATGGGGCGAGAGCGCGGCACACTCGCACACACACAGCCCGCCGCGGCGGCTCGGGAGCCGCTCGGACCGGCTGCGGGGCAGCGGCCGCCCCCTCCTCCGGGGCTGCTACCACCGCTCCTCGGCGTGCCTCCCCGAGAGGGAGCGGGGCGGAGCGGACGCGGCC
>NW_011495057.1:5912290-5934111 GCF_000754665.1 Bison bison bison | reverse complement strand
TCCTCCCACCGCTCCCCTGTAAAGGGCACGGCACGTGCTCTGGATTAGGCAGGTCGTCCCCACGGGAGGGCGGGGGACCGGGGAGGGGGGCACCGGGTTGGGGAAGGACGGGAGCGCGGCAGGTAATGGCTGGGGCTCTGCGGCGCCCGCCTCGACCCGCGGTGCCTGCGGCCGGAGCCCCGCATCCTTCCCTCCCCTGCTGGCGGCCGGGCTCCCTTAAAGGGACAGGGTTTCCCGACCTCCGCCGTCTGAACCGGCGCTGGGGGCGCCGAGTTTGGGGGTGGGGGAGAGACGCAGTTTGGCTCCTTTTTGACCTCTTTCCACTTCTCCCCCGCCGCCCCTCTTTATGGAAATACGATGTGTGCTTCCTCTCCCGCCCCCCAGAGGGACTGGGCTGGAAAATAAGAGTCCGCGCCTCCTGGAGAAAAAAAAAAAAAAAGAGCCAGGGTTGGGGGGCGCATCCTGGTGAATTCGCGTGAAAAGTGAGGTCGGACTCGCAGAACATCCAGGAAGGGGAGACGGGAGCCGCGATGCAGAAATCCCTTACCTGGACGCGGGCTCCGCGCCGCCGCCCCGGAGTATCGCAACTTGCTAGCTAGTGCGCGGGTCGACAGTGTGTCTGCCTTTGTGCTTTCGAACGCTTGCACCGCCTTGGAAATTGAGTTCCTGGTATCAACATGTTTTCAACGTGACGGTGCTGCGGGGGCCGGCTGGGCGGGAGCCGACTAAGTTACCAAAGTTGGATGTCGGCTTTGTGCGTGGAGAGAGGCACGCGGGAACGGCCCGGTGTCCCCGCGCCACCGGCTTCCTCGCTAAGAGGTGCACCGCAGTGAGCAGAAGTAATTTGGTACAAATGCTGCGTTACCTCTGTGATCGTAGAACTAACTGGCTGCTTTCAAGCAAATCCTTGATGGATATGTGTGTGTGTGTGTGTCTTCCCGTGTGTGTGTGTGTCCCCGTGGTGGAGCTGGGAGAGACGTAACAGTTAAACATACTCATTCTTTAAGAAACGTTTGCCTTCTGTTTTCAATCAACGAAGCTGGCAGCTAGAGATACAAGTTTATTTGAGAATACCCTCTGGGTACCAAGCATGCTTGGATTGTTTTAGCAAATTAAAAATGAGCAAAATGCTTTTACCTTCTCAGCAGTAGACTCCTTAAGAGACCTCCTGTTTTGTGTGTGTGTGTGTTTTAGAGAAACATTTTCTGTGTGTCTCACAAATGTGTTTTTAATGTGGAAAAGGGGGGAATAAAAGTTCGAAAGGCTGAGGCTGATGCCATCGAATGCTGTGTTAAATCCGCTTTTACATCAAGGAATTTACCTGCCTAGATGGGAATTCGTGGAAACCAATCTCCAATGTACTTGGTGAATTTGAAATAGAAGTGGGTCTATTTGTCTCCTGGATAATGGGCAATGTGCCGATCTCTTCCTCGTGTTTATATTTGTGTGGCAGTTGGCTTACCACGAGGGGCTGGTGTTCAGAAGACTGCCCACTGACTACAACAATTTGGCTCGGGAGTCCTGCTGCTGCTCATTGGAAAGAATTGTTAGCAATTGTTTCAATGACAGTAGGTTTCGTGTTTACTAATTAGGTTGCAAAGGTGATCATTGAATTTTAAAACTTTGCATCCTAGAGAAAACTTCACAGGTTTAGGAAATGTGTTTATGAAAAGAAAGCCACTCATTAGACAAAAATGTCACATTGGCTGGGAAGAAATTTTGAAATGAATCGGGCATGAATGAGAGTTGGCAAAAAAATCTCCCACCACAGTATTCAAAATGACTGCAGTGATTTTGCTGTAATAATTATGCCCAAAGCCCAATATAAAGTTCTCCAACACACACTAGAGGTCTCTCTTCTAGCTGTAAGATTTTCATGTTTCTAATTCTTTGCCAGGGCGTGCATCCTGGAGTGGGAAATGACAGCTTGGTTCAGACTTACTTAGTAATAGTGATTTATTGGCCATTTATATTACTCTAATGTGAGGTATTTATTTTGGAGAATATTCAGTAATTATTGTACAAATTATACTACCTAACTACCAAGAAAGAAACTATAAAAGATTTCCACTACATGATGATGAGAACAGATTATTCACTTTGTTGAATAGCATTATGGACCTTTTGGCAGACAATTATATATCCAGAGCGATTTGGTTTTTTAAAATGTAAAAGTAATTAGTGAAAGATGTATCATATCAGAGAACTTTCTGAAAATTAAACTTTCATTTATGGCTAAGTTCAGCACTAAAGTTGATGGCATAAATGCTTTCTTGTCTTGCTATTTCTAAAATCAGAATGATTATTTTCTAATCCTGAAATGTGATGTTTTCTTCTATTTTCCATTTACATTGCTTTTGAGTCATTCAAAGGATGTTTGTGAATCGTCAGTTCACCAAAGCTTTTATTTAGTTGAATCTGAAGCTGCATTTCTGAACTTTCTTTGGAAGTGCAATTTATAATTTCCCAAACAAGTGAAACTTTTATTTTGTTTATCTTTAGGATAAACCATCTTGGGGGAAAAAAGGAAATTTTTGGATGCAAGCATATATGCTTATTTTAATAGCTCATGCAGAAATGAGAAAAAATGTTTTAAAAAAAATTATTACAGAAGTGTGAAATACTTCAATTTTCCTAGGCACTGTAATACTACTCTGGTTTTTCTTAAAAACATACTAAATGTTAATTGCATTTTACTCGGTGATTTTCGTTTGAGATCATTCACTGCAGAGAATGAAACAGAGATTATCCTTTAAGAACAACAAGCCAGGATTCATTCATTAAGTTCATTCATTGAACAAATATTTATTTGTGGCTTCTGTACACAAGACCCTGTGCTAGATGCCAGAGACATGATGGTGAAAAAAATTACGCAGAGTCCCCAGTCCCCTGGAATTTGTGTTTCTGGTAGACAGACGTTAATCAAACAGTTGAACAATGGACAGAGAATAGTGCTTTTGAAGGGAAAGAAACTAACCAAAAGGGCAAAGTGGCCAAGACTGGGTTTTGGAGGAAGTGTTACAAACTGAGATCTAAGCAAGTAATGGGAGAAGGCAGTGGCACCCCACTCCAGTACTCTTGCCTGGAAAATCCCATGGACGGAGGAGTCCATGGGGTCGCTAAGAGTCGGACACGACTGAGCTACTTCCCTTTTACTTTCCACTTTCATGCATTGGAGAAGGAAATGGCAACCCACTCCAGTGTTCTTGCCTGGAGAATCCCAGGGATGGCGGAGCCTGGTAGGCTGCTGTCTATGGGGTCGCACAGAGTCGGACACGACTGAAGCGACTTAGCAGCAAGCAAGTAATGAAGAGGCAGGAGAAGCAGAGTGAGAACAGGAAATCAGTTCCAGGCAAAGGGAAAAGGGAATGGCATTTGCCAAGCAGGGAAAAGCATGGCCAAGGGAGAGGAACTCAAGGATGCACGAGCTGGAGCTGAGAGAGGGAGGAGGCAATGATGAGAGAGCAGGTTGCAGGGACAGGCCTCTAGTTCTAACTCTAAGAGCAGAGTGAAGGGGCTTGGTAGGAGGATTGGGAGGAGGGCAGCAGTAACATAATCAGGTTCGTGTTTTCCAAGGATAGTTCTGATGTCACTGTGGGCAGTGAATAGAGGAGCCCAGAGTAGATGAAGTAGAGCCCTTGGAAGGCTATTAAAGTCATCCAAGCAGGAGAAGATGCAGCTGGGGTTAGGGCAGTGGGAGGGGAAACAGAAGGATGAAAGATCTAGTCACAAGGTGAAACTGACAGAATGTAGTAAAGGATTGGTGATGGGTAATCAAGGACAGAAAGGGATATCAAGTGGACTCCTAGGTTTCGGACACTAAGTGGACACTGGGATTCTGAAGACTGTAGATTTTGTGCTTTTCACTTCATTTGTAGTAGCCAGAATGAGGAGCAATGACAAGCCTCATTCACATCCTGTGTAAGTGAATTCACGCAGGAATTTGTTCCCCAATCTCATGGAGTACCTAGTGTGCCGGGCACTGATTGCTCTGCTCTTGTCTTTTATCCAAGATGTCTTTTCCTTTATAAACTGCACCTCGAAGTTTCTTTCCTCCAACTCCAAGTTGGAATTAGTCATTTGAATAGGCCTTTGTTTAACCTTCTGAAACAAAAATCAAGTCTGTGCCTTATAGTACAAATTAATTGTGCTTAAAAATATTATGAACTTGAATTAAATGACTATAAAAATGAGCTGCTCAATCATGCCTTCTGAAAGCCCATTTACATACAAATAACTGGCACAATTCTTGTGAATCACTCATTGAAAAAAACTTTTAAGGACCTTATTAACAGGGTAAAATTTGTTTGGTCTGATTTGAATTTGCTCTGCTCTGCTTTCTCCCAATTAGTTAAGATTCTAGTATGTTTGACTTTCCCGTACAGAAAGTCTGACTTTCTGTACTGATCCTTGGCTAATCTTGTTTCAATGCAACATTTTCATGCTTTTCTTAAGTGAACACTGTTTTTGGTATTTCTAATATCCTATCCATCCTTTCCATGTGTTCTTATTTCTCTAAAACTCCCTCACATCTGGCTTCACAAGCGAAGGATGGGGGAAGAGATAGTTAAGGAGTTTGGGATGGACCTGTGTGTTTGTGTGCTTGTGCTAAGTCACTTCAGTCGTGTCAGACTCTTTGCAACCCCATGGACCGCAGCCCACCACTTGCATGCATAACAATAGGGAAGTGGTCTTTGGGTGGTTATTCAACACTAAAAAAGGATCAGTTGATGAACAGTTAATTTTAAAATAATCTAAAATGGGCATTCAGTTTTTCTTTCAACATCAAAACTTATTAGAAAAATTTCAGGAAAAAAAAAACCCTGCCATGAATATTTTATAATCACTTTTCCCCTTTCTGGCTGTCCTCCTTTTAGACAAGTCCAGGTAGAAGCTCCTTCCAAGAGATTTGGTACTTAGTATTTCCAGGAAACAATTGGAATGATCACTCTGTTCATTGGGGCTCCAGATACATCTGCAGTTCTACAAGATACTTTTCTTGGTAGTTCTCTATCGTGTGGGTGGCTTGGAGGGTAGGCTCTGGTTGGAAACACATTGTCATTTTAGCCAAGTCACCTGGGGATCCATTTCTTCTGTGTACACAGGAATGATTAATATCTCGCCAACCTGCCATATAGAATTGTTGAGAGGAAAAATGAGTATGTACGGTGGGATTTCCCTGGTGGTTCAATGGCTAAGACTTCACACTCCCAATGCAGGGGACCCATGTTCGATCCTTTGTTGGGGAACAGAATCCCATATGCCTCAACTAAGAGTTTCCTTTCTGCAAGGAAAAGATCCCACGTGCCACAACTAAGACCCCTTGGTGCAGCCAAATAAGTAAATAAATATGTAAAAAAAGATACTGCATAGAACAATGCATTCAGGTTCATTCATTCTTTTTAAAAAAGTGGGTAGGTATGGCAAACTGATATGCAATAAATAGCCTCAAGCAACCCTAATAGGCAGTTTTTCCTGAAGGACCCTCCCACCTTGGTCCCCCAGATTCTGGCCCCTTACTGCAAGTAGCAAAGGCCAGTCTGGACCACCTCACTGAACCCCTAAAACAACACTGTGGGGCAACTGCATCTCACAGGTGAAAGAATTAAGGATTTGGAAGACCACGTGACTTGGCTTGCCTGAGGTCAAAGTCTGTGTGTGCTAAGTTGCCTCAGTGGTGTCTGACTCTTTGCAATCCTATGGGCTGCAGCCCGCCAGACTCTTCTGTCCGTGTGATTCTCCAGGCAAGAATACTGGAGTGGGTTGCCATGCCCTCCTTCAGGGGATCTTCCCAACCCAGGGATTGAACCCAGGTCTCTTGTCCTCTGCATTAGCAGGAGGGTTCTTTACCTGCGCCCCCTGGGAAGCCCGGTCAAAGTCTAGGCTGGTGGCAAAGAGCAGAGATTCTAGTCCAGCAAGCCGACTACAAACCTCTACCCCGCCATTAGGCACTTTTCTGGCCCCTCTTAGACTCCTGGTTCTTTCTGTCCAGTAAATGGCATCTGAGTACTGTCACAGGCGCTTTCTTTTCTGCCATCAGCTTCTATTCATCAGCATTCACCCTGGTCTCATCTCCCCAACAGCACCCCTCCTCTTACACCAAGAGAGGAAAAAATAAAAAGCAGTTTGAGATTGGTACTGTCAGACACCTGAATTGCTCCCTAGCTCATGCAGAGCAAATCCAGCACTCTCACATCCTCTGTCATGCTGACCAAAATACAGATTTGTTTTCCATCCAATGAGAAGTGACAACAATGCCCTTCTTGCTGCCAAGACCAAGGCTGCTATTAAGAAGAAGAGTTATGAACTGAAAAGAATGTTAACTAGATAGATTTCAAATGCTTGCTAGAGGAAGGGATATTCTTCCTGATAAATCTTCCCAAAGCATCTATTGCTATCATCACTTACTGCTTTGTAGCACTTTCACTTTGCTGGAAATCTGTAGCTAATAGAACAGAAAATGTGTGTGAAACTAAAGATCCAAACTGGTCCATGTTATCAACATTTGTCTCTACCTACATGCTTGCGTGCTTAGTTGCTTCAGTCGTGTCGGACTCTCTGCGACCCCATGGACGGTGCTCCAATATTCAAATTCCACTCAAACTCTTCCCAACTCTGTTGTCTTGAGTAAACTAATTAAATCTCTCCAAGTTTCAGTTTCTTGAACTGTAACTGAGGCATCAATAGTCACTATCAATGAGACAATAATATGAGATGGTTACAAGTGAGGTAATAGTAGATTCTAAGGTTGTTCTGAGGGGTGAATGTGATTTTATGGGATGTACATGCCTGGCACATAGTAAGCACTCAGAAATTATCTATATCATTATTGTTAACATCAGGGACTATGTTTGTCTTTGCTTCCTCAATTCCTGATACAGTGCCTGCCACACAGGGTAAGTGCTCAATAAATAATTGTTGGGTACATGAACACAGAATTTCAGAGAATACAAGAATAAAGCCAGCTGTGACTTCACTTCCCTGTACCTACTTTTTGCCCCTGAGAAGAGGGTCCAAGTTCTGCCAGATGTCCTTGCCTGAGAGTTATGGGCTTTTCCTAACTAATTGGATCAACCATTTGGGAACAGATCAAATTTGACCTGGAGAAGTATTCATGCTAAATAGGATGTTGCCTTAAAGATGCCATAATTTATCTTTTAATGATTCATGTGAAGGTCTTCGATGTGCAGTTGTCATGAGATTTCCACAATATGCAGACATTTAGGAATGATGCTATGAAATAATGAAACCACTACGTTCTGAACCCACAAAAGGTATCAGTGACTTTGTTTATTACGCAGCAAAGAAACATCAGAACTGGTCCGATACCCATTCCATCCAGCAGATGGCATTGCTACGCATTTACAAACCATTTCTCGGAATAGCCTCTGGTCGTTCTCCTAATTTCTCACCATTGCCCCACCCTCAGTGGAAAAGAAGGTCTGAACCAACTCTGAAAACCTCCCTTGACTCCTTTGCAGGAATAACTGAGGCTCAAGAGGGAGCTGGAAGAATTTCGTACCTCGGAGTCTCCCATTTCCCCCTGTGCTGTGGGCCAGGCAAGGGGGAGCAAGCAGGTACCGTGGACTGTTAGAATCCACTCACTCCCAGACATAAGTAGGGAGTCTGTTTTGTTTGCTTAAAGCAAAACAACAGAAGAAAGTGCTGTCAACCTCCAGCGTCTCTGATGCTACCACATGCTGTGGGTTGAGAGCGTCTGGGATGCCTGTTAGTAATCTGGAATACTAGTAAAGATGGTAATCCATTTTAGGTAGGCTTGTGCCTCCAGGGAATGGAAGTGTTGTAGGCAAGTCAAACCCCACCTGTAACCCTCTTATGTAGGGTCGTGAAATGAGGTTTGGTCTCAAAGTCACTTAAAACTGTGGACCCACCGTTAGCTGGGTGACCCTAAACCTTGGCTTTATTATGTGTACAAATAAGGATGCTGACAACCACTTCAGAGGATTGTCAGAATTAAATATGTAGCAATAGTACAGTGCTTCTATGTGGTAGGCTTCTTTCCAAGGACTTTGCAATGTATTATCCCATTGGATCCTCATCCATCATTCAAGAAGGGATACTTTCAGTATCCCCATTTTTGAGATGAGAAAATCAAGGCACAGAGAGATTAACTTGCCCAGGGTCACATATCGGTGAGTGGAAGAGCTAGAATTTGAATGAGGCATTCAGGCTTCAGGGTCTATGCTCTTAGCTCCCCAGCACTGTCTCTTAATAATTATTAAGCACTTGCCTTGTGCTAGGAACTTCATGTATATTAACTCCTCTCAGCCACCCTAGAAGCTGGATGCTGTTCTGTTACTTTCTTTATCTTACCAAATGAAGGAAAAGTGTGCCCCACTCTGTAAGACACAGGAAGACAAATTAATGGAGAGACTGTACTATATTAAAGCACTAAATGGTAAGTCCCATTTTAACTGCCACAATGGTTTAGAGATAAGAGAAATTAACAATGAAAATATATGGGGTTATGTTCTTATTGTATAAGATTAGGCAGGTGGGAAAATGTTAAATGCCTTATTCTTTAAATTTTCCATCAGGATCCTTGGATATTTTATAGCCTCGGAACCATTTTCAGAAATGGTGGGTGGCCAGCGGAGATTGCAGTTGGTCCCACTCATGAAAGACGTGGCTCATTATTTTATGAGGGAGTAGGTAGATCCCCTGGAGTAGGAAATATCAATTTGCTCCAGTATTCTTGCCTGGAAAATCCCATGGGCAGAGGAGCCTGGTGGGCTACAGCCCAGGGAGCCTCAAAGAGTTTGATACGACTGAGCAAGAGCACACACACGCACGTACAGGAAGATCCAGGTGCTTTGCTAAATGACCATCGCCTTCCTCTCATCCATGAGGGCCAGCTCTTAGCACAGCTCTTTTGCCAGTGAGTTCCAAGAACTCACAACAGTGAAAGAAAATCACCTGTAATACGAACTGTGTTTCACAAATCCAAAGTATCTGAAAAGTGGGCCATTCTAAGTTTGCACAAGTCAAATCAGCTATATAAGAACTGCCAGGGGACTTCCCTGGTGGTCCAGTGGTTACGAATCCACCTTGCAGTGCAAGGGAGGTGGGTTAGATCCCTGGCCAGAGAACTAAGATCCCACACACCTCGGAGCAGCTAAGCCCATGCCGCTGCAATGGAAGATCCTGCATGAAGCAGTGAAGATCCCGAATGCAGCAACTAAGACTGGACACAGCCAAATAAATACATATTTAAAAAAAGAAGAAGAATTACAGGTTCTAGACCTGCCTCCAGGGGCGATCATCCATAAACACAGTCACAGAGTTCATGATCATTGAAGTCACAAGGACCCCACCAGTGATGTATTTGTTGTTGTTCATTTGGTAAGACATGTCTGACTCTGCAACCCCACGCATTGTAGCATGCCAGGTTTCCCTGCCCTTCGCCACCTCCCAGAGTTTGCTCAAATTCATGTCCATTGAGTATCCAACCATCTCATTCTCTGTCATCCACTTCTTCTGCCTTCTGTCTTCCCTGGTATCAGGGTCTTTTCTAATGAGTTAGCTTTTCGCATCAGATGGGCAAAGTATTAGAGCTTCAGCATCAGTCCTTCCAATGAATATTCAGGATTGATTTCCTTTAGGGTTGACTGGTTTGATCTTGCAGTCCAAGGCAATGAACCAGGGCTGAGTGAGTGAGAGACAGAGTAGGAGTTCTACAAACTTCCACCTTAAGAAATCAGGGACATTTCTTATCACTTTTTTTCTTCCAAATAACCCTTTGTGCTCATGTAAATCTTTGCACAATTTATCCTTTCATTTCTGATTTGTCTTTATGTCTACATGCATCAGATATAAGAATATTTCTAGCTAAAGCATTCTTAAAAAGTCATTCAAGTCTGCATAATTGTTCAAGGGGTCGTCTTTGTTTCTTTTTCTCACTTAAAAAATTGAGTCAGATGCACTTTTAGACTTTGCAAATTTTTCTTTTGAATAAATACCCCAAATTCCTTTTATAGTCAAAGTTTTTTTTTTTTCATTGTACAGTTAAGCATTCATATATCTGAGTTATTTTTGACAGCCCTTCTGCAAGCTTTAAGTGTACGGTAAACACATTTCCAAATTATTCTGCTAAGGAATAGGGCCGATACATTTTTTAATCACTTGAAAATGATACCTTTCGATAAATTTCTGTGTTAACACAATAACCATTTATTATGGAAGTACACAGTTCTTCTGAGCTGATTGATTTTCTAAAGCTCTTTGCAAATAATTGCTTTTAAAATTAGTTTTCTCTTTTTTTCAATTTAAAAAAATTTTTAATTGAAGGATAATTGCTTTACAATGGTGTATCAGTTTCTATCATATAACAATGTGAATTAGCCATAAGTGTGTATATAGTCTCTCCTTCTTGAGCCTCCTTCCCACCCCACGCCTCATCCTACCCCTCTAGGTTGTCACAGAGCGCCGGGCTGAGCGCCCTGTGTTCTATAGCAGCTTCCCACTAGCTATCTGTCTTATACATAGTAATGTACATACGTCAATGCTACTCTCAATTTGTCCCCCCCTCCCCTTCCCCCACTGTGTCCACAAGTCTGCTCTCTACTAAAATAAGTTTTAAAATGAGTTTATATAGCCACACATACTTGAGCTCACTTTTGGAGTGATTTAGTAGTTGATGAACTAGTTTCCATATGATCTATCTTCTCTTTTTCCTTTCCATTGCTGTCTACCTTTTGGCCTCATGCTTACTTTTTTCGGTATCTCTGGAGAAGAGGGGAAAAGGGAAATAAATTTCAAATTTGTTTCCCTTTCTTTCCCTCTGCCCCCCGACCGACTGACAGTTTGACAAAGTGTGTTGGATAGGAGTCAGCTCTTGATTCCTGCTAACAGACAGACATAACAGAACAAATAATTCAAAGGAATAGGTGATCCAAAGTCATTTTTATTACTATTTTGTTGTGACTTAGTAATTAGGCTAGTATTAAATTCTGCAATCTTTGTATGCACATTTTCTTCTCCATTGCAACTTCTGCACTCTTATTATATAATTTCAGCACTAATGTAGATGACTGAAGCCACCCCTGAACAAGGAGTCTTCCCCAATTATGAACATGAATCAGTCTTTTCCAAAGTATTTTCTAGGTCTGTGGTTCTCAGGCGCATTAGAAGCGCCTGGAGAACTTTTTAACGCACAGATTCCTGGCTCCACCCTGAGTTACTGATTAGGCGATGTGGAGCCTGCATAGTTGCATTCCTAACAGGTTCCGAAAGGATATTGATGCTGCTGTTCTAGGGACCACACTCTTAATGATCTGATCTCCTTGCAGTCCAAGGGACTCTCAGCACCACAGTTCGAAAGCATCAATTCTTCTGCACTTAGCCTTCTTTATGGTCCAGCTCTCACCTCCATACATGGCTACTGGAAAAACCATAGCTTTAATTGTATGGACCTTTGTTGGCAAAGTGATGTCTGCTTTGACCATAGAACCTTTCCTTCTATGGGTACCAGTCAGCTCAGAGTTACTATCCCGGAGCACAGTGGAAGACTCTACCCTTCCTCCTGGTGCCTCGATGGCTAAACTTCAGCACTTCCCACCTTCCACTTCCTGTTGACAACCACGGCCTTGGACACAGACTGGACTGTTTCACCACTCGGCACCTCTTCAGCTCGGCAGTCTCCCACTCAGCTTTCTTTTGACCAGAGCATCTCATCCTCCTACTCATACCCACTCAACCTGCTTCATGATGCTCCCCTGCTTCCTCTTTTTTCTCTGCCTGTCTGATCTCTCTGTGATCATCCCTGCCTGTCTTCCTCGTCATCTCTGCCTCCTTCTCCAGCCAAGGCTCAATGACACCCTTAATTTCTCCTGCATCTTGCCCTCTTCTGTCCTTCCTGCATTGCCAATATTCAGTCCTGGAAGACTTTTCTTTTCCCACACTTTTGACCCTGGCAGCCTGAGTGATGATGATAGAATGGCAAATAATTCTTTTCAGTGTTTCCAAAATCATTCAGCCAGCAGAGGCTTCTTTGGGTTTTACTGTGCCAGGCACCACCCTAAGTTTTAGAAATGAAACAACAGACAAAACTGAAAGTTTCAGGGTCTTATGGAGTTCACATCCTATTAGGGTGGAGTAAGAACTGAATCAGATACAATTAAGTGCTATGCATAAAATTACTAATCAAACAGGTGGTCAGGGGAGACCTCCATAAGGGTGACATTAGAGCTGATATGTGATGACAGTCGTGTTATCGCAGTGTGGCTGGCCCTTTGATATTGCATGACAGTCCCCAGTTCACTTTTTTGGCGGGGAGGAACTATGCTGGGTCTTCCTTGCAATGCCCGGACTTTGTCTAGTTTCAGCCCAACAGCTTAGTTGCTCCTCGACATGTGGGATCTTAGTTCTGCAACCAGGGATCAAACCTGTGTCCCCTGCATTGGAAGGCAGCTTCTTATCCACTGGACCACCAGGGGAGTCCCAGTTCACTTCTCATCTCATTTCCCATGGAGGCTCTTCTGGGTCTTTTTTACTCTTTTTAAATTACAAACCTATCCCTGATTATCAGGTAAACTTGCCTCATGATTTACTGAGAAGTTGCCCACTCCCTGACACCACAAACCCCATCCATGGCTCCATGAGTCCTCTCCCATTCCTGCTGTCCTTTCCTTGGTGTTTGATTTTTCCTCTCTCCATTGGCCCCGTCCCCTTAGCCTTTAATCATTAAATATCTGTCTGTGTCCCCCTCAAAATTCACATGTTCAAGCCTAACTCCCATTGTGACTGTATTTGGAGGTAGGGCCATCATAGAAGTAATTAAGGGTCAAGGAGATCAGAAGGTAGGTCCCTGATTGATAAGATTAGTTTCCTGGGACTTCCTGGTGGTCCAGTGGTTAAGAATCCGTCTACCAATGCAGGAGATGTGGGTTCGATCCCTGGTCTGGGAACTAAGATCCCACATGCCACAGAACAGCTAAGCTCACAGGACACAATTACTGAGCCCCTGCACCACAACTAGAGAATCCGTGCACCACCGTGAAAGGTCCCGTATGACCCAGACTTGACGCAGCCAAATAAATTTAAAAGAAAAAAGATTAGTTTCCTTATAAGAAGAGACACTGAGAGCTCACTCTTTCCTTTAGAGCACAAAGAACCCATGTGAGCAACAGCTAGAAGGCAGCCGTCTACCAGCGGGTAAGAGAGCCCTCTTCAAAAGCTACATCAGTCAGCACCTTGATCTTGGGCTTCTAGCCTCCAGAACTAAGAGAAATAAATTTCTGCTGCTTACGCCACCCTGTCTATACAGTGTTTTGTTATAGCAGCCTGAGCTAAGACATCACCTTTCATCACAAAACAGAGACCTCCCTGCTTTGCGCTCTCCTTCCCTCGCCTCCCCTCACAGCCAGCACACAGCCTCTTCTGCGCACACCCCGCCCACCACAATCTGGCTGCTCACACTTCCTTCCTTCCTCTCCTCCCTCGCAGGTTGTACTTTTCAAACCACCTTTTATTTTAGCGTGTGCGCCTGTTTCTTTTCAAAATGGAACAGCGTTGCAAAGCTTAGGCTGTTCTAAAAGACTTTATTTTTAACCTCTCTTGAGATCAGAACCTCTGTAGTCATCCAGTGCTTCTTGCCACTTTTTTTTCCCCTTAAGAATCACATCTTATTGAAAGATATATATTTATTTATTTGTCTGTGCCGGGTCTTAGTTGTGGCCTGTGGGATCTAGTTCCCTGACCAGGGATCGAACCCAGGTCTCCTACATTTGGGAGCACAGAGTTTTAGCCACTGGACTACCAGGGAAGTACCATCACTCTGCTTAAACATCAGATTTAATCTTTGCTTGTCTCCCAGATCCAGTTGTATTTCTCAGTGAAGTTCCCTTTTTAGAATTTCTTTACCTGAACGTTGTCACAATTTAAGGAAATAGGGAGTTGTTATTGCTCGACTTTGTGTTCTTCTGCATCGAGACTATTGGTTTTCTGCCACTTTCCAACTGAAATGGTAATAGCCCTAAGGAAGATCGGAAGTTTAAAAGTCAAGATTGGGAAGATGGCTTCTCCTTTTTAAGGAAACTTTCCCTGAACGCCGTCTCCTCTTTTAAATTTAATTAGAATTCCATCATGCATTGCTTATCTAGTGGAATACTGTCACCGTCACATGCCCCACAGGCACTGGGTCTCTGGGGGAAGGTCAATGTCACTGCTTCCCCAAGTCGATCTGTGGCTTCCAGGCTCTGGTCACTGTCTCCGAGGGAGGGGTGATAGAGGTAGAGATGAGGCAGGATCAGGTTATCTTACTTCGCAGCTGCCCTGGATTTCTTCCAAAGCCTCTGCACTGGTCTTCTCCCATCACACCCCCAAAGGGAAAGCCAAAAATTCGTATCTCACATTGCAGTGATTAAGAGCCACCCCGAGATTCCACAGGGCATGGAAGAGCAGCAGGGAAAGAGGATTAAGTGAAACAATTTCTATAAGGCACTTTGCACAGTGCCTGGCATGTGGTAAGTGCTCAGAAGATGGTAGTTATTATTATCAACACCATTGTCATCCTCAGTATTACTGCTGCTCATCATACACACATGTACACCAATAGACATATACACACGTGTGTATGAGTGAGGAGTCTGTCTGGCTTCACATGGAACCTACAAGTCTTTTTCTAAAATTAATTTTTATTGGAGTATAATTGCTTTACAATGTGGTGTTAGTTTCTTCTGTACAACAGAAAGAATCAGCCATACATATCCATATATCCTCTCCCTTTTTGGACTTCCTTCCCAGTCAGGTCACCACAGAGCATTAGCAGAGTTCCCTGGGAACCCAGAAGTCTTGAAGGAACTCAAGAAGTTTGAAGGGCTTGGTGGAGATCTGTTACCTGCCACCCGTTACAGTTGTTTAGAAGACTGGTGAAGTATCACAGTTCTGTGCCAGAAGAAGGGGCACAGAGCAGACAGTCCCCTTCTTAACCTCATGAGAGTGATGGGGTTACAAAGAGTCCAGGGGTTAGGCAAACATGGCTCACGGGAAAGAATGCACTGTGAGTTCTAGGATGAGGGGGATGTCAGAAACTGGGGGTCAGGAAGATTGAGGTGTGACTGTGATGCAGATCAGTGGGGGAATGGGAAAAGGACCGTGAACAGAAATTATCTCAAGGTCATGCAGACACTGCCCTGTTTAAAATGGATAAACAACAAAAACCCACTGTATAGCCCAGAGAACGCTGCTCAGTGTTATGTGCCAGCCTGGACGGAAGGGGGTTTGGAGGAGAATGGATACGTGTGTATGTGTGGCTGAGTCCCGTCACTGTTCACCTGAAACTATCACAACATTGTTCATCGGCTATACCCCAATACAAAAAGGTTTTGGTATTTAAAAAAATAATAACTTTTTTTTAAGTTATCTCAGCTCCAAGATTGCCTGTGAGCGTTTGAGTAGCAAAATGCCAAACCAGTGGGGGAGAATATGCCATGGGAAGAATCCACGGAGCTGGGACTGATCTAAAAAGGATAGAAGAGCTTCTGGTGCAGAGAAAGTGTATTTTCAAAAATCCAAAGCTATACAAGTAAAATAATATGCTCTCCGCTGTGGCTTATAAACAGCCAGCTAATCAGCACCTTGTCGTCAGGCACCATGGGCCGCTGAGGAAGAAAGAGCTCCTGCCCCAGCTGCTTAGAATCTGGGGGCAAACAGGATCTGTGACAGTGAGGGGGGATGTTGTGGGAGGGCATGTGAACCGAGAGCTAGAGGCTCTGGAGCAGGCTGGGAGGGCTTGCTGGAGGAGGTGAGAGTGTAATTAGGCCTTAGAGATGCAGAGGCATGGCATGGCAAGCTGGGACAGTAAGGTGAACTGGAGATGGATATGCAAAAATCATTTTGAAAGCTAAGGAGGGATTAACCCAAAACTGGGGTTTGGGGAGGAAATCGCTGACTCCATCAGCCTCTTCCTGTTGCCCTCCCACCCTGCTCTGTGGTCTCTGTGTGTTGGCCGCTCTAGGATCTGAGCATCCTACTCCACTGTCCTCTCTGCCCCTGTCCACAAGCTCCTCTGCAGATGCCTCCTTTATATTCTGTCCTTCCCAGGACCCTCACGTCCCTTGACTTTGGTACAAAAGTGTGGCGACTCCCCTCTGTTTTGCCACATGTAGGTCTCTGTGTGTGTTAGTTGCTCAGTCATGTTCAACTCTTTGCGACCCCATGGGCTGTAACCCACCGACTCCTCTATCCATGGGATTCTCCGGGCAAGAATACTGGAGTGGGTTGCCATGCCCTCCTCCAGGAGATCTTCCTGACCCAGGGGTTGAACCTAGGTCTCTCGCATTGGCAGGTGGATTCTTTACCATCTGAGCCACTAGGGAAGCCCTGCCAGTGAACATATCCGTCTGGTGGCCAGCACCCTCTCAGGGGGTCTCACAGAACTCAACAGCTTCCTGGTCTCCCAAACACTCTTCCCTCTCACTCAGGTGCTCAGGAAAGAATCTTCATGATTTTTCTTCATGGCTTCCTTTCCCTCAACTCCCACTTAGACACACACACCCTGAATCATCCAGTTCTGTTATTTCTACTCTTAAAGTCTCTGTGGACTTCCTTCGTGGTCCCGTGGTTCGGAATCTGCCTGCTAACGCAGGGGACACAGGTTTGACCCCTGGTCTGGGAAGATTTCACATGCTGTGGGGCAGCTAAGCCCAATGCCACAACTATTGAACCTGCTGTAGAGCCTGCGAACTGCAACTACTGAACCCAGGGGCTGCAACTACTGAAGACCTTGCACCCTAGAGCCGGTGCTCTGCAGTAAGAGAGGCCAGCACAGCACAGCTCGCCGCACCTAGAGAAAGCCCACATGCAGCAACAAAGACCCAGCGCAGCCAAAAAGCAAAAACGAGTCTCCAGGTGCATCCTCTCCCCTGCCCCCACCTTGGCTGCATCACCACCCCCTTCGTCATCTTTCACGTGACCTTTGCAGCCCCATCCAACCATCACCCTCCCACACCACACTTTCTGAACCACTCCCCACCTACACAGCTCCTTCAGGCTCTCATCAAAATTCCTTTTAAAACCCCAATCCAGAAAATTAGGGTGCCAAGCTGTGTTTTAAAGAAAACGTTACATCTCTCTGTGTATATTATGTATGTATATGTATCGATTGTGTGATCGCCAAAAAGCCTAGGGGTTCAGAATTCAGAGGCTGGAGCCCCATTATCGGTCTGAAACCCAAGTCTGCTACTTACTGAGTTAATAAGTTTGCCTACAGTATAGAGTTTTTATGAGAATTACATAATGCCTGGTAAGCACTCCTTACGTAGTAGCCACAGTGAGAGAAAGGAATAGCAAGAAGATAATAATGTTATCAATGTTTATCATTGGATTTTTATTATCTAATTAATTTTTACTTTTCTATTTTTTCCAACTCTCTGATAACCATGAAACCCTTTTATGACCGTTAATCTGGTCTTTTCTTTGGTAATTACACAATTTACACCCTTGCTTAAAATTGTTCAGTATCCTCCCACCTCGCACAGGTTACAACCCAAAGCCCCTGGCTGGCCTGTGGAGCCGGTGCCACCTGTCTTGGCTCCATTTACTAGCATCACCTCCCACCGCCCCCATCACCCAGACTTCAGCTTCTCCAGGCTTCTGTGCCTCCAAACCTGGTGTCCTGCCATCAGCCTCTCTTTTTATTGTCCTTTCTTCCCAGGGACTCTCATCTCTGACTCAGACACGACCAACTAGCCCCCTGTTCACAGGCAGAGACCCAGTTGAGACCTCAGCTCACCTGGGGGTGTCCATCTCTCCCTCTGGGCTCCCCTGGGACTCTGGGCCAGCCTCAAACCCTGTCTCCTGGACGGAGTGCTCCCTAAGTCTGAGGACTGGGTCTCAGTTCTGTTGGTACCTCTAGATTTTTTGCAGAATCCCCAGATACTGGAAAACAGGCGGAGGGAGGCAATTGTGAGGCGATTCCAGGCAGGACTCTCCATGCAAGACTAATCAAGAGGGAATTTTTGAAGATTTTTTGAGTCAAAGGACACCATGCTAAAAGTCCCATTTTAGGAAAAGAAATTAGCAATAGTATGCAAAGTGGGTCATGTGGGGCAGCCAGAAAGATGAGGCTTTGCTCTCAGGTGTACTGGTCGTGTGGCTCCTGGTCCTGGGCTCCTGCTGTGGGCGCCCCTCAGCCCTGCCCTTCCTCCTACTGGCACATGGACCCCACCAGCCTTGGGCAGGTGCTAACATCAAGCCACCTTACAAACAGGATTTGGTCACAAGGCTGACTGCTAAGCAGGAGAAATATGATTCAAGCCTAGATACATCTGATGCCCAAATGAGAGCTACAAAGTAAGCTTCTCAGACACTAAGCAGCCCTCAAAACACTTTCAGAACAGAAACACCAAGAGTGAGAAAGAAAATTGGAAGGTGTGCTCAGCCCCAGAATATTCTTGCAGGTGTACTTTAAGGAAGTCTTCAAGTCACCAGAACAAGTGAAGTAAGAGATAAATAAAATATTTAAAGAGGGAAAAGAAGATGTTTAAGTGTCTAGGAAATGATGAAGGTTAGGAAGACAGGGGCTTCCCAGGTGGCACTAGTGGTAAAGAACCTGCCTGCTAATGCAGGAGACATGAGAGTTCCATCCCTGGGTCAGGAAGGTGCCCTGGGGAAGGGCGTGGCAACCCACTCCAGTATTCTTGCCTGGAGAAGTCCATGGACAGACTGGCAGGCTACAGTCCATAGGATCCCAAAGAGTCAGACATGATGGAAGCAACTTAGCAGGAAGACAGTGAACTTGGACCCATACACCATTGAGCTGTGAGAGTGAGAGCTTTTGGGAAGTAAAACAAGCCTCTGTTTTACACAGCAGGCTGCAGAGCTTTTAAACTTCATTATCACAGGTGTGATAAAGACTGGAAATAGAAAATGAGTGCAAAAGGTTTGGCTCTATCAATGGATGATTGATTTGCAACTGGTTTTTCAAAGCTGACTACATATACATGGGAGGTATTCCCCCAGCTTTTTGAAATGACACCATGGAGAACCAGTCCATGATCTCAGACTGTCCTCTATGAGACCACGTAAGACTAGACTTCCCTAGTGGTTCAGTGGCTAAGATTCCAAGCTTCCAATGCAGAAAGTGCGAGTTCAATCCCTGGTTGGGGAACTAAGATCCCACATACTGAAGGGTAGTTAAAGCCAGCACATTACAAGAAAGACCCAGTGCAGCCACATTAAATAAATAAAAAAAATAATTCAAAATTAAAGTGTTGGTGGATATCTTAAAAAAAATTTTTTTAATTAAAAAAGAATAAAAACAAAGACCATCTAAGATAAAACAACTCAACAACAATAATAATAGCTGCAGTGTCCCCTGTACTAGACAGTGTCCCAGCATCATCTTCTTCTTATTTTTTTTTTAAGTCGCTCAGTCGTGTCCAACTTTTTGTGACCCCATGGACTATACAGTCCATGAAATTCTCCAGGCCAGAATGCTGGAGTGGGTAACCTTTCCCTTCTCCAGGGGATCTTCCCAACTCAGGGATCAAACCCAGGTCTCTCACATTGCAGGTGGATTCTCTACCAGCTGAGCCACAAGGGAAGCCCCCAGCATCATCTTATGTAATCCTCACAACAATCATTTGACGAAGGAATTTTACCCCCACTTTTCAGATGAGAAGACTGAGGCACAGAAGGTTTGTGTAACTTCACAGGGTCACACAGCAGGTATACTAGCAAAGCTGGAGTTCCGGGGGAGCCTTCCTAATATTTTTGTGTTCTGGAATCTTCCCACGGCAGAAAACAAGCCTGACCCCACAGAAGCGACAGGACTCCCTCCTTCTGCTGGAAGAACACAGTGCCTCTTAGTCATGCATCACCTCCCCTCTGCTTCTGGTTGTTGAAACCAGCAGTGGGGAGTGTGACCATCCTAGATGGGCCCAACCCCATAATAGAAGACAACGCGCCTCTCTTTCCTGCCCACTCGTGGGCACCTCCTCCTCACAGCCAACCTCAGCACCACCTCCAGCAATCTGGATAGTCCCCGTGCCATTTGAGGGAACATCCTGAGTTTTTCACAGTCTCTGCTGTTCACAGGAAGCCCAAGTTAACGCTCTTAAGTGTTTCCATCGTCCTGGGACGAACCTGGACTGGGGCTCAGAAGGAGCACGTTGGAGCCCCTTAACAGTATCAGTCCAAAGATGTGGGCTGGGGAGGAGAAAGGAGCAAAAGAACCAAATGTGGAGGATGCAAGGAGATTTCCAAGTACCATGCGGAAGAAAAAAATTTTTGTAAGCCATTTAAGCAATTTTAAAAGCAGAAATTACAATATTACAATTACTTTGTGTAATTTCCAAAGGAAAGATCAGATTAATGGTCTAAAAAGGGTTTCATGGTTATCATAAAGAGTTGGAAAAATATAGAAAATATAGAAAGTAAAAATTAGTTAAAATTAATTAGATAATAAAAAGTCCATGATAAACACTGATAACATTATTGTATTTACTTCTCACTCTTTCTCTTTCTCTCATCATGGCCATGTGGCTACTATGTAACGAGTGCCTCTGCATCTGTTTATTTTTGTTTTTATTTTCATCACTCTCACGGGTGGATCCAAAAAGATCTTGATTTATTTCAGAGAGTGATTTATTTCAGAGAGTGTTCTGCCTGTTTTCCTCTGAGTTTTATGGTATCTAGTCTTACATTTAGGTCTTTAATCCCTTTTGAGTTTGTTTTTGTGTATGGTATTAGAGAGTATTCTCATTTCATTCTTTTCCATGGAGCTGTCCAGTTTTCCCAGCACCACTTATTAGAGTATCTTTTCTCCACTGTATATTCTTGCCTCCTTTGTCACAGATTAGGCGACCACAGGTGCGTGGGAGTGTTCTAGACGTCAGCACAGTCAGTGGGGCGGAACATATCCAAGGAGTCCTTAGTTAGTTGATGGGTGGGCAAGGGAGAGTGTGGATTCGAGCAGCTGCTAAGAACAGGCTCACCAGAGCCCACTACCCCATCACCAGCTGGGGATTCACCAGGGAGTTGATGTGAACCTCAGTTTCCTTTTCTTTGTAATGGGGATGATAACAATGAGACACTGTAAAATGGCCTTAGGCAACTGCCAGCTAGGCTGTGACGAGTCCAGCACTTAGATGTGTGGGACCCCAGGCAAATGTATTTTGTGGGACCCTGTCTATATAAGCAATTTGAATGGAATCTAAAAAAAAAAAGTCAAACTCAGAGAAATAGAGTAGAAAAGTGGTTTTGGAGGTGGCAGGCTAGGGGGATAGAGTGCGGAAAATACCTAAAGTTTGGTAAAAGGGCATAAAATTTCAGCTACAAGATAAATATGGTCTGAAGATCTGATGTAAATCATGGTGACTGTCACCGATAACACTCACGGTGTGATGACATTTGCTGAGAGAGTAGAACTTAAACGTTCTCACACACACACACAAAGATAAATATGTGAGGTGATAAATGTGTTAATTAACTAGGTGGGGGGCGGGTACCCTTGGTCAGGGGTGGCGGCCGGGAGGAGCTACCCGACGCCCGAGGTCACAATGGCTACATGTGTCAAATCATCGCAATGTACGTTTTAAACATCTTTTGTCAGTTTTAGCTCAGTAGAACTGAAAAAATTTAAATTAAAATATGCATTAAAAATAAAGAAAACACTGAGTGTTAAAAAAGTTACTCCAAATCGGCACCAATTCGAAGGTTCAGCTTCACGTGCTTGTGTGCTAAGTCATGTCCGACTCTTTGCGACCCTGTAGACTGCAGCCCACCAGTCTCCTCTGTCCATGGGATTCTCCAGGCTAGAATACTGGAGTGGGTTGCTATGCCCCGCTCCAGGAGATCCT
>NW_011495057.1:5897464-5912190 GCF_000754665.1 Bison bison bison | reverse complement strand
AGGCGAGAATACCAGAGTGGGTTGCCACACCCCGCTCCAGGGAATCTTCCTGACCCAGGGATCAAACCTGCGTCTCTTACCTTTCCTGGATTGGCAGGTAGGTTCTTTACCACTGGCACCACCCGGGAAGCCCAGTGTAGCTCCACACATTTCTGCCGAAGGAATGCTCTACTTAGTCCCTGGGGATCATCTGCTCACCAGGCTGCCCTTCTGAGACAGGTGGCCACTCACAGGCCACAGATGACCATGTGGGCACGAGTCCTCAAGCATCTCAGGGCCTCAGGATGACCCCGGAGCAAGGTCCATTCACGGGGTAGTCCTCTGAAGGAGAGAGACATGAGTACCAGGCCAGGCTTAGGGCAGCCCAGCGTGATGGCACTGCAGCCCTGGCTGGTGTCAGGCACCGTGGGGGACTCAGAAAATCTCAAGGAGGTTGCCCGCATGTGAAGTGCCCTCTGTGGCTTGGAGCCTGAGTCACTGACCCAGCTCAGATAGGTCTGGACAGCAGTAGCTGTAATGTTCCTAAAGAAACATAAACATCACTCAGAAGAGACACAATAGTCATGACAGGTCACTCCATGGCTATTTCGGAATAAACCAGCAACAAGGTCATTTGTGACACAGAGAGAAGGACACTCTGCAGCCACAAACAGAATTAACATCCACCACTTCTGACCAACGGCTTCTCTCTAATGGTAGTTCTACCCAAGTTAACCCTCCATCTTCCTGGGCTGAAAAAAAACCCTATAAGGAGCCCAGTCATCAAGCTGCCCTGTGCCTGGAGGGCACCCACGCCAGAACTGGCCCCCCAGCCCTGAACCCTCCCGAGACTCCTCGAGCTTAAGACCAAATCCCATAATAAACCCCTCCAACTCCCTTGTCCGTTCCCTGGGGGTGTGTCCAGCCTGCAGCAAGCTGAATAAATCTTTCTGCAACTAGCAGTATGTTTGTGGTGGTCTTTGGCTGGTGGGTGTCAACATAACAGAATCTACTTTACAGGGCTGTCGTGAGGATTAAAGTGTTCACAACGATGCCAATGTGTGCTGCCCTTTCATTTACTGTTGTTCATTCGCTCAGTCGTGTTGGACTCTTTGTGACCCCATGGACTGCAGCATACCGGGGTTCCCTGTCCTTCACCGTCTCCTGGAATTTGCTCAAACTCGTGTCCATTGAATCAATGATGCCATTCAACCGTCTCATCCTCTGTCGCCTCCTTCTCCTACCGTCAGTCTTTCCTAGCATCAGGGTCTTTTCCAATGAGTCGGCTCTTCACATCAGGTGGCCAAGGTAATGGAGCTTCAGCTTCAGCATCAGTCAATGAATCTTTATAGTTGATTTCCTTTAGGATTGATTGGTTTGATCTTGCTCTCCAAGCGACTGCCATGAGTCTTCTCCAGCACCACAGTTCAAAAGCATCAATTCTTTGGTGCTCAGCCTTCTTTTTATGGTCCAACTCTCATTGTTCTGGTGCATTTTCGTCTTTCTGACCCACTCATCACATGCCCTGACCGACATCTCCTTACACCCAGCAGGTTAAGAGCCACGTACCAGTAACACAGGCATCACCTGGGAGCTCATTAAAAATTCAGCCTCTTGTGCCCCACCCCAGACCGACCGGAGTCCAAATATGGTTTTGAACAAGTTAGGAAAGTGCTGCTCCAGCTTAAAAGATACATATGCAGACAGGGGGCAGCATGACTGATTGAGACACTTAGCTCCGGTGTAACATTTAAGGAGTCACCAAGAACCATTCAGACACCAGAAACTAACACAACATTGTAAGTCAACTCTACTCCAATATAATCGCTCAGTCGTGTCCAACTCTTTGCAACCCCATGGACAGAGAAGCCTGACAGGCAAGGATTCTCTAGGCAAGAATACTGGAGTGGGTTGCTATTCCCTTCTCCAAGGGATCTTCCCAACCCAGGGATTGACCCAGGTCTCCTGCATTACAGGCAGATTCTTTACCGTCTGAGCCACCAGGGAAACCCAAAATTAAAAATTGAAAAAATAATAAATAAATTTTTTAAAAGTTTTAAAAAATAATAAGTACCAAGAAAACCCTCAATAACTGAGATTTTCCTGGTGGTCCAGTGGCTAAGACTCTGCCCTCCCAATGCAGGAGGCCTAGGTTCGATCCTTGGTCAGGGAATTAGATCTCAAATACTGCAACTCAAGATTCTGCATGCTGCAGCTAAGACCCAGAGCAACCAAATAAATAAATATTTTTTAAAAACCCTAATAATCAAGACAAATAATATCCTAATGCAATATTACAAGAGAAGACTCTACATCTGGACATCACCAGATGGTCAATCAGGTTGATTATATTCTTTGTAGCTAAAGATGGAAAAGTTCTATACAGTCAGCAAAAACAAGACCAGGAGCTGACTGTGGCCAAGACCATGAACTCCTTATTGCCAAATTCAGACTTAAATTGAAGAAAGTAGGGGAAAACCACTAGACCATTCAGGTATGACCTAAATCAAATCCCTTATGATTATACAGTGGAAGTGACAAATAGATTCAAGGGATTAGATCTGAAAGAGTGCCTGAAGAACTACAGACAGAGGTTCGTGACATTGTACAAGAGGCAGGGATCAAGACCATCTCCAAGAAAAAGAAATGCAAAAAGGCAAAATGGTTGTGTGACGAGGCCTTACAAATAGCTGTGAACAGAAGAGAAGTGAAAAGCAAAGGAGAAAAGGAAAGATATACCCATTTGAATGCAGAGTTCCAAAGAACAGCAAGGAGAGATAAGATTGTCAAGATTCATCTTCCTCCGGGATCAATGCAAAGAAATAGAGGAAAACAATAGAATGGGAAAGCCTAGAGATATCTTCAAGAAAATTAGAAATACCAAGGGAACATTTCATGCAAAAATGGGACACAATAAAGGACAGAAATGGTATGGACCTAACAGAAACAGAAGATATTGAGGTGGCAAGAATACACAGAAGAACTGTACAAAAAAGATCTTCACGACCGAGATAATCATGATGGTGTGATCACCAACCTAGAGCCAGACATCCTGGAATGCGAAGTCAAGTGGGCCTTAGGAAGCATCACTATGAACAAAGCTAGTGGAGGTGATGGAATTCCAGTGGAGCTATTTCAAATCCTGAAAGATGATGCTGTGAAAGTGCTTCACTCAATATGCCAGCAAATTTGGAAAACTCAGCAGTGGCCACAGGACTGGAAAAGGTCAGTTTTCATTCCAATCCCAAAGAAAGGCAATGCCAAAGAATGCTCAAACTAAAAAAAAAAAAGAATGCTCAAACTACCACACAATTGCACTCATCTCACACGCCAGTAAAGTAATGCTTAAAATTCTCCAAGCCAGGCTTCAGTAGTACATGAACCCTGAACTTCCAGATGTTCAAACTGGATTTAAAAAAGGCAGAGGAACCAGAGTCAAATTCCCAACATCCGTTGGATCATTGAAAAAGCAAGAGAGTTCTAGAAAAACATCAACTTCTGCTTTATTGACTATGACAAAACCTTTGACTGTCTGGACCACAACAAACTCTGGAAAACTCTTCAAGAGATGGGAATACCAGACCATCTGACGTGCCTCTTGGGAAATCTGTATGCACGTTAGGAAGCAACCTTTAGAACTGTGCATGGAACAAGAGACTGGTTCCCAATTGGGAAAGAAGTACATCAAGGCTGTATATTGTCACCCTGCATATTTATATGCAGAGTACATCATGAGAAACGCTGGGCTGAAGGAAGCACAAGGTGGAATCAAGACTGCCTGGAGAAATATCAGTAACCTCAGATATGCAGATGACACCACCCTTATGGCAGAAAGTGAAGAAGAACTAAAGAGCCTCTTAATGAAAGTGAAAGAGGAAGAGTGAAAAATTTGGCTTAAAGCTCAACATTCAGGAAACTAAGATCATGGCATCTGGTCCCATCATTTCATGGCAAACAAATGGGGAAACAGCGGAAACAGTGTCAGACTTTAATTTTGGGGGCTCCCAAATCACTCCAGATGGTGACTGCAGCCATGAAATTAAAAGATACTTGCTTCTTGGAAGAAAAGTTATGATCAACCTAGACAGCTTATTAAAAAGCAGAGACATTACTTTGCCAACGGAAGTCCGTCTAGGCAAAGCTATGGTTTTTCCAGTAGTCATGTATGGATGTGAGTTGGACTATAAAGGAAGCTGAGTGCTGAAGATTTGATGCTTTTGAACTGTGGTGTTGGAGAAGACTCTTGAGAGTCCCTTGGACTGCAAGGAGATCCAACCAGTCAATCCCTAAGGGAATCAGTCCTGAATATTCATTGGAAGGACTGATGCTGAAGCTGAAACTTCAATACTTTGGCCACCTGATGAGAAGAACTGACTCATTGGAAAAGACCCTGATGCTGGGAAAGATTGAAGGCAGGAGAAGGGGACAACAGAGGATGAGATAGTTGGATGGCATCTCTGACTCAATGGACATGAGTTTGAGTAAACTCCACAGTTAGTGATGGACAGGGAGGCCTGGCGTGCTGCAGTCCATGGGGTCGCAAAGAGTTGGACACGACTTAGCGAATGAACTGAACTGAAAGCAATATTAATGTAATTGGCCCAAATTACTGTAAGAATAAAGCAAAGTATCAAATTTTTCAATAAAGGCAAGATCCCATGGAACTGGGATTAGGGTGAGGTGAGCAAAGCTGTGAGAGGCAAGTGCAGGGTGGGGTCCTGTCTTTACAGAAAATTTTGATATTTTTGTTCGGTGTGAATTATTTTTGAAATATTATTTCTCCTGCTTTCTGAATTTCTCAGCATCTCTTTAAATTGTTCCCCAAGATGTGTGCCTCAGTCACTTCTGCTAAACTCTCAGAAAACATTTAACAAATGCTGAGAACTGTGTGTGTGGCTTGTGGAGTTAGTCTGCCTGGGTTCAAACTCATGTTGCAACTTCTTCCCTGTGTTCATTTGGGCAAGCTTTATTTTCTTCCCTGTAAAATAGAGAGGACCACCTGACCTATCTCTTGAGAAATCTATATGCAGGTCAGGAAGCAACAGTTAGAACTGGACATGGAACAACAGACTGGTTCCAAATAGGAAAAGGAGTACGTCAAGGCTGTATATTGTCACCCTGCTTATTTAACTCGTATGCAGAGTACATCATGAGAAACGCTGGACTGGAAGAAACACAAGCTGGAATCAAGATTGGCGGGAGAAATATCAATAAGCGCAGATATGCAGATGACACCACCCTTATGGCAGAAAGTGAAGAGGAACTAAAAAGCCTCTTGATGAAAGTGAAGGTGGAGAGTGAAAAAGTGGGCTTAAAGCTCAACATTCAGAAAACGAAGATCATGGCATCCGGTCCCATCATCTCATGGGAAATAGATGGGGAAACAGTGGAAACAGTGTCAGACTTTTTTTTCTGGGCTCCAAAATCACTGCAGATGGTGATTACAGCCATGAAATTAAAAGACGCTTACTCCTTGGAAGGAAAGTTATGACCAACCTAGATAGCATATTCAAAAGCAGAGACATTACTTTGCCAACAAAGGTCCGTCTAGTCAAGGCTATGGTTTTTCCTGTGGTCATGTATGGATGTGAGAGTTGGACGATGAAGGCTGAGTGCCGAAGAATTGATGCTTTTGAACTGTGGGGTGTTGGAGAAGCCTCTTGAGAGTCCCTTGGACTGCAAGGAGATCCCACCAGTCCATTCTGAAGGAGATCAGCCCTGGGATTTCTTTGGAAGGAATGATGCTAAAGCTGAAACTCCAGTACTTTGGCCACCTCGTGCGAAGAGTTGACTCATTGGAAAAGACTCTGATGCTGGGAGGGATTGGGGGCAGGAGGAGAAGGGGACGCCAGAGGATGAGATGGCTGGATGGCATCACTGACTCGATGGACGTGAGTCTGCGTGAACTCCGGGGGTTGGTGATGGACAGGGAGGTCTGGCGTGCTGCGATTCATGGGGTTGCAAAGAGTCGGACACAACTGAGCGACTGAACTGAACTGAAAGTTCAATTTACTTTATTTTCAATTGAAAATAAAGAAGACCAGTATGATGTAGTTCAAATATATAGTTCCAAAGGTCTAGTTCAATCCAGTGATCAAATTTAAAACATCAATATGTACAAAAAGGGCAGAATTTTCTTTTATAGTCCTCTATGAATATAAATTTTAAATACACAAGTGCACAACTTTAGACATATCATTAGCTTCCCTGGTGACTCAGCAGTAAAGAGTCCACTTGCACTGTAGGAGACTCAGGTTCGATTCTTGGGTCAGGGAGATCACCTGGAGAAGAAAATGGCAATTCACTCCAGTATTCTTGCCTGGAAAATCCCATGGACTGAGGAGTCTGGGGGACTAATGTCCATGGGGTCGCAGATAGTCGAACACAACTGAACACCATACACAAATATGGTAAATTCAAGCAGCTTTTTGTATGTTTGTTACCTATCTGGATTTGTGCTTTCTATAAATTGCTTTTTCATATTTTTTGATCAGTTTTCTATTGAGTTGCCAACTTATAAAATATTTCCATATTATATAAATTAAATTAACCCTTGTATAATTTCTGTCATTAATTTCCACACAATTAGTTTCTATACTATATGAACTAATAAAAATATAAATTGATTTGTCATTACAAGTATTTTTTTCACAAATCAATCATTTGAGTTTTGAGTTTGTTTATGTCTTTTACCATAAACATTTTTAATGTCATCAGATATATCTTTTCTTTTATGGTCTCTTGGTTTTCCAATTTTGTTACAGTTTCCTTCTCCCTAGACTGCACACAAAGCCTCCTAGATATTAAGGCAATATTTTGTTCTGTTTTGCTGTTTACTATGAAGATTAATCTCTGGGGAATATATATTAGTATATGGTATAAAGTAAGAATTTATTTTATTTCTGATAGCAGTTATAGTGGTATCCTTTTAAAAATAATTTATTTTCCCAATAAATTGAGCTACCATATTTGATGTATAATATATATTAAATTCTCATATACAAGATTATTTCTGGATTTTCTTTTCCGCTGAACTAGGTCTCATTTCACACCAATACCATGTTTATTTCATAATAACTTAATAATATACTCTGATGCCTGGTAAGGCAATTCCCTTGTTACTGGTTTTTTTATATACTTGAACATTTATTCTTTCATATAAAGTTTAAAACTATTTATCCTTTCTCTTCCTCAACTCAAACAAACAAACAAAAAAAGCCAGCAACTGTAATGATAATGACATTATATACATGGGGGAGAATTAATAATTTTGTGATATTTCACCTTCTCATTAAAAAGGCAATATATATTTCCATTTGTTCAGCTTTATTTTATAACCCTTAACAAGATTAGTACTTTTATTATTAACTGTATTCCTTGATATTTTTACTTACTGTTTAATGAATAAAATATTTTCCCTTTTCCATTTCTACATGTTTATTGTTAGAATAAATAAAAGCTAATATTTTGCATGTATTTATTTAATATCCTCTGTTTCTTAAATTCTCTTATTAATTTTAGTGCTTTAAAAAATAGGATCTGTTGGAAATTCATATTGTCAGTAAAAATATCTGGTATTCATTTCCTTTCAAGTATTTACTTGTAATTCATTTTTAAAAATTTCATTCACTAGGTCTCCCAAGACAAACTGTCATAACAGACTTTCCTGTCTAGATCTTGATTTTAAATGAAATAATTTTAATGTTGCCATTAAGATATTTGGAGGAGAGTTTTTTGGAGATATTTTTTATTATAGTTAAGCAGTTTCCTGTAATCATATTTTAGTTAGAATTTTATTAGGAATATCTTCTATGTTGAATCAAATGCCTCTTAAGTATATGTTGAGAAAGTTATATTAAATTTTCCTTTCATTTTTTAAGGAAAGATGTTAACCAATTTTGTGATATTAAAATACTTTTTCCATTCCTGGAGTAAATGCTAACTGACTTATTGAAATAGTGTTTGCTTCTATTCTAATTAGAATTTTTGTATCTGTGTTTATAAACATAATACAGTTTTCCACAGAGGAGGTTTTGATAAATCTGAGGAAGAATTAAAGATTATATTGTCTGAGACCTACCTGGAATATTATCACCATCCATCTTATCAGAAAGTATTTATGGGGAATTCTCAGTGGTTGGGACTTCACGCTTCCACTTCAAGGAGCAAGGGCTCCCTCCTTGGTGGAGGAACTAAGATCCCACATGCCACAACACAGCCAAAAACTAGAAAGAAAAAAATAAGAAAAGAAAGCAATTGCAAGTATTGGGAAGATATCAAGATCATGGTAGCACATAGGAGTCTTCCAAAATTCTACAATTTTCACATGAAAGCTTGAATTTCATCACTGGCAACAAGTACGTATGTTGCTTTCTGTGAAGTGACAGGCATCCTTCATCCACTTTTAAGCAAGTGGCTGCCGGTTCCCACGTCTTTGCATACCATGGTTGGCCTGCCAGTTGTTTTTTCAAGTGAAAATGCTTTTCCTTGAAAAAGTCGCAAGTGCATCTCACAGCTCGATTGCACAGATGCTTTGTCTTGAGACGGCCTTCATACTAGCATCCTCAGCAAGACTGCTCTCTGTGCCCTTTCCAGTTGACAACACAGAATAATAAAAAGATCTGTATTCAAGGGTCAAGATTTAATACAACTAATGATTTTTATTGCCACACGAAGGACATTCTTAAGCAAACAGGCGTTTTTTTAAACCGAATGTGTGACAGTGAAACGCAGTGATTGTGGATACTGCTTGCTGTCCTTTATTATTGGAAAGGGAAAGTGTTAGTCCCTCAGTTGTGTCTGACTCTTTGCAACCTCATGGACTGTAACCCACCAGGCTCCTCTGTCCATGGGATTCTCCAGGCAAGAATACTGGAATGGGTAGCCATTCCCTTCTCCACATTATCTTCCCAACCCAGGGATCGAACCTGGGTCTCCTGCATTGCAGGCAGATTCTTTACCATCTGGGCCACCAGGGAAGGCCTGTAACTGGTAAGGCACCAGCAATTTGCAAAAGCAATTTGCTTTTGCATCATTCCTGTAAATGTCAACACAGTGAAAGAAAGCAAATAGCAAATATCTCAGTGTCATGAGGAACACAGTTTTGACCTTGCCGACTTCCTGATGCTTCTCAGGAACCCCATGGGCCACCCTTTGGGCACCACAGCTCTTAGACACCATGGGCTCATTTTGCTTCGTTGGAAGGGTCAAGCTCTTCCTCACCCCAGGAACTTTGCCCACACCATGCTGTTTCCTCTGATTGGAACGCTAATCGCACGACACTTCCCCTGGTCAACTTTCCTCCTCATCCTTGAGATGTCTGTTTAAATTACTCTTTCAAAAGACAGGTTTCCTTGGGCCCAGCTACACTGCTCAGCTAGACTCAGTCCCCACGTTCTGTTCTCTCAGGAAACCTTGAGATTTCTATCATAGTTCTTACTAGTTTTAATTAACATATTACTTGTAATAGTAGAAAGATTTGTACTCAAGGGTCAAAATTTAATACAACTAATGACTTTTATTGCCTCATCAAGGGCATTCTTAAGCAAACAGGCATTTTTTTAAAGCGAGTCTATAGCAGTGAAAAACGGTGACTGTGGGCACTGTTTGGTGCCCTTTATTATTGGTAAGTGAACGTGCTGCACTCAATGTGCCAGCAAATTTGGAAAACTCAGCAGTGGCCACAGGACTGGAAAAGGGCAGTTTTCATTCCAATCCCAAAGAAAGGCAATACCAAACAATGTTCAAACTACTGCACAATTGCACTCATCTTGCACGCTAGCAAAGTAATGCTCAAAATTCTCCAAGCCAGGCTTCAACAGTTCGTGAACTGTGAACTTCCAGATGTTCAAGCTGCATTTAGAAAAGGCAGAGGAACCAGAGATCAAATTGCCAACATCCATTGGATCATTGAAAAAGCGAGAGAGTTCCAGGAAAACATCTACTTCTGCTTTATTGATTATGCCAGAGCGTTTGATTGTGTGGATCACAACAAACTGTGGAAAATTCTTCAAGAGATGGGAATACCAGACCACCTTACTTGCCTCCTGAGAAATCTATGCAGGTTAAGAAGCAACAGTTAGAATCAGACATGGAACAAGAGACTGGTTCGAAATTGGGAAAGGAGTACATCATGGCTGTATATTGTCACCCTGCTTATTTAACTTATATGCAGAGTACATCATGAGAAATGCCGGACTGGATGAAGCACAAGATGGAATCAAGATTGCCGGGAGAAATATCAGTAACCTCAGAAACGCAGATGACACCACCCTTATGGCAGAAAGTGAAGAAGAACTAAAGAGCCTCTTGATGAAAGTGAAAGAGGAGAGTGAAAAAGTTGGCTTAAAACTCAACATTCAGAAAACTGAGATCATGGCATCTGGTCCCATCACTTCATGGCAAATAGATGGGGAAACAATGAAAACAGTGAAAGACTTTATTTTCTTGGGCTCCAAAATCACTGCAGGTGGTGACTGCAGCCATGCAATTAAAAGACGCTTGCTTCTTGGAAGAAAAGATATGACCAACCTGCTGCTGCCAAGTCGCTTCAGTCATGTCCAACTCTGTGCGACCCCATAGACGGCAGCCCACCAGGCTCCCCCATCCCTGGGATTCTCCAGGCAAGAACACTGGAGTGGGTTGCCATTTCCTTCTCCAATGCATGAAAGTGAAAAGTGAAAGTGAAGCCGCTCAGTCATTTCCGACCCTTAGCGACCCCATGGACTGCAGCCCACCAGGCTCCTCCGTCCATGGGATTTTCCAGGCAAGAGTACTGGAGTGGGGTGCCATTGCCTTCTCCATGACCAGCCTAGACAGCTTATTAAAAAGCAGAGACATTACTTTGCTGACAAAGGTCTGTCTAGGCAAAGCTATGGTTTTTCCAGTAGTCATGTATGGATGTGAGAGTTGGACTATAAAGGAAGCTGAGTGCTGAAGATTTGATGCTTTTGAACTGTGGTGTTGGAGAAGACTCTTGAGAGTCCCTTGGACTGCAAGGAGATCAAACCAGTCAATCCTCAAGGAAATCAGTCCTGAATATTCATTGGAAGGACTGATGCTGAAGCTGAAACTCCAATACTTTGGCTACCTGATGGGAAGAACTGACTCATTGGAAAAGACCCTGATGCTGGGAAAGATTGAAGGCAGGAGGAGAAGGGGATGACAGAGAATGAGATGGTTGGATGGCATCACCGACTCTGTGAACATGAATTTGAGCAAGCTCCAGGAGTTGGTGATGGACAGGGAGGTCTGGCGTGCTGCAGTCCATGGGGTTGCAAAGAGTCGGACATGACTGAGCTACTGAACTGAACTGAAAGTTTAGTCGCTCATTTGTGACAGACTCTTTGCAACCCATGAGCTGTAGCCTGCCAGGCTCCTCTGTCCGTGGAATTCTCCAGCAAGAATACTGGAGTGGGTTGCCATTTCCTTCTACAGGGGATCCTGTATTGCAGATGAATTCTTTACACACTGAGCCACCAGGGAAGTCCTATCACTTGTATGTCTATCCATTAATGTCTGCTTGCCAGGAATGTAAGCGTTTTGATCCTGTGCACCTTTTCTGCCTCAGTACCCCCTTCATCTAGTTACAATCAATTAAGATATTGAATGTATGATATTTTTTGCTGGTGACTGGTCAGCTCAGTGGGTTCACCTGAAAGGCTGAGGCCAGTGTTGTGGGTTGAACCTACCTTATCCTTTTCCCCTTTACCTCTCCAGTAATCAGCTTTTACTTCCCAAGCCCACACTGAAGATGAACTGGGATGAAGGATGCAGGTGAATAAGGGCAAATCCATCACCATTAGTAGGAAAAGGACTCAAAACTTCCCCACTAATAATGTGGATTTGTTGTCATCTGCAAAGCCAGAAAGACAAGGACAGCACTTCCCGATCATCTTCCTGATCTCATCTCATCTGAGACCTACTTAAACTTCCTGAGACTGTGAAATCTACCTTATTTATTCGTTTGCTGCAAGTCCCCTGGTCCCCCAGCAAATACACATGCCTCGCAGAACCTTGGAAAGTCATCGGAAACTCTCCAGCAGTTATGAACCATAGTTTTAAAAAACCTCTGAACTAACAAAATTATCATTCCGTCCCAGATTTAAACTGAATTGTGGTGATTATAGCGTATACTCTGCAGTTCTGGTTGAGAGGGCAATTTAATTAGAAGCCTCTATCTTGAGGCTCTTATAACTTCACCCTTTCCCTCCCCCCTCCAAAAAAAAAATAATTCTTTAGGATGAAATTTCTTATGCTGTCTCTCAGCCTAAAGGTATGTTTTCTTGTAGAAAGTTGAGTAAGATTCCATTTAGGCTATTTTTAAAACTCAAGAAAAAGGGCAAAAAGGGAGATTTTACCACTTAAGAAATCACTCCGATACTTTTTTATGGTTTTTTTTCCCCAAATGCAAACTGCTTCCCTTAGAACTTTTAAGTTGCCCTTCTTAGTGCCTTTGGCATGTTTGAAGAAATTTGGTTGATCTGTAATGAAGTTGTTCACAGAACGTGTGTTGCTCATATGAAGATTTATTTCCACTCTTTGAAAGAAATTTGCAAGGAGATGCTACATGGGGAATTAGGATTCAAACCAGGTCTGTGAATATGTGTGTGTGTGTGTGTGTGTGTGTGTGTGTGTGTATGTAAAACGGGTGCATTCACACTTAACCAAGAAAACATTACTGGTCGACCGAAGAGTATTTGCTAAAAATAAACTTTGAATCAGAGTGTGATAAAGCTGTTCAAAAAATATATATGAAGATTTATTTCCACTCTTCAAAAGAAACTTCATGGAGAGGTCTCATAGAGATTTACAATCAAAATCAGGTCTAGGATTAAATGTGTAAGAATGTAAGAGGTAGGAAAAATGTAAAAAAAAAAACAAAGATTAATCAGACTTGATGACTGATTGGACATAGACAATGAATAAGAGGATTAAATGAAAGATGACCTGCCATGTCCTTTAGAACAAAGCTGTCCCTGGTTGGCCTGGAGGGTTCTGTGGGCCTCTTCCACCTACTTCTCACCCCTTTCTTGCTCACTCACTGCCCCATATCACCCAGGTTTTCTTTTGACTCTGAATGCTCCTTGTGCATCCCCTCTCTAGCCCCAGGGCCCATGCAGCCCTTGTCCAGCTGCTTCAGGTCTCATATTAAATGTCATCTTCTCAGAAAAATCTCTCCTAGCCATCCAAAGTTGGTACCTCTCTCTCACAGGCACACTTGTGTGTGCACACGCACACACAGACACACACACACATGCTGGCAATGTTTTCAATTAAGAATCTTTTTTTAATAAAACTTATATGACCCTTTATAATGGCCTGTGTATTTGTTTGGAGAAGGAAATGGCAACCCACTCCAGTGTTCTTGCCTGGGAAATCCCATGGACAGAGGAGCCTGGTGGGCTACAGTCCATGGGGTTGCAGAGTGGGGCAGGGCTCAGCAACTAAACCACCACCACCACCATCATGTATTTGTTAACTGCATGGCCTCCCTCACCAGACTTTAGTTCTAGGATTAGTAGCTGGCAAGGATGCCTGGATTTGGGTCTAGGTGAGGAGTAGGGAACTTACAGAGATATCGCCAAGCAAAGATGATGGGAATGACAGATGGTTTATGGGAGAAGATGGTGGCTTTGATGTGAGGCCGTTGAGTCTCTGGCAGAGATTTAAGTGAAAGTATAAAGTAGGAAGTAGTAGAACATCAGAAGGAGAGCTTGAAGAGACCTTGGTCCAAGGTTTTCCCCAAGTGCACAGCTTTCTCAGCCCGAGCCCGCTCACCTCCTCTGCCCTTCCCCGTAGCTCGTCATGACTTGGTTCCTCTTCCCTTCCTCACCTCTTTCTCCTTACTTCTGTGGTCTTGGTAGAGAATTTAGATAGCTTGCAACCCACAGTTTTATTGGATTGAGAATTCTTGGCCCTAGTGAGTCCTTTTATTTTGCAAATAAGAAAAATATGCCCCAGAAATGCTAGATGCCTTACTCAAAGCCACACAGCTAGTTAGAGAGAAAACCTGGACTAGAATCCTTTTTTTTTTTTTAATTACAGTTCACTGCCCTGTCATTAGCCCACGCTCAGTACAGAAGTTCAGGTCAAGCCTTGGTAACTGATTGCCTGAAAAAAATCCATGAACTTCTTGGTTCCTTTCTGGAACTAATTTATTTCTCCTATGATGAACCACAGAAAGCAAATGAGGAACCCTAAATGCGTATTTTGTTCCTATTTAACATAGATTAAATGTGCTTTCTGGAATGCGCGATGATACTATTAAAGAAAGATTTGGCTGTTCCACTGCCTTATAATAAAAGAAGGTGTATTTGCAACCACCTGCGTATTAACATATTATTAAAAAGTAACGTTACCAAGGATCATACTGTTCAACAAGTTGGCCTTCACCACAGCTCGGAGCTGCCCCCTGGTGCATATCTCATATTCGTGCATTTCATTAGAACAGCTGAGTGGGTGGGGGTGAAAGTGGGATTCTTTCTTTGCCTAGATCAGATCAGATCAGATCAGTCACTCAGTCGTGTCCGACTCTTTGCGCCCCATGAATCGCAGCACACCAGGCCTCCCTGTCCATCACCAACTCCCGGAGTTTACTCAGACTCACGTCCATCGAGTCAGTGATGCCATCCAGCCATCTCATCCTCTGTTGTCCCCTTCTCCTCCTGCCCCCAATCCCTCCCAGCATCAGAGTCTTTTCCAATGAGTCAACTCTTCGCATGAGGTGGCCAAAGTACTGGAGTTTC
>NW_011495057.1:5895632-5897364 GCF_000754665.1 Bison bison bison | reverse complement strand
GCCCCCAATCCCTCCCAGCATCAGAGTCTTTTCCAATGAGTCAACTCTTCGCATGAGGTGGCCAAAGTACTGGAGTTTCAGCTTCAGCATCATTCCTTCCAAAGAAATCCCAGGGCTGATCTCCTTCAGAAAGGACTGGTTGGATCTCCTTGCAGTCCAAGGGACTCTCAAGAGTCTTCGAAGTCCCCCTCTTTTCTCCCAGCATCCCTTCAACTCCTGTTTCTCCATCTATAGTCTTCATTACAGAATCAGTTCATGGACAACTTGGATTTCTGTGTGATCCTGACTTTCCACCTCACTTTTTAGCCATCATTCAACAAATTGTGGGGAAAATGTGAAGTGCTGAGTTCAGGGGTTGAGGGCAAACGTGCTCCCTGACTTCACGGAATGTGTAGTCAGTCTTACAGGGAAAACACGCATGGAGTAAGAGGTCACTGGGAAGGTCACATTGCTGCTCTGAGAGAAAAAGAACAAAGGGCGAGGAGAAGGGTTATTAGGGGGCCCTTCCACATTCATCCAAACTAGTAGTCAGCACCCTTATATTTTTTTAAAAAAATGAATTCTTAGACACAGCTTTGTGAAGAATTCTTTTCTCGATGAGGTGCAGGCATACGGATGAGTGCTATCCAACCCGGGGTCACACCACAACCCTTTTCTCTTCTTTTAATGTTGCTAAATATTCCATTTTCAGTTTTGACCCCAATCGTCAGTTTCACGTTAAAATGTTATAGTTTTTCGCTAAGATTTACCTTCAGCAAACACAGGCTCAGGGTGACTTTGGTAAGCCCAGCTTTCTATAGAATGACTGAGTGCTATGTGTTCATGCTCCATAATTGTCACCTATAGCCTGGTGGGTTTTTGGTCATCAGTTTCCTCATTCCACCAATTTCACCCATTTCAGTGGCTGCAATGTTCCAGATATTGTACTAGGGTCTGAGTATGAGGGCAAATGGAGTAGGAAATGGCAACCCACTCCAGGATTCTTGCCTGGAGAATCCCAGGGACAGAGGAGCCTGGCCACCTACAGTCCATGGGCTCTCAAAGAGTCAGACACGACTAAAGTGAGTTAGCATGCGTGCATGAGGGCAAAAACCAAAAATCTCACAAAACAAAAAACAATATCTCTGATGTTTGCACTCAAAAAGCTCAAAGTCCTGTGAAAAAGAAGCCAACCAGTCATCCCAGTTTTGCAGTGTCTGCTTTTGAAGACTGTTTTACGACAAGGAAAGTGCGCACAATACACTATTGAGAGAGTGAGTGCGTGATGAATAGGATTGCCTCGGCTGTGAGTAACAGAAGCACGACTGAAAGGGACTTAAACAAGGCAGCCACTTGTTATCTCACAAAGCAGGAAGTGCAGCAATGTCATTCAGGGGCCCGTGAATTCGGTGGCCCATCAAGAAGGGAGGTGTCCTTCCTTCCTCCGCTCTGCCATTGGCAGGGCTGGCATTGTCTTCCCTGATGATCCAAAGATGCAGAGAGTGCCCGGGTCAGTGCCGAAAGGGCATGCCTCCCGTGCTTCCATTTTCCAAGCCCCCATGCATCTCCTGCCATCTCCTCTCATCTTAAGGCTTCGTTGGCCCAGCAACAGGAGACCTGAGAGTGACTCCAGCCAGCCTCCCTCAAGCATGTGGCTCTGAAAAAGCTGAACACAACTAGGTTCCAAAATCAATGAAAATGGGGAGAAATGGCTGTCTTTGGACAACCCGTAGTGCCAACCACAACACATCTG
>NW_011495057.1:5880399-5895532 GCF_000754665.1 Bison bison bison | reverse complement strand
CCAACAGGCAGACAGCATGAACCACAATGTTGTCAGATGCATGGCTGGGAGGTTGTTACTCTGGCAGCTTTTCATTTTCTTTTTTTTTACTTTCCTATTTCTAAATTTCCAAAAGCAAGCATATACTTTTTTTTATAATCAGAAGTAAAATCTACTTTAAAAGTCAAGTAAAGAAATAAGCAATACCTTGGGACAATTGTTAAGGAAACAGTCTTAACAGGAAGAATGGAGCAGGGACACAAGTAGCATAGGATATATTTCTTATCCTAAAGGAATGTGGTTGTTTGTAAACAGCTAGAAGGTTCTGCACTCAAGTCCAGTATAGGGAGTTTGGGGGTTTCCTGACACCAACAAGCAACTCTCAGACACCAGCTGAGTGTCCTGTAATTCAACTCAGCTCTACTGGGAGACAGCATCGGATCCACAGGTAACAGGCTCCATCCTGCAAGATTGTCCCCCACCCTCCACCCCTGTTCAGACGCCAGTCACAATCCAGGTTGTCAGCCTCCTCCCGGGGTTGGAGTAATTTGCTAGAGTGGCTCACAGAACTCACATAAGCATTATACTCACCAGGTCATCAATTAATTTTAAAAGGATATAACTCAGGAAGGTCTTTCCCAGATGGCTCAGTGGTAAAGAAACTGCCTGCCAATGCAGGAGATGCTGGTTTGATCCCTGGAGACAGAAATGGCAACCCACGCCAGTATTCTTGCCTGAGAAATCCCATAGACAGAGGAGCCTGACAGACTACAGTCCTTGGGGTTGCAAAGAGTCAGACAAGACTTAGCGACTAAACAACAATAGCCAAGATGGAGTGAGAGGTGGTAGGTGGAACGAATGCAGTCTCTGGAGCACAAACTCCAGTCCACCAGGCAGTGTTCTCCGAAATCATGTAGACATCGTGATTTATCATAAAGGAGTACTGACCAAATAGGTGCTTCATCTCCCTAATCCATTCAGTTAACTTCCTTGAAGGTATATCTCCTTTTGAACCTGGGAGAATCCCTCACACTTGTATAACACTTAAAAATTTCCCAGAGTATCCACTTGGTCTGCACAGTCCCCTGTAAGATAGTTGTCCAACCGATTATACCAATGAGAAAAAAAATACGACTTAGAAAAAAAAAAAAATTTGCTGAGCATCACATGGCTTTGAGTGCAGAGCCTATTTTTCTTATTTATTCATTTATTTTTGGCTGCTCTGGGTCTTCAGTGCTGCACGGGCTTTTCTCTAGTTGCAGTGAGTGTAGTTTTGGTGCAGTGGCTTCTCTTGTTGCAGAACATGGGCTCTAGGCCACACAGGCTTCCGTAGTTGTGGCTTCTGGGCTCTAGAGCACAGATTCAGTAGCAGTGGCGCACAGGCTTAGTTGCTCCGAGGCATGTGGGATCTTCCAGGACCAGGGATCGAACCTATGTCTCCTGCACTGGTGGGAGGATTCTTTACCTCTGAGCCATCAGGGAAGCCCATGTATGTTTTTCTTAATTGAGGTTTTCTTGTTCATCCATGTTTCAGGGTTTGTTCCCTCATCAACACAGTCTTGATACTCAGACCTAGGGAATCCGTCCACAAGGAAGCGCTCGGTACTTGGATCATGTGAAGAAGATTATACTTCAAAAGTTCACATAGACTTTCTTCCTTCCTACCTTTTATTGTTTCTTTCTTTTTTCTTTTCTCCCTCCCTCCTAGTCTGTCATTGTTTGATACCAAGCTCACAGCCTCAGCGTTTGGGATAAAAGAAAATACATTAAGCTAAGTTGTCTTTTCCACCCACTCCTTATTGCCTCTTCCAACTTCTTTTTTTTAATTGATTTCTTTAATTTTTGGCTGTCCTGGGTCTTCATTGCTGCACACAGGCTTTCTCTAGTTGCTGCGAGCAGGGCCTACTCTAGTTGTGGTGTGTGGGCTCCTCATTGTGGAGGCTTCTCTTGTTGCAGAGCATGGACTCTAGGGAGCATGGGCTCAGTAGCTGCTGCTCAAGGGCTCCAGAGCCTGAGCTCTGGAGCTGTGGCACACGGGCTTACTTACCCCAAAGCACATAGAATCTTCCTGGACCAGGGATCGAACCCATGTCTCCTGCATTAGCTGGTGGATTCTTAACCACTGAACCACCAGGGAAGGCCACCTCATCCAACTTTTGATTCAATTACAACCAACATATGGGAGACTTGGACACCACATTCTAAAGGCCAAAACCATTCTCTACCACACGGAGACTGTGGCATAGTTTGAAAAATTAAATGCATTAAAACTATATTGTTGCTTCCTTAAAATACCTCTCATCATTTATAAAACATTATCCCCTTTGGTTTCTCATATTTTTAGCTCTGTAAGTATTCAGTGGACCAAAAGACACTTACTTATTTATCCTGAATTTCCCATATCGTATTTCAAAAACTAAATTGTCAGTTACCCTGACTATTGCAACACTTTCCTCCCTGGACAAAGCATGGGAGAGAATTATGTCAAGAAGCTTCAGCTATGATAGGCATCTCTGTACAGTGGTTGACAATGTACATTCCTCCTGGCTAATATAACTAGCTCTGTGGGTTATTGCAATGTCTGTTCCTTGACCCTGAATTAACAGTACTCCAGACATAATCTATGTCTTGAGCAGTGGTTTTGAATGGACTCAGCCTGGAGAAATGACCTTGAAAGATTACCATGGAATGGCCAGTTTGTTTAAAATGCATGGATCTACCACTCAAAGGTGTTAAGGGAGCAGAGAAAGACAAACTCAGCAATTCCCATCTTCTTTCCTTTCCTTCCTGCACCAAGACAAGGTCAGACAGGGTACACATAAGAGTCTAATAATAGCAGGACAAGTTTTGGTTGTTTTCCACATTGGCGAAATACAAAGAATTGAATTTCTATAAACCTCTACTGCACTGGATTGAGTTCTCTCTCCAGGCAATCTCTAGCTCATGACTGGGAGAATGGATAAGGAAAACTCGGTGGGGTTCTAGGTTGCTTTAGAAGTAATGGGTTAGAGGTAGACATCTGGCAAGGGGTGTACAACAACAACAAAAACTCATCTTAAACCCCCTGGGGAAGGTGCTGGGTGGTGGGAGGAGGGATGAAGTGGGAGGATGGAGATAAAAGTGCTTGATCACTCAATTGAGAGAGGACCTGGCACAGACCCAAGAGGATGAGTCAAGAGCGGAAGAGCATGATCAACTTCAACTCAGCCCTTGAGGTCCAAGTAGGAGAAGAAAAGGAAGAAAGAAAGAAAAAATGGTTAAATTACTGTCTTCCATGACAATTAAAAACATGTGCTAAGTCACTTCAGTCGTGTCCATCTCGTGAATGATTTCAGTTTCTACTGCTATAGGCTATGCTGCAATGTTTTCTTTATTTTTTTGGCCGCCCCCGCTTGGCTTGAGGGATCTTAGTTCCCAGACCAGGGATCGAATCTGGGCCTCCGGCTGTGAAAGCATGGAGTCCTAACCTCTGGGCTGCCAGGAAAGTCCCCGTAAGGTTTTCTTTAGAGTCCAGGGGGTATCCTTGGAATTTCCTTTTGTTTCCATCCAGCAAAAACACTTCCATTTAAAAATAGGAAGATGAATGGTTGCAAGAGGGGGAAGGGACAGTTTAGGACTTTGGGAACATCATGAACACACTGGTATGTTTAAAATGGATAACCAACAAAAACCTGTTCTGTAGCACAGGGGACTCTGCTCAATGTTCTGTGCCAGCCTGGATGGGAGTGGGGTTCGGGGGAGAATGGATGCGTGTATGTGTGTGGCTGAGCCCCGTCATTGTTCACCTGAAACTATCACATTGTTAATTAGTTATACCCCCAGTACAAAAGGTTTTTGATGTTTAAAAATAAATAAATACAAAATAGGAAGATGAGTACTCAATTCCAATCACAGTGGGGTAGGATACTGTATCTCAAACTTCTTCAGTAACTAGTACCAGTACCAGGGGACAGAGTAACAAGCCTGGAAAAACCTACCTAATGCACTTTTCTGTGACATTTCGTGTTTCAGATTTAAAACCTAAGTAGATTTTGCACTCCTCAGTCGTGTCCAACTCTTTGCGACCCCATGGACTGTAGCCTGCCAGGCTCCTCCATCCATGGAATTTTCCAGGCAAGGATACTTGAGTGGGTTGCCATTTCCTTCTCCAGGAGATCTTCCTGACCCAGGTATTGAACCTGGGTCTCCCATACTGCAGGCAGACTCTCTACTGTCTGAGCCACCAGGGAAGCCCCTAATAGGTCCTCATTTGAACATTAAAATGTGCAATACTACTAATTTCTGAAATTATTTAACTCTTCTCTCGCCTCCTCCTCTAACTACCCCTTTCCTAAAACAGTTAAGTAAAGCTGACAGACTAGAAAAGTGGTCGCACTGATGCTATGGTTTCCAGAAGCCCTAACATAACCCCCTTGAGCCACAGAGATGAGGGTAGAAAGAGCCCTGACCTGACTCAGGTTTGATTCAGATGCTGAGCAGCTGGGAGCCATTGGCTGCGCCATTCCAACTGGCTGAAGCTTAGGTTCTTGGTGGGATTGGTTTGAGCTGGATGGAGCGGGAAGGGCTGGGAAGTTGTTTACAAAGCTCTGATAGTCTGTAAGTTTTCCATCAGCCGGTAATACTTCCCTGCTCAGGTGGGGAGGATATTATGATTTAGGTCCCCCTTCCCTGTTCTGTCCTTTCTGCACTGATTGCATTGAATTCACTGGGCACGTGCAACCAGATCCGGTGGCTTCTTCAAGAAAATGCTGGGTTCATTTTTATACCAAAACATAAATGAAGAGCCCATGTAAGGTAAGTATATTATTTTTTTAAAAAAAAGTAGATAAACCAATGAACAAAGTGACATGAAAGCCATTATGCTTACAGTGCGGCCACATTTTCATGGTACATTGTTGCTGAGGGAAAATCTATAAGTTTAGGGGGTCAAGATAAGCATAATCACCAAATCAGTGAGCTCAGGTTCAGTGGTACCCTGATAAACACCCAGGTTTCCTGGACAGGAGATGGACCAGCTAAAGATAGTTTCAAAATCCTGCCTTACTTAATGATGCCTTTAAGATAAAATTCAAAAGCCTTTGCTGGCTTTCCGTGATCAAGCCTCCAAACCTCCATTCTCACCTCATCTCCTGCTACATCTTCCCAAACTCAACCGAAACAGGCCTTCCATGGCCAGGATTCCAAATGCCACTCGCCTTCAGCCTGGACTTCTCAACCCTCCCCTCTGCCCATCACACTCCTGTGGTGAAGGGTCATCTCAAAAGCCACTCTCCCTCTTTCCTTTGTGCTTCCAAAATATGCTATTTAATCCGTTCTCCTGCTTTGTAGCATAGTCCTGTATCTTTGTACTTGTCTTCCTTTTGGAAAATGAAGTCTCCGAAAATAGGGGTTGGGGCAATTCATACCATAGTCCCTCCAGTGCTTTTGCACAGAGTATGTGTGTTAGTCTCTCAGTGGTGTCCGACTCTTTACGACTCCCTGGACCATAGCCCACCAGGCTCCTCTGTCCATGGGATTCTCCAGGCAAGAATATTGGAGTAGGTTGCCATGCCCTTCTCCAGGGGATCTTTCCAACCCAGTGATCAAACCCAGGTCTCCTACACTGACAGGCGGATTCAGTACTATCTGAGCCACATGGGGAGCCCAGAGTAGGAAAGCAGCAAATATTTGTTCATTTATTCAACAAATATTCATTGATTGCATACTGTGCGCAGGACAGTGTTCTAAACGCTAAGACAATAGCAGAAGAAACTTCTGTTCTTATGGATTCTATAGTCTTAGCCAGGGAGGGGGTAGTCAATAAACAGATGCATATGGTGGAATAAACATATATGTGTATTCATATATACTTTTGCCTGTCAGATGGTGAGTGATAAACGGAATGAAGAAAATAAAGCAGGGTAGGTGGGCGGGAGGGAACGTCACATGGCATAGGAGTGAGGGGGTGAAATGCTCTTTTTGAAAAAAATTTTTTATGAATTAATTTTTTTTTGGCTGTGGTGAGTCTTCATCGCTCCTCTCGGGCTTTCTCCAGTTGCAGCGAGCAGGGGCTACTCTCTAGTTGCGGTGCACGGGCTTCTCATTGCGGTGGCTCCTCTGGTTGCAGAGCACAGGCGCTAGAGTATGAGAGCTTCCATAGTTGTGGCACATGGGCTCAGCAGTTGTGGCGTGCAGGTACAGTTGCTTTGCATCACGTAGGATCTTCCTGGACCAGGGATCGAACCCATGTCCCCTGCATTGACAGATGGATTCTCAACCACTGGACCACCAAGAATGTCCCTGAAATGCTCTTTTGGATAGAGTCATCAAGGAAGGGCTTGCTGAGAACACAGGCTCAAATGAAGTGGAGGAGGGAGCCTTGCAGATAGATACCTGGGACAAGAGCAATCCAGAGGGAATAAGTGCAAAGGCCCTGAGATTGGGACCTGATTGCTGATTCTTAAATAAGTGTATAAAGTGAAAGTCACTCAGTCGTGTCTGACTCTTCTGCAACCCCATGGACTGTAGCCTCCCAGGCTCCTCTGTCCATGGGATTCTCCAGGCAAGAATACTGGAGTGGGTTGTCATGTCCTCCTTCAGGGGATATTCTCTTCCAGTTCAAACTCAAGTTGCCCACATTGCAGGCAGATTCTTTTCCATCTGAGCTACTGCAGAGCACAATGTATAAAATTATGTTATTAGAACATTCTGTCAGCAGTCCGGTCATGTAAAAGTGGCTCTTTTCTCTGTTGAAAGTGAAACAAAAATTCCTGCCTGCCTTGTAAATATATTAAAGCCATGAATCTAAAGCTATGTGATTCAAACAGCTTATACTTGGAAAATCTTAGACTGGAGTTTCTTCAGTATCTTTAGCTCTCAGTGGAACCCTTCTTTTAGCATTTTAACAACAAAAACTGAGTTATTTTGAATCTCCAGAATGAAACCAAAAAATCTAATTCTCTGTTCTTCCTTTCATGGCTTTGTCAGCGAAAGCCTGGATACCAAATAGTGTTCTGTCCTTCTCTGAAAAGAGCTGAGAGACAAACAGAAATGACAGACTGGAAATCCAGATGAGCATTGACAGGCTGTTCATTTTATTTCACAGTCTGTGTGGTTTTGGCCCAAGAATTTCTCCCACAGCTCTGTGCTGTAATGTATGTGGCTACTAATTTTTAAAAGAAATAGTCAAAGCGTCGTTCTTTGAAAACAAGATAGGAACAAAGATGTTTTCGTTTCAGGCTATTTTTTCACGTGCTAAAAGTAGCAAGTTGAATAAGAAATGTCACATCCATTGGTTTTCCATCATGAGTCAATCCTCAGTGTGCTGAGTTCCAGGAACTGAAAATGTAATGGTCAACTCACAGGTGTGTTGCACTCTTAACTGTGTGCACAACACTAGCCCAGGCGTTGTGGTCAGTACAAAGAAGTGTTAGAGGTGGCCTCTCCTCTCAAGGGTTATAATCCTGTGGGTAGGGATAGGATCACAAGAATATTAAAAGTGACAGTGGGCACCATGCAATCAGTCTAATAAGTGACTTCCCTGGTGGGCTAGTGGTTAAGAATCCATTCTTCTGAGGGCATGGGTTTGATCCCTGGTCAGAGAACTAAGATCCTGCATGACCTCTAGAACGGCCAAAAAAAAAAAAAGAAGAATCAAATGACTGAGGACTTCTGCTTTCCATGAAGCAATACCAGGGTTCCCCTTCCATTTGGAACAAAAATCACAGATGCTAGTTTTTAAGACACTGGCTATCAGACCACCAAGGACTGTGCTCCCTGAGGTGGGAAATTTACCCTGTGATTGTTTCAGCATCCTAACTCGAAAGAGTTCTGAAAGCAGAGTGCAGGGAGAACGGCTGCCTTAGCAAAGTGTTACAGACAGCTGCCTTCACCCACAGAAACATATGCGCCTCAATTCTAAAGGTGAAAAGCCATGAGGCAGAGTTGGTTCTCCTGAAGGTTGTGAGGACCATCCAAGATGGCTCCCTCGCATGGCAGAAAGCTCAGCTAGGGCTGGCTACTGGCGTGAGCTTCTCACAGCATGGCAGCTGAGTTCTGAGAGGGAGCATCTCAAAAAAAAAAAATCAAGAAACACAAGTGGAAACAGTAAGACTTCTTGATCTAGCTTCAGAAGTCCTGCAGTTTCTGCAGCAGCATACTTTTGGCTGAAGCAGGTTAGAGGCTAATACCAGCTTCAAAGGAGGGAAAACAGATCCCACCTCTCACTGGGAAGAAAATTCAGAACTCCTCGTCATCTCTGATCCACCACACCCCCCCTTCCCACTATACACTCGCTCATGTGCATTTATATTTATCTATAAGGAAATGGCAACCCACTCCATCATTCCTGCCTGGGAAATCCCATGGACAGAGGAGCCTGGCAGGCTACCATCTATGGGGTCGCAAAAGAGATGGACACGACTGAGCGACTAAACAACAGCAATACAACAACAATACGCAGGGCTTCAGGCAAATACAGACAGGGACCATACACATCTAATGCCGTGCCTCATTCACTTGGCTTCTCAAAATACATTTTTCAATGAAGCACTTTTAATGAGTTGTCCAACGTTTAGTATTATAGATAAAATACTCATGAGCTGGGCATAATGCAAATATCCCCATTTTGTAGATTACAGACCAAAGTCAGCAAGTTGACCCACTATATGTATTTTGGTGAGGAAATTTAACTCACTTTTAGCAACACCATTTTATAAGTTTTATCATTTGATCATTTTATAAGTGTCTATCTTTGGAGCCTCTGGAATTTTGAACTATCCCAAATGAAATACAACTGGTTTTATGCTTGTAAAAGTCACATTCTGAAGGCTTTTTTTTTTTCTAGAATTTGAACATTTTCATTTCAACCACTGAGAGAACAGAAACTCCTGTTGGTGGTTAGATTGGCAGGCATGCCAAGTTTTAGCTCTGGAGTTGATCCAAACTACCCCATTTACAGCTCAAAAGCAAGGCTTCCGAACCATTCTTAGAAATAATCTTAATGCGAAGAAAATCAGTCCATGGGGACTTCTCTGGTGGTCCCATGGCTAAAACTCTGAGCTCTGAATGCAGGGGGCCTGGGTTTGATCCCTGGCCAGGGAACTAGATCCCACATGTCGCAACTAAAAAGAGCCAGCCTGCCACAACTAAGACCAGTGCAGCCAGAATAAATAAATAATTTTTTGAAAAGTCGCTCAGTCATGTCAAACTCTTTGTGATCCCATGGACTGCCTACCAGGCTTCTCTGTCCATAAAATTCTCCAGGGAAGAATACTGGAGTTGTTTGCCATTCCATTCTCTAGGGGATCTCCCTGATCCAGGGATCAAACCTGGGTCTCCGGCATTACAGGCAGATTCTTTACCATTTGAGCCACTGTGGAAGCCCCTTTTAAGAAAAGAAAAAAAATCAGTCCATGATTTTAAAAGTAAATTGTATCCAGAATTTTAACAAGCCAAGAATTTTATGTACAGTGAGGCATCACCATTCCGTTCAACTGTTGGTGAGATCACATGTTTAGATCAGGCAGTCTATCACCAGGAAATATGGCCCCAGTAACCTCCTGAGGATGGGCTTCTCTGATGGCTCAGATGGTAAAGAATCTGCCTGCAATGCAGGAGATCCAGGTTCGATCCTTGGATCAGGAAGCTCCTCTGCAGAAGGGAATGGCAACCCACTCCAATTCTTGCCTGGAGAATTCCATGGACAGAGGAGCCTGGCAGGCTACAGTCCACAGCGTAGCAAAGAGTTGGACACGGCTGAGTGACTAACACAACCTCTTGGTTGAAAGTGAAAGTTGCTCAGTTGTATCTGACTCTTTGCAACCCCATGAACTCCCAGGAATTCTCCAGGCCAGAATACTGGAGTGGGTAGCCTTTCCCTTCTCCAGGGGATCTTCCCAACCCAGGGATCGAACCCAGGTCTACTGCATTGCAGACAGATTCTTTATTGAAAGACACTTGCTCCTTGGAAGGAAAGCTTTTAATATGATAAGCCTAGACAGCAATTCAAAAGCAGAGCCAGCACTTTGCTGACAAAGGTCCATAGAGTCAAAGCTATGGTTTTTCCAGTAGTCATGTACAGATGTGAGAGTTGGATCATAAAGAAGGCTGAGAGTTGGAGAAATGATGCTTTCAAACTGTGGTGCTGGAGAAGACTCTTGAGAGTCCTTTTGACTGCAAAGAGATCAAACCACTCAACCCTAAAGGAAATCAACCCTGAATATTCATTGAAAGGATTGTTGCTGAAGTTGAAGCTCCAATACTTTGGCCACCTGATTGGAAGAGCTGACTCATTGGAAAAGACCCTGATACTGGAAAAGATTGACGGCAAAAGGAGAGGGAAGCGGCAGAGAATGAGATGGTTAGATAGCATCATTGACATAATGGACATGAATTTGAGCAAACTCTAGGAGATAGTGGAGGACAGAGGAGCCTGGCATGCTGCCGTCTCTGGGGTCCCAAAGAGTCAGACATGACTTAGCGACTGAACAACAACCACCTTCTGAGGGCTGAACTTGTGCTTGAGCAAGAAGCCTTTTGCCTCAATGCAGTTGAGTTGGTCTGCCCAGCATGGTGATGAACTGTGCTAGGGATGCAAGAGCTGAATTTATTTTGAAATTACAGCTCTTTAGAGAGAATTAGGCCATGATGTCGTAGCGTCAGGCACCTGAGATGTTCCCTCTTTTCATTAAATTTTTTACTTCTTAAATATTTAATGCTTAGAAATTTTTATTTAAATGTATCAGACAAAAATGCAACAGCTGATATGGCAGGACTTTTTCATTGCATTATATGAGATCTTGGTACTATTTTAAAAATTTATGCTCTTGAGTCCAGAGAGGTCTAGTGGACAGGGCACAAGGGTCATCACCTCAATTTTGACATTGTCTTCTCAGCCTTGGGCAAGGCACTTGTTTCTTGTCTGTGCTTCAGTATCAATAAAACAAGCATCATTACTGCACCCCACCAGAATGCAATAGAGTATAACTAATTAGTGTTTACAATCTGGTTTGATGAAAGGCGTTAAATGCTATTGTTGTATTATCATGTAAATGAGTGTTAACTTTGACATCAGAAATGATTGGCTGTGACAGCAAAGCTTTCTGGTGAAATCAGATCTTACAAGAGGCACACAGCACACTTCTGGCCAGTAGATTTCCTTCTTTGAAATAATTAAATATACTATATTCAATATAAAGTCGATGAGGCTTTTCTGTATAATAAGACATAGTGAAAGTGTTAAGTTGCTCAGTTGTGTCCAACACTTTGCAATCCTATGGACTGTAGCCCACTGGGTTCCTCTGTCCATGGGATTTCCTGGGAAAGGATACGGGAGTGGGTTGGCATTCCCTTCTCCAGAGGATCTTCCTGACCCAGGGATCAAACCCATGTTTCCCACAATGGAGGTGGAGTCCTCACCACCTGAGTCACCAGGGAAGCACTAATAAGACATAGAGTGAAATTAATTATAGTTTCAGACATCTGGGGGCTGACACATAAAATAGAGTCAAGAATAATGAAGGGGGCCGTTGTTTGGACTGGCAGTACAGAGGATGGAGAGCAGCCCAGGAAGTCTTTAATGAGCGTGGACTGGTATCTTCTCCCAAGCTCCTTCCAGGAAGGTGACAGAGATGAGCAGGATCATTGTCATGCCTTTCTTCAGGTCCATCCTGTCACAGCTTGATCAGTTTGCACTGAGGACTGACAACTGAGTCATATCCAACGGGCATATAACAAGTGAAGCTCTGAATGAATGGGGGGAAATCTAAAGAACTGAAAACCACAGGTCACAAAATCTATCTCCTTGCCTGTAAACCTGTGGCTGGAACAATTTACTCAGTTATCTCTACTCTCACTTAGAAACAGGAAATTAGTGAGGCAAAAAAGATGACAAAGCACACAGGGTGACTTTTAATCACTTTTTTGAAAAGGCTCATGATAGCGTATTATTAGCATATGCATCGGAGAAGGCAATGGCACCCCACTCCAGTACTCTTGCCTGGAAAATCCCATGGACGGAGGAGCCTGGTAGGCTGCAGTCCATGGGGTCTCGAAGAGTCAGACACGACTGAGCGACTTCACTTTCACTGTTCGCTTTCATGCATTGGAGAAGGAAATGGCAACCCACTCCAGTGTTCTTGCCTGGAGAATTCCAGGGAAAGGGGAGCCTGGTGGGTCGCACAGAGTCTGATACGACTGAAGTGACTTAGCAGCAGCAGCACATGCATACATTTTTAGTCTGCTTATGAGGATTGTGGTGCATATGATTGACAGTTGAATCAAATAATTGAGAGACTTTAAGGATTTGAAGCCACCAGCAATGCAGGAGACCCAGGTTCCACCCCTGGTTCGGAAAGCCCTGGAGAAAGAATGGCAACCCACTCCATTATTCTTGCCTGGAGAAGCCCATGGACAGAGAACCCTGGTTGACTACAGTCCATGGTGCTGCAAGAGTCGGACTTGACTGAGCAACTAAACCACCTCCACCAAGGATTTGACATTTTCAGAGAGTATTTCAAGTAACATGACTGTCCAATATAGGAAATTCCCAATCAAGGAAAATATGGCACTGCATAGTCTTTAAAGGCATACGTGGACAGGAAAAAAGGTATAAACACACCAGCCAGCCTGTGATAAATGGCTGAAATTTGGGGAAAGCACAGAAGAGAGGACCTGGGTGGGAAAGAAGGATGGAGAAAGGCAGAAAGAGGGAGAAAGAGAGTCTGAGAAATCAGCTCATGTGATCATGAGGGTCTGGCAGACAGACTGGAATTTCTAACAAGCACTGACTTTGCAGTCTTGAGTCCAAAGGCAGTCTGGAGGTTGAACGCCCCCTTCTAGTCTTTACATTTAAGGAACTAATTGAAGACTCACCCATGTTATGGAGGATAAGCGGCTTTCCTAAAAGTTCACTGATTTAAATGTTCAGCTCAGTTCAGTTCAGTTGCTCAGTCATCTGCGACTCTTTGCGACCCCATGAATTGCAGCACCCCAGGCCTCCCTGTCCATCACCAAATCCTTGAGTCCACTCAAGCTCATGTCCATCGAGTTGGTGATGCCATCCAGCCATCTATCCTCTGTCCTCCCCTTCCCCTCCTGTCCCCAATCCCTCCCAGCATCAGGGTCTTTTCCAATGAGTCAACTCTTCACATGAGGTGACGAAAGTATTGGAGTTTCAGCTTCAGCATTAGTTCTTCCAATGAACACCCAGGACTGATCTCCTTTAGGATGGACTGTTTGGATCTCCAACACAACAGTTCAAAAGCATCAATTCTTCAGCGCTCAGCTTTCACAGTCCAACTCTCACATCCATACATGACCACTGGAAAAACCATAGCCTTGACTAGATGGACCTTTGTTGGCCAAGTAATGTCTCTGCTTTTTAACATGCTATCTATGTTGGTCATAACTTTCCTTCCAAGGAGTAAGCATCTTTTAATTTCATGGCTGCAATCACCACCTGCAGTGATTTTGGAGCCCAAAAAAATAAAGTCTGATACTGTTTCCACTCTTTCCCCATGTATTTCCCATGAAGTGATGGGACCCAATGCCATGATCTTAGTGTTCTGAATGTTGAGCTTTAAGCCAACTTTTTCACTCTCCTCTTTCACTTTCATCAAGAGGCTCTTTAGTTCTTCTTCACTTTCTGCCATAAGGGTGGTGTCATCTGCATATCTGAGCTTATTGATATTTCTCCCGCCAATCTTGATTCCAGCATGTGCTTCTTCCAGCCCAGCGTTTCTCATGATGTACTCTGCATAGAAGTTAAATAAGCAGGGTGACAATATACAGCCTTGACGTGCTCCTTTTCCTATTTGGAACCAGTGTGTTGTTCCATGTCCAGTTCTAACAGTTGCTTACTGACCTGCATATAGGTTTCTCAAGAGGCAGATTAGGTGGTCTGGTATTCCCATCTCTTTCAGAATTTTCCACAGTTGATTGTGATCCACACAAAGGCTTTGGCATACTCAATAAAGCAGAAATTGATGTTCTTCTGGAACTCTCTTGCTTTTTTGATGATCCAGCGGATGTTGGAAATTTGATCTCTGATTCTTCTGCCTTTTCTAAAACCAGCTTGAACATCAGGAAGTTCATGGTTCATGTATTGCTGAAGCCTGGCTTGGAGAATTTTGAGCATTACTTTACTAGCATGTGAGATGAGTGCAATTGTGCGATAGTTTGAGCATTCTTTGGCATCTCCTTTCTTTGGGATTGGAATGAAAACTGACCTTTTCCAGTCCTGTGGCCACTGCTGAGTTTTCCAAATTTGCTGGCATATTGAGTGAAGCACTTTCCCAGCATCATCTTTTAGGATTTGAAATGGCTCGACTGGAATTCCATCACCTCCAGTAGCTTTGTTCGTAGTGATGCTTTCTAAGGCCCACTTGACTTCACATTCCAGGATGTCTGGCTCTAGGTGAGTGATCACACCATCGTGATTATCTTGGCCGTGAAGCTCTCTTTTTTACAGTTTTCTATGTATTCTTACTGCTTCTTCTTAATATCTTCTGCTTCTGTTAGGTCCATACCATTTCTGTCCTTTATCAAGCCCATCTTTGCATGAAGTGTTCCCTTGGTATCTCTAATTTTCTTGAAGAGATCTCTAGTCTTTCCCATTCTGTTGTTTTCCTCTATTCCTTTGCATTGATCGCTGAGGAAGGCTTTCTTATCTCTCCTTGTTATTCTTTGGAACTCCACATTCAGATGCTTATATCTTTCCATTTCTTGGTTGCTTTTCACTTCTTTTTTTCACAGCTATTTGTGAGGCCTCGTCAGACAGCCATTTTGCTTTTTTGCATTTCTTTTCCACAGGAATGGTCTTGATTTAAATGTTCAGTTCAGTTCAGTTCAGTCACTCAGTCATGTCCGACTATTTGCGACCCCATGAATCACAGCATGCCAGGCCTCCCTGTCCATCACCAACTCCTGGAGTTCACGCAGACTCACGTCCATCGAGTCAGTGATGCCATCCAGCCATCTCATCCTCTGCCGTCCCCTTCTCCTCCTGTCCTCAATCCCTCCCAGCATCAGAGTCTTTTCCAATGAGTCAACTCTTCGCATGAGGTGGCCAAAGTACTGGAGTTTCAGCTTTAGCATCATTCCTTCCAAAGAAATCCCAGGGCTGATCTCCTTCAGAATGGCCAGGTTGGATCTCCTTGCAGTCCAAGGGCTGTCT
>NW_011495057.1:5868640-5879920 GCF_000754665.1 Bison bison bison | reverse complement strand
TTCCTGACCTGCATATAGGTTTCTCAAGAGGCAGGTTAGGTGGTCTGGTATTCCCATCTCTTTCAGAATTTTCCACAGTTGATTGTGGTCCACACACAAAGGCTTTGGCATAGTCAATAAAGCAGAAATTGATGTTTTTCTGGAACTCTCTTGCTTTTTCGATGATCCAGCAGATGTTGGAAATTTGATCTCTGGTTCCTCTGCCTTTTCTAAAACCAGCTTGAACATGTGGAAGTTCATGGTTCATATTGCTGAAGCCTGGCTTGGAGAATTTTGAGCATTACTTTACTAGCATGTGAGATGAGTGCAATTGTGCGGTAGTTTGAGCATTCTTTGGCATCTCCTTTCTTTGGGATTGGAATGAAAACTGACCTTTTCCAGTCCTTGGCCACTGTTCAGTCTTCCAAATTTAAATAAAAAGTACCTTCACAGCATCTAGATTAGTGTTTGACCAAACAGGTGAGCCCCACACCCCAAGTGACCAAAACAGTGAATCATCCGCAGATTGAAAACGTTACCACGACAGGATAAAAATACTCACTGGACAGTGTTTTGTGCTGCAGTCTCAAGATCAGACTACCTAGAGAACCTAGAGTACACAGCGATTTTTATTTCAATTTCTCTAGCACATGGATAGCACAGTCATAATGCACTATATGTATATATTTGAGAGGGTGCCCGTCTTTTGTATTTTTTTCCCCTTCCAGTTTTATTTAGATGTAATTGGCTCAGCCATAAAGAATCCACCTCCCAATGTGGGAGAAGCAGGTTCGATCCCTGGGTGGGGAAGACCCCCTGGAGAAGGGAATGGCAACCCACCCCAGTATTCTTGCCTGGATAATCCCATGGACAGAGGAGTCTGATGGGCTATAGTCCATGCAGTCATAAGAGAGTCGGTCACGACTGAGTGACTAAACAACAATTGACATACAGCAGGATATCTGACTAATATATATTATGAAATGATTGCCAAAAGTTTACTGAGCATCCACCATCTCATAAAGATACAAACTTTTTTAAAAAGAGAAAAAAATGTTTTTTCTTCAGATGAGAAATCCTGGAAAAACTGAAAAAAACATGGTTTTTCCAGGAGTCATATATGGAGGTGAGAGTTGGACTGCAAAGAAAGCTGAACAGTGAAGAATTAATGCTTTTGAACTGTGGTGTTGGAGAAGACTCTTGAGAGTTCCTTGGACTGCAAGGAGACCCAACCAGTCCACCCTAAAGGAAATCAGTCCTGAATATTCATTGAAAGGACTGATGCTGAAGCTGAAGCTCCAATAGTTTGGCCACCTGATGCAAAGAACTGACTCATTCGAAAAGACCCTGATGCTAGGAAAGACTGAGGGCAGGAGGAGAAGAGGGCAAGAGAGGATGAGATGGTTGGATGGTATCACTGACTTGATGGACATGGGTTTGAGCAAGCTTCAGGAGTTGGTGATGGACAGGGAAGCCTGGTGTGCTGAGCAATTGAACTGAACTGAGAAATCCTGGGATTTACTCTCTTTAACCACTTTGATATATAACCTATAACATATGGCTGTGTGCTTAGCTGCCCAGCCGTGTCCAGCTCTTTGTGACCCCATGGACTGTAGCTCACCGGGCTCCTAGGCAAGAATACTGGAACCGGTTGCCACTTCCCAGTGTCAATTATATTAGTCATGTTGTACAGTACTTGTTTATTGTGTAGCTGGAAGGTTGTATGTACCTTCATCTAATTCCCCCACCCCCTTTCCTGTAAGTTTGTTTTGACATATAATTGACGCACAACACTATGCTAGTTCCGAGTGCACAACTTAGTGGTTTGCTATTTCTATAGATTACAAAATGATCACCACATAATGCACTGTTTGTACTATTAAAAACTTAATTTGTTATAATAAATACAAACTTTAGAATTTGTAAGGGAACCGAGAAGACTTCACCTGCTCTCTATGCATCAATTAAGAAATGAGTCAGCATATGGATGCTAAAATGATACCTTTGCCTCTAAATAAGCTTCTATAGTGGCTTCCCTCATAGCCCAGTCGGTAAAGAATCTGCCTGCAATGGAGGAGACCCGGATTCGATTCCTGGATGGGGAAGATCCTCTGGAGAAAGAAATGGCAACCCACTCCAGTATTCTTGCCTGGAGAATCCCATGGACAGAGGAGCCTGGTGGGCTACAGTCCGTGGAATTGCAAGGGTCAGACACGACTTAGCAACTAAACGACCACAAGCTTGTATCAGGGAATGCAGCAGACAGCCTCAGCCTCCGGAAGTCTTTTAGACAAATTCACCCGCGCTGTCACTGGCAGCACTTGACCTAGGCCTCCCTAGTTGGAAGTGTAGAAGCAACCCCTTTAAGGTTGTCCTGCGGGAGAGCCCAGGGAAATGCCCGGAAGACAGAAAAGGAGGAAGCTTCCAAACTCTCCTAGGTGATATCTGGCCACTTGTTATGTTAATGGAGTTTCTGGAGAAAGTATTTTCCCCAAATGCAAACATTTAAATAGTCTACGATTCGAACTTTTTGGTCTCCTCCTCCTATTTCCCTTTCCTCTTCCTCTTCCCCTCCTTTCTCCCCACTCCCGCTTCCTTTATAAATACACTGCTAAGTCACTTCAGTCATGTCTGACTCTGTGCGACCCCATAGAAGGCGGCCCACCAGGTTCCCCCGTTCCTGGGATTCTCCAGGCAAGAACACTGGAGTGGGGTGCCATTTCCTTCTCCAGTGCATGAAAGTGAAAAGTGAACGTGAAGTCGCTCACTTGTGTCCGAGTCTTCGCGACCCCATGGACTGCAGCCCACCAGGCTCCTCCATCCCTGGGATTCTGCAGGCAAGAACACTGGAGTGGGGTGCCATTTCCTTCTCCAGTGCATGAAAGTGAAAAGTCAAAGTAAAGTCGCTCAGTCGTGTCCGACTCTTAGTAACCCCACAGACTGCAGCCCACCAGGCTCCTCCATCCATGGGATTTTCCAGGCAAGAGTACTGGAGTGGGCCTAGAAGCTTGCCTAGAAGCTTCTAAAACAGAAATGGCTAGGACTTCCCGGTCAGTCTGAAAGCCCTCAGCAGCCTGGAAGCAAGAATGAACCACGGAAGTGTGGCGTTTCCCCAGGAGTGAGTGCTCACCAGGACCAGGTGGTGGGATGTCAGAGGGAGGAGTTAATAAAAGGACTTGGAAGCCCAGGGAGGGATGAGAGACTGGAAAGGTCCCTGGACTTGCCTTCTCTTTGAGCTCTGAGAACACGATTGTAGGTGTGAGTACTAAAGAGAATGGAGGAGAGGGGAGAAACCAGCTTTTCTGAGCATCAGCTCAGTGTCTTGCAAGGGCCTTTTAGTCCCAGGCTCATAACCCACATTACAATCCTGCAAAATCGGATTTTTCCCCTTTCATACATGAGGAATGTGAGGCTCAGAAATAAAAAGTCATTTGCCTGAGGCTACACGGCTCGCAAGTGGTAGAGCCAATATTTAAACCTGGTTCTCTCTGGTTCCCAAACCCATGTTTTATTTGCCCATTATATTAGCTGCCTCCAGGGATGGGAGACAACTAGAGAGTAGAAAGTTGGAGAGAAAAGAGGATTAGAATGTTTAAGCTCCCCAAATTGGAGTAGTTCTGAGAGAAGACCAATTCAAGGATATGGCCTTGGGGTAGGTTGCTGAAGTGGACTGGAGGTCAAGGTTAAATTCCTTGGAGTAGAGAAGGTCACCATGATGGCTTATGTTGAATGGGCTGTTGCAAATCAAACTAGGGGGTTTGTCCTGGATTGGTAAACAGGAAATGGGCCTTTCCTGGTGGCTCAGTAGTAAAAAATCTGCCTGCCAAAGCAATAGAAGCCGGTTTGATCCCTGGATCGGGAAGATCCCCTTGAGAAGGAAATGGCAACCCACTCCAGCATTCTTTCCTGGAGAATCCCACGGACAGAGGAGCCTGGTGGGCTGCAGTCCATGAGGTCACAAAGAGTCGGACACGACTTGGAGACTAAACAACAACAAGAAGCACAGAATGATGTGCACAAAACTGTTACAGCTTGGTGATGTGGTAGCCATGGGAATGTAAGAGAACACTCCTGAGGTAAACACGGGATTCTGAGTTTTTATCCTTTTCATGGTTTTCTCTGAAAAGGACTTGTTTCAGTCTCACGGGACCATGGGCATCTTCATTTACTTCATGGCAGAAGAACTAGGTAGTTTTGAAGAATTATTTAAATTATTTTTCCAACCAAGACTGGGGGAGCCCTGTTTCCAAGTGTTTGTTATATGAGAATTTTTTCAGTTCAGGTCAGTCGCTCAGTCACGTCCGACTCTTTGCGACCCTATGGACCACACCACGCCAGGCCTCCCTGTCCATCACCAACTCCTGGAGCTTGCTCAAACTCACGTCCAACCATCTCATCCTCTGTTGTCCCCTTCTCCTCCTGCCTTCAATGTTTCCCAGCATCAGGGTCTTTTCAAATTAGTCAGGTCTTCACGTCAATTGGCCAAACTATTGGAGTTTCAGCTTCAACATCAGTCCTTCCAATGGATATTCAGGACTGATTTCCTTTAGGATGGACTGGTTGGATCTCCTTGCAGTCCAAAGGACTCTCAAGAGTCTTCTCCAACACCATAGTTCAAAAGCATCAACTCTTCAGGACTCAGCTTTCTTTATGGTCCAACTTAACATCCATACACGACTACTGGAAAAACTATAACTTTGACTAGACAGACTCTGTTGGCAAAGTAATGTCTCTGCTTTTTAATATGCTTTCTAGGTTGGTCAAGCTTTTCTTCTGAGGAGCAAGCGTCTTTTAATTTCATGGGTGCAGTCACCATCTGCAATGATTTGGGAACCCAAAAAAATAAAGTTTCTCACTGTTTCCATTGTTTCCCCATCTATTTGCCATGAAGTGATGGGACCAGATGCCATGATCTTAGTCTTCTGAATGTTGAGTTTTAAGCCATCTTTTTCACTCTCCTCTTTCACTTTCATCAAGTGGCTCTTTAGTTCTTTGCTTTCTGCCCTAAGGGTGGTGTCATCTGCATATCTGAGGTTAGTGATACTCCTCCTAGCAACCTTGATCCCAGCTTGTACTTTTTCAAAGGATGGTATACTAATGAAGATAACTCCACTCTTAATAGATCGAAACTGAGAGCTTAATCCTTTGCTACTCAAGTAACAGAGTAATCAGTAGTTATGGTTACTGTGTAAGTGTGTGATTTTAGGCTCTCATGTTAAAAATAATCCATTGTCCCAGGATCTTCAATTGCTTTTGATAAGATGTAAGTGTAACTTCCCTGGTAGTTCAGACGGTAAAGAATGTGCCTGCAATGCAGGAGACCAGGGTTTGATCCCTGGGTTGGGAGGATCCCCTGGAGAAGGATGACAACCCACTCCAGTATTCTTGCCTGGGAAATCTGGCACCAGGGAAGTCCCAGAATGCTTCATCTTTATATTCCCTTAGCACAGATATCAACAATTAACTTTCTTGGTCTTTCAAATAAACCAGCAATAACCTGGAGTTTACCATCAGGACAGTTAGATGTAAAAAACAAAAACAAAAAACTTTCAATCGTTAGATGGTTTTCTTTTAAAATTAGTCTCTGTAAAAGGGACAGTGTGAGCCCTGGTCATAATCGAACACATGATAAAATGCTATGCTTGAGGTATGTAATAAATCCAGATTTCTGAAGTTAGAACTACCAAAAATGCATAAAGGCACTTTTCACCCATTAAGGAACATAAATAGTAACTAAATAACTGAATATTTGCAGCTACATCATGTAACCTTTTAACACAGATCTGCAAATAGCTATACATTTTCCGGCAGGTACAAGGGTACCAGATAAGCAGAAAAGAAAGCCTCATTGAGTTTATATTTTCTAAGAGAAGCCTTGCTAAAAACAAAAGGATTGTTTTTAGACTATTTTTAAGATATTGCTTGATCAGCTACCATTCTATATAAATAGGGCAATATAAGTGACAATGTCGTTTAGGATGCTTTGAGAGGCAAATAATAAAAGACTCAAAAATGATTTCGTACACTTCTAAGTAAGAAAAATGTATCATCACTTAAGGACAGAGGTTGGGTTGTTCCAGGGTTCAAAAATTAAGCAGCTCAATAACAAAGGCTTCGGGACTTCCCTGGTTGTCCAGTGCCTAAGACGCCCACTCCAAAAGCTCGGGACTCAGGTTCAATCCCTGATCAGGGAACTAGATCCCACACGCAGCATCTAAAGATCCCTTGTGCTGCAACTAAGACCTGATGCAATAAAGAATAAAATAGAAATAAAAAGCTTTGCTTTCTTTCAGTTCTGCCACCTCAGATCAGCTCTCCTCATGGTCACAAGATGGCTGCCACAGATCCCAGTATCACATGTCGAGTGACTACATGGAATGGGAAAAAAGGGCTGTTTCTACCCATGCAGCTTATCAGCAGGAGCATATAGCAGTCCCCCGCAAAACTTATCATATCTCACTGTTCAGAATTGCCTTGTCCACCAGTGTCTGAACTATTGGATGGAATCACTCTGCTCGACTTAAACTGGTTAAGAGTGGCCCTTTATGGTCCCTTGATTCACATGGCCACCAGATACAGGAATAAAATTGGAGTTTTGTTAGCAAGAAATAAATGAAATGGTCAAAAAGTAACCCATTAATAGTGACTGCTGCAGTGACTAAAGTACTTTTAAAGCATTGTTGCCATGTCTTTGATAACCTGTTTCAAGTTTATTTAAAGTCTTTCGGATTTTACATGACTAGTTTTCCTTAAGAATTTCAGAAACTTGGTGCTAATAATAGGTGAGTATAAGGAGATCCAACCAGTCCATTCTGAAGGAGATCAGCCCTGGGATTTCTTTGGAAGGAATGATGCTAAAGCTGAAACTCCAGTACTTTGGCCACCTCATGCGAAGAGTTGACCCATTGGAAAAGACTCTGATGCTGGGAAGGATTGGGGGCAGGAGGAGAAGGGGACGCCAGAGGATGGGATGGCATCACTGACTCGATGGACGTGAGTCTGAGTGAACTCCGGGAGTTGGTGATGGACAGGGAGGCCTGGCGTGCTGCAATTCATGGGGTTGCAGAGTCGGACATGACTGAGCAACTGAACTGAACTGAACTGATTGTTTTATTTTTTTGAGAATATAAATACCAGGACAACACTTAAATGGCTTTCCTAGGGCTTTCTTTAATTACTCATCACTTCAGAATTTTTTTAATCACAATTTTTTTCAGCTTTATTGAGGTATAATTGACGGATAAAATTGTTACATATTTAAAGTGTGATTAACGTGACAGTTTGATATTTTGATGCATATATATGTTATGAAAGAATCTCCACTGTCAAGTTAATTAACACGTCTGTCACGTCACATATTTGCCTGATTTTTTTCTTTTTATTTTGGTGAAAATATTTTTCTCTCTTAACAGATTTCAATTGTACAATACAGTGTTATTAACTATATCATCATGCTGTAAATTAGATGTTCAGACCTTATTAGGTCTTAGAGCTGAAAATTTGTCCTCTTTTACCAACCTGGCACTTGACAACCACTTTTCTACTCTTTGTTTCTACGAGTTTGACTCTTTTAGATTCCACACATAAATAATGTGTGTGCTTACCATGCAGTATTTGTTTTAAAATCATCTTCTATTGTCTTGGCTACAGCCTAGCTACATTTCCAAAGCAGTGTCTCCAGCTCAGACTCTCTTCTGCTGTCAGTGCTGACTCAGGATACCTCCAGGGAGATGTCCTGTAAACACTAAAGATTAGATAGTGAGGACTAAGCTCCCTGAGGACAGGGACCATGGCCACTGCTCTGTCTCCTGCAAGATGTTAGTGGGTGCGTCACAAATTGTTGCTTTATTTTTTAAATAATGTTTTAAAATTTTGGCTGTGTTGGGTCTTCATTGCTGCGTGGCCTTTTCTCTAGTTGCAGGGAGTGGGGGCTGCTCTCTAGGTGTGGTGTGCAGGCTTCTCATTGCGGTGGCTTCTTGTCGCGGAGCACAGGTTCTAGGCTCTCGGGCTTCAGTAGTTGTGGCACCTGGGCTCAGTAGTTGCGGTTCCCAGGCTCTAGAGCATGGGCTCAGAAGGCGCGGTGCACGGGCTTAGCTGCTCAATGGCATGTGGGATCTTCCCAGACCAGGGATCAAACCTGTGTCCCCCGCACTGGCAGGCGGACTCTCACCATTGGGCCAGCAGGGAAGCCCACAAATTATTGTTGAATGGGGGATTGGAGGAATGGTAGGAACAGCGAGCTCATCACTGTTCTTCTTAAACCAGGACAACTTCATTTTCAAGGACAAGGGCTCCAGGATCACATATCCAACTTCGAAGCCTGGCTCCAGGGCTCACACCTGTGCCCGCTTTGTGCCAGTTATTTCTTTCAAGCTTCAGTTTCCATAAAACGTAGAAGGTTGCAAAACCTCATAAAGGTTTTGTGAGGGTTAAACAAAATCATCCTTGAAAAGTACTTAACACAATGCCTGGTATGGGACTTTCTTGGTGGTTCAGTGGCTAAGACTAAGGAGGGGATCTGGGTTCAATCCCTGGTCAGGGAGCTAGATCCCACACGCAGCAACTAAGAGTTTGTGTGCAGCAATTAAGATCTGGCCTAGCCTAATAAATACATAATGTATTTTTAATGCCTGGTATATAGGACTGCTTTCAGTGCTAACTGTTATTAACCCTTCACTCTTCACAATGTCCTTATGTGACAGCCAGGGTTCTAAGTTAGAGCCTTTAATTATGACATGGCCTCCTATACCTGTGCCTCCCTTCTGAGCTTTCCTGTCCCCGTCTATCCCCCCGTGCCTGGGCTCAGGCAAGGGGAGCCTTGGACAGTGTGTTTGCTGGTTCTGCTGATGGCTTGCAGTTAGATAGAAGCCTCAGCTGTGTTCAGTATATAACACACTTCCTTGCCCCACTCCTTACATGCTTCAGAGGAAGACAATCCTAGGCCACCTTTCAAGTTTTTAAGTCCTGATGAATTTAAAACAATCAGAGTTATTCCCTTTGTCAGTGATTAGTTTGCACGTTGACACGTGACTCTGTTCTGGCTAATGAGACGAGAGGGCAGGAAGAGCTGGAGTTGACATTCTGAGAAGGCTTTCATTTGAACTCCTAAAGGGACACTGAAAAGACAGACTCTCTGGATTTGATGTTTCCTGGGTGTGATGCCTGGAATAACTGCATGACTCTGTGACTGAAACAAGATGGACGGACTGAAGAACCAGGGCTGGTGATGACACGATTGAGCCACTGAATTCACTCACCTCAAAGTTACCCTACCTCCAGACTTGTGTGTTTACTTGCTTAGTTGTGTCCAACTATTTTCGACCCCATGGACTGTAGCCTGCCAGGCTCCTCTGTCCATGGGATTCTTTAGGCAAGAATACTAGAGTGAGTAGCCATTCCCTTCTCCAGGGGATCTTTTCTGACCCAAGGATTGAATCTGGCTCTCGTGCATTGCAGGAGGATTCTTTACTCTCTGAAACCCAGATTTCATCCCAGGTCCGGCTCTGAAGCTTGGATTCTTTCCACTTTATTCCACTAACTTTCAGAATTTGAAATTGTGAAAAATAAGAGCTAGAAACTTCTGAGTCCCGTCAGGAACCAGCCAATGGCCATTGTTCTAAACCACTCAACTGTCTACTCTAGCATATTCTTCATACATTTAACAGTAGATTTAGCCACTGCATAGGTTGTTGTTGTTCAGTCATTAAGTTGTGTCCGACTCTTTGTGACCTCATGAACTGCAGCGTGCCAGGCTTCCCTGTCCTTCATTATCTCCCAGAGTTTGCTCAAACTCATGAGTTGATGATGCCATCCAACCATCTCATCCTCTGTCTTCCCCTTCTCCTCCTGCCTTCAGTCTTTCCCAGTATCAGGGTCTTTCCCAGTGAGTCAGTTCTTCTCATCAGGTGGCCAAAGTATTGGAGCTTCAGCTTCAGCATCAGTTCTTCCAATGAATAATCAGGATTGATTTCCTTTAGGATTGTCTTGTTTGATCTTCTTGCTGTCCAAGGGATTCTCAAGAGTCTTCTCCAGCATCACAGTTCGAAAGCATCAATTCTTTGGCACTCAACCTTCTTAATGGTCCAATTCTCACATTCATACATAACTACCAGAAAAACCATAGCTTTGACTATGTGGACCTTTGTCAGCAAAATGATGTCTCTGCTTTTTTCCTACACTGTCTAGGTTTGTTATAGCTTTTCTTCCAAGGAACAAGTGTCTCTTAATTTGATGGCTGTGATCACCATAGACATGCAGTGAGTACAAGGTAATGCTTAAGTATATTTTGTATTTTCTTATGTACTTGTCCTTATCTTCCCATATGAATCACAGGTTTTCTGAGGACAGCACCCATGTCTTGTTTTTTCATAAATTTATCTATACTTGTCAATTTTCTTTTCATTGCAAGTGACAGAAACACATAGTGAATTAACTCAAAAGGTGAAAAGTGAAGCTCTGGCTCCAGTAACCAAATCACAGTAATGGTGAAGCTGACCTCATGGATGAATGTGCCCAGGATGGACTGTGACTCATACACAGTCAGGCTTCTGCAACTCAGAAGGCTTTCCATGGAACTTTATGCCTTCACGTTTCCCTATTTGGGTGGGAACATGGCTGCTGGCCGCTTCCAAGTCACAATGGCTCCGAACAAGTGAGAAGTGATAAGCGTTTCTTCAGCTTCTGCAGAAACATCCTGGAGAAGGCTCCTGATTGGTTGGACTTGGGTCCTGTGCCCATCCCGGAACCAGTCCCTGTGGGTAGGGTACCACGATTGGCCCATCCCAATGTCTGTGTCGGCTTCAAATTTCACAAAGATGAGTGTATTAAAGGAAAGAATTCTAGGTGGATAAGGAAAGGGGATGCCCTCTTCACCACCACCACCCCATCCCACCCCACCCCAGGCTTCTTTTCAAACTATTAACTGAGTGGTGGGTAAAAAATGGTGATTCTGCAAATACCAAGAGAGCTGATGAGCACAAGCTTGCCCCTCACTGGTTATTAATAAACACACACACACAGAGTACCCCTCACCAAGGTCTTTGCCAACTTCAGAACTCCACGCAGACACCACGGGAAGAGTCCTAGCTCTTCCCATATGGCTGTATTCATATGTGCTGTGCTTAGTCGCTCAGTCGTGTCTGACTCTTTGTGACCCCATGGACTGTAGCCTACCAGGCTTCTCTGTCCACGGGGATTCTCTGGCCAAGTATATTGGAGTGGGTTGCCATACCTTCCTCCAGGGGATCTTCCCAACCCAGGGATCAAACCCAGGTCTCCCTCGCTGCATGTGGATTCTTTACC
>NW_011495057.1:5866792-5868526 GCF_000754665.1 Bison bison bison | reverse complement strand
CAGGGAAGCCCTCCCATATGGGTGCTGGGGTTCTTTTTAAAAAAATTTTTTTGGTCTTAAGTCTTCAAAATCCCATGTGCATTTTACAGTTACAGCACAGTTCCATCTCCGCTAGCCATATTTCAAAGCTGCTGCTGCTGCTAAGTCATGTCAGTCGTGTCCGACTCTGTGCAACCCCATAGACGGCAGCCCACCGGGCTCCCTTGTCCCTGAGATTCTCCAGGCAGGAACTCTGGAGTGGGTTGCCATTTCCTTCTCCAGTGCATGAAAGGGAAAAGTGAAAGTGAAGTCACTCAGTTGTGTCCGACTCTTCGTGACCCCATGGACTGCAGCCTACCAGACTCCTCCATCCATGGGATTTTCCAGGCAAGAGTACTGGAGTGGGGTGTCAGTGCCTTCTCCGATTTCAGAGCTAGTGGCTACTTTATTGGACAGCATAGGTAGATCCAATAAACTCCAAGAAACTTATTGCCAGGATACTGATGGCCCCTCACAGCTCACACACCAATCCCAATATTGCTTGGAATCCTGGGATGATCTCAACCTTTTGGGTCAGCACCAAACCCATGTGGCATCTGGAAAATACAGAGGCCACTGTGTAGGATTTGCCCCTTGACCTTTGGATTGATGTACTGGAGGATGTAAGGCAACAAGCTAAACTCAGCAATGAGTAAAGCCTGGTGTTCATTTGGAGGGAAACTGGGTGGCTGACTGTACTGTGCAGTGAGAAAATAGATACCATTACTGAGATTATTGTCATCTTCCCCCCGGGTCCTGAGGAGCTGATACTGTATTTTAGACTGAAAAGTCTAACAGCTTTTCTTAAACAGAAAAGATATTTCTAAATTTTCTAAAACAACTGTTAAGAAAATGTCATGTAATCAAAATGATAACCGACATGAATGACAAGTGACCTCACTGTATCTTTGTTGTGCCAAAGATTGAGATGGTTACAGGACCAGATGAAAGAAACTGTTACCCATTTTAATTCAATCTATAGCTGAGTTCTTGTGCATTAATATAAGGTAGAGTAGACTGCATTAGATAGTACCTAATTGCATAGAATAAAGTCACATGAAGCTAAAATACATTTTTAGATGACTCGGTGGTTGTAGTAGCTGTCATAGTAAGTCCTATTCTCTGACTAAATAACTAGAAGCTTATGCTCACTTTTGTTTTCCTGTATCTTCATTATGACTTCTAAAATTACTATCTAGCCACTATTAAACATTATAGAAATATATAATTCAAGAATGAAAGTTCCATATGATGTTAATTATATATATTCTTTCAGATTTTCCTGTTATTTTTTTCAAAATTAAGTTCATACAATTCATATTCCAATGTTAATTACACTCATTAAATATGATATTAAAGAATCAAAAGGTATTAAGTAGGAGTAAGGCTTTCTTCCTCCCTGTTTCCCAGCCAAACAGTTCCCCTTTCCAAAGACAACCACTGTTAACCACTTCTGTATTTTCCTAAAAATAGTCTATGCAAGGAACTCCATATAAATCCTTTTTTTGTTGTTTTGTTTTAACAAATGGTATCATTCTATCCCGGAGAAGGCAATGGCACCCCACTCCAGTACTCTTGCCTGGAAAATCCCATGGACGGAGGAGCCTGGTTTGCTGCAGTCCAGGGGATTGCTAAGAGTCGGACACGACTGAGCAACTTCACTTTCACTTTTCACTTTCATGCATTGGAGAAGGAAATGGCAACCCATTCCAGTGT
>NW_011495057.1:5861517-5866692 GCF_000754665.1 Bison bison bison | reverse complement strand
CTATCCAGGGACTTCCCAGGTGGCCCAGTGGTAAAGAATCCGATTACCCATGCAGGAGATGAAGGTTCAATCCTTGGGTTGGGAAGATCCACTAGAGGAGGAAATTGCAACCCACTCCAGTATTCTTCCCTTGATAATCCCCTGGACAGAGGAGCCTGGCAGTCTATAGTCCATAGGGTCACAAAGAGTCAGGCATGACTAAGCGACTAACACACACACACAGGAACAATCATTGTAATAATAAAATAGTAATAAATTGCATCCTCAACTGCAGAAAACAAAAGGCCTATTCCCCGCGACTGCATGTGCTGCAGTGTTCGTTATCATAATGCGTGGAGTGCTTACTAAAATGTTTAGTTGCTAAGTTGTGACAGACTCTTTGCAACCTCATGGACTGTAGCCTCAGCCACCACGGTCCTCCGTCCATGGGATTTTCCAGGCAAGAATACTGGAGTGGGTTGCCATTTCCTTCCCCACGGATCTTCCCCACCCAGGGATTGAACCCATGTCTCCTGCATTGGGAGAGAGATTCTTTACCACTGAGCCACTAGGGAGCTGTTAATATGTAGATCTGGTTAAAGGATTAACGTGCCAGGTTCATTCTGTAATTACTGCTCACTGAGACCTGGGGCCGCCCGGCATCCCAAAGTGAAGTGAAGTCGCTCAGTCGTGTCCAACTCTTTGCGACCCCGTGGACTGTAATCCACCAGGCTCCTCCGTCCATGGGATTCTCCAGGCAAGAATACTGGAGTGGGTTGCCATTTCCTTCTCCAGGGGATCTTCCCGACTCAGGGATTGAACCCGGGTCTCCCGCATCGCAAGCAGACACTTTTAGCTCTGAGCCACCAGGGAAGTCCTGGGCATCCCAGTCTCCTGCAAGCCCCGCCCACCCCCAGCCGGTTCCCCTTGTCTCTATCCACCGAACTTGCTTTGTTTTTTACTGGTTGTGCTGACTGCAATTGATACCTGACAATACATTATACATTCATGTGTTTCTTGTTCCTCTCCCGCACCAGAAAGGGGGCAGAACTTTGCCCTACTCACTATTAATTTCAAGTACCTAGAACCCGGCTTGGCATAGGGTGGGTGCTCAATACTAATTTGTTGAGTAAATGAATCACCTCTCCCTGTAGTCACCTTCTTAGCATTGACCAGGTGGAGCCTGAACTCTCATAAACAATGGAAAGTCTTACTAAAAATGGAACTTATCTGCTTCAGAGAGAATCGGTGAGGATCACGGGACTGTTGGCCAGCGTCTCCAGACAGTTGGATAGAGGAAAATGGGGCAGCTCAGGTTTTCTTCATTGTCCTACACTTCCTCTGTGAATCAGAGGATAAATAGAGCTCCTTGGCTTGTCCCAAAACCTAAGCACCAAAGATGAAATAGTCCAGAAACAGTCAAAGGAGAGCCTGAGAACAACAGATAGGCATCTAAGTGCTTTGTTTTTTATCCTTAAGCTGGAAGGAGACGATCAAAAGAATTTCTCTGGTTGGACACTTGCTTATAATAATATCTTAATTATTTAATATATATATGGACTTCCCAGCTGGCACAGTGATAAAGAATCCTCCTGACAATGCAAGAGATATGGGAGATCCAGGTTCGATCCCTGGGTGAGAAAGATCTCCTGGGGAAGGGAATGGCTACCCACTCCAGTATTCTTGCCTGGAGAATTCCATGGACAGAGGAGCCTGTGGGCTACAGTCCAGGGGGTTGCAAAGAGTCAGACACAACCAAGCAACTAATGCTTCACTTCTCTGTGCTATACAGTAGGTGCTTGTTGTTTATTTTATATTTGGTAAGAGTTGGACACGACTGAGTGACTAAGCACAGCACAGTGTGTATCTGTTCATCTCAAACTCCTAGTTTATCCCTCTACCTACTGCCATTTCCCCTTGGTAACCATAAGTTTGTTTTCTCTGTCTGTGAGTCTGCTTCTGTGTGTAAATAAGTTCATTTGTATCATTGAGAATACGAAATTTTGGTGATGGACAATAATTTCTCTTTTTTGCAAGTAATCTGTGGGAAAATCAGACTTTTCCCCCAAAGTATTTTAATTATATATATGTATATATTTTAAGTAGAACACAACTAAATTTGAAGAAGAAAATTTAGCCTCCTAGAGGAAGAAGTACAGAAAACTCTAAGTAAATTTTATGTAAATCATGTTGAACACTCCACACAACAGTTATTAAAAACAAATGTAGGGTTTGGTTTTCTCTATAGTCATTTGAAAATGGTTGTCCAATTTAATTAGTTCCTAAGGTCATGCAAAAAAAAAATGAATAAGTTAGTAAAACAATTAACAATTATCAAATAGCTTGTGACTGCCAAATGTGTAAGCCATTTTCAGACGCTGTTAGTCGCTCACTCATATCCAACTCTTGGTCCGGACTTGTGTCTGACTGTAGCCTGCCAGGCTCCTTTGTCCATGGGATTCTCCAGGCAAGAATACTGGAGTGGGTAGCCATTACCTTCTCCAAGGGATCAGACTCAAACCAGGGTCTCCTGCATTGCAGGCAGATTCTTTACCATCTAAGCCACCAGGGAACTGGGGAGAGGTTCAGGGCAGAAACAAGGGTAATATCTGATGAACTCTTTGCCTACAGGGTGATTATAGCCAAGTGGAGATAGTAGAGTATAAACAACAAAAGGGGCCTTTTGACCTTGTGGTAACATCATCAAATTTAGCCTTATCTGTATCCACTGTGCAACTAATGTGTGGAGGGAGAGGAGGGAATAGATTGTTAATCACTAAAGTAATTTCCAGCTCTAAAACTTTATAAATTGAAATGCCACTCTGGCAACTCAACATTCAGAAAACTAAGATCATGGCATCTGGTCCCATCACTTCATGGCAAATAGATGGGGAAACAGTGAAAACAGTGAGAGACTTTATTTTGGGGGGCTCCAAAATCACTGCAGATGGTGACTGCAGCCATTAAATGAAAAGACGCTTGCTCCTTGGAAGAAAGCTATGACCAACCTAGACAGCTAATTAAAAAGCAGAGACATTACTTTGCCAACAAAGGTCTGTCTAGTCAAAGCTATGGTTTTTCCAGTAGTCATGTATGGATGTGAGAGTTGGACTATAAAGAAAGCTGAGCACTAAAGAATTGATGCTTTTGAACTGTGGTGTTGGAGAAGACTCTTGAAGTCCCTTGGATTGCAAGGAGGTCCAAACAGTTAATCCTCAAGGAAATCAGTCCTGAATACTCATTGGAAGGACTGATAATGAAGCTGAAACGGAAACTCTAGTACTTTAGCCACCTGATTCGAGACTCAATGGACAGGAGTTTGAATAAACTATGGGAGTTGGTGATGGACAGGGAGGCCTGTGGTGTTGCAGTCCATGGGGTCGCAAAGAGTCAGAAATGACTGAGTGACTGACTGAACGGAACTGGCACATTCAAGCCTTTGGAAGTTTTTGTGTGCAGATGTGTGATGGCAAGAAAAAGCTCACACTGTAAAAAATTAACTTCCTTTCTACTCTAAGTAATTAAAAGCTCCAGGGACTCCCCTGGTGGTCCAGTGGTTAAGACTTCGCCTTCCAATGCAGGGGGTGCAGGTTTGAGCCTTGGTTGGGGAGCAAAGATCCCACGTGCCTCGTGGCCAAAAAAACATAAAACAGAAATAATATTGTAACAAATTCAATAAAGACTTTAAATGGTCCACATTAAAAAAAAAAAAGCTCCAATAGTATGTTCAAAGCACTTAGAGCATACATAGCTTGGTGCTGGAGATATATTGGAACAACACGCAAGGAGTTTGTGGTCTAGTGTGTTTCCGATTTCTTAAGCCTTTGTCTTCTACATGTATTCAGTATTTAGCGGAGTTTTAAAAAAAGCAGGTAAGAGCAGATCCTGTGGTAGCTATATGGAGCACATAAAATAAGCCTAGCTTTGTTGAAAAGCATTCTTATGTCCTATGCAATTGGCATGTGGTAATTATATTTGCTTTCTAATTCCTAATGAGCACTTCTTGAGTAATTGGCACCCTGTTCATGCTCCCCAGTACGAAGAATTACACTGGATAACCTCCACGGAAGTGGTGTGTGTATAATTTGATGAACTGGAAGGGTAAGGCATCCACTATAATTGGAATCAGTTTCCCTGTTGCATTTAATGTTGGTGTACTAAGAAGGGGAAGAGAAGTCATGTATAATTATGATTACAAGGGAATTTCTCAGGCATTTCAATGGCTCCTTCACGCTGTGACCTACGGAACAAATGGGTGAAGTCTTGCTATTTGTGTGGTATACAGTCCAGAAGTCTCCGGGGGCGGAGAGGGGGTTGCACGGGAATCTACTTGAATCAGTTCAGTTAAGTTCCACGGACTTAGTTGAACATCAACTATATGACATGCGCTTCGCTAGGTTCACATTTAAAAAAAGAAAAAATTGGGAATTCCCTGGCAGTTCAGTGATTAGGATTTTCACTGCTGGGGCCCAGGTTTTATCCCTGATTGGGGAGCTAAGATCCTGCAAGTCCTATGGCATAGCCCCCTACTCCCCCCAAAATTGATAAGATGCAGCTTCAGAAGTTTTTGAAGGGATCAGAGGAGAGATAAATTAGGAAGCTGAGATCAATGTATACACACTGCTGCTGCTGCTAAGTTGCTTCAGTCCTGTCTGACTCTGTGCGACCCCATAGACAGCAGCTTACCAAGCTCCCCCGTCCCTGGTATTCTCCAGGCAAGAACACGGCAGTGGGTTGCCATTTCCAGTACTATGTATCAAATGGGCTTCCCTGGTGGCTCAGCTGTCAAGAATCTGCCTGCAATGCAGGAGATGCAGTAGACTCAGGTTTGATCCCTGGGTCTGGAAGATCCCCTGGAGAAGGGAAGGGCAACCCAGTCCAGTATTCTTTCCTGGAGAATCCCACGCACAAAGGACCCTGGTGGGCTCACAAAGAGTTCACATAGGTTCACAGAGTCGGACATGACTGAAGTGACTTAGCATACATATATCAAATAGATAACCAAAAAGGACCTTCTGTATCGCACAGGTACTATACTCAATATTTTACAGTAACTTATGAGGGAAAAGTAGAGATACCAAGGGAATATTACATGCAAAGATGGGCTTGATAAAGGACAGAAATGGTATGGACCTAACAGAAGCAGAAGATATTAAGAAGAGGTGGCAAGAATACACAGATGTACTATACAAAAAA
>NW_011495057.1:5858253-5860845 GCF_000754665.1 Bison bison bison | reverse complement strand
CCAAATAGGAAAAGGAGTATGTCAAGGCTGTATATTCTCACCCTGCTTATTTAACTTATATGCAGAGTATATCATGAGAAACGCTGGGCTGGAAGAAGCACTCTCTGCAATCAAGATTGCCGGGAGGAATAGCAATAATCTCAGATATCTAGATGATACCACCTTTATGGCAGAAAGTGAAGAGGAACTAAAAAGCCTCTTGATGAAAGTGAAAGAGAGTGGAAAAGTTGGCTTAAAGCTCAACATTCAGAAAACGAAGATCATGGCATCTGGTCCCATCACTTCATGGGAAATAGATGGGGAAATAGTGGAAACAGTGTCAGACTATATTTTTAGGGGCTCCAAAATCACTGCAGATGGTGACTGCAGCCATGAAATTAAAAGACACTTACTCCTTGGAAGGAAAGTTATGACCAACCTAGATAGCATATTCAAAAGCAGAGACATTACTTTGCCAACAAAGGTCCGTCTAGTCAAGGCTATGGTTTTTCCCGTGGTCACGTATGGATGTGAGAGTTGGACTGTGAAGAAAGATGAGAGCCGAAGAATTGATGCTTTTGAACTGTGGTGTTGGAGAAGACTCTCGAGAGTCCCTTGGACTGCAAGGAGATCCCACCAGTCCATTCTGAAGGAGATCAGCCCTGGGATTTCTTTGGAAGGAATGATGCTAAAGCTGAAACTCCAGTACTTTGGCCACCTCATGCAAAGAGTTGACTCATTGGAAAAGACTCTGATGCTGGGAGGGATTGGGAGCAGGAGGAAAAGGGGATGACAGAGGATGAGATGGCTGGATGGCATCACGGACTCGATGGACGTGAGTTTGAATGAACTCTGGGAGATGGTGATGGACAAGGAGGCCTGGCGTGCTGCGATTCACAGGGTCGCAAAAGAGTCAGACACAACTGAGTGACTGAACTGAACTGAACTGATGAGAGCAAAGAATCTGAAAAGAGATACACCCACACACATATATTGTATAACTGAATCACTGTGCTGTACACTTGAAACTAACATAATAGTAAATAAACTATGCTTCAATTAAAAAATAAAAAAAATAAAGCAACAACAGTAAAAAAAGAAGTTCTTTGTGATTCTTCAGAGTTTACTATCTACTTGGCCATATCAAATGATGACAATAGTTTGTGACTCAAGCCATTTCAATTCTTTGATAGAACTTGTTTTCTGTTTGTTTTGGTTTTTGGCTGTGCCAGGTGGCATGCAGGATCTTAATTCCCCAACCAGGGATTGAACCTGTGGCCCATGCAGTGGAAGACTGGAGTCTTAACCACTGGACAGTCCAGAAATTCTCAGTAGAGTTTTTTGGTTTTTTTTTTTTTCTATTGTATTGGTTTCTGCCATACATCGACATGAATCAGCCATAGTGTACATATGTCCCCTCCCCCATGAAACTCTCTCCCGTCTCCCACCCCATTCCATCCCACAATAGAGTTTTAATTTTAGTGTAACTATACTTTCATTAAAGTCAGTTCAGGTCTTTTATAAACAGCATGAGGCTACCAAAGTTTGTTAAAGTGATTTATAGAAGAGCAAAAATGTATCATTATTTGTAGAAGAACTTTGCTATTATTGCTAAGCAAAGTGTGGATTCCCTGGTGGTGCTAGTAGGTAAGAACCCACCTGCTAATACAGGAGACATAAGAGACATAGGTTTGATCCCTGGATCGGGAAGATTCCCTGGAGGAGGGCATGGCAACCCACTCCAGTATTCTTGCCTGGAGAATCCCTTGAACAGAGGAGATTGATGGGCTCCACAGGATTGCAAAGAATCAGACACAACTGAAGTGACTTAGCACGCACGCAGAAAGCAGAAATGGATCAACAGAAAAAACTGTGGTGAGCACAGTGATGGCATGTAAATAATAATCTTTACTGACATCTTTCCAAATCCTTTAATTGTTTCTAACACAATTCAAGTCACATACACAATTGTACTTGTGGGTAATTAGGGTTAAGAGATGATAATGAATTTATCTGAAAGAAATAATGACATTCAGCAGAAGAGCCCAGTTCAAGATGGCAGGCCAAGTATTTACCTATTCTACCTCCCTCAGTTCAGTTCAGTTCAATTCAGTCCAGTTCAGTCCCTCAGTCGTGTCCGACTCTTTGTGACTCCATGAACTGCAGCACACCAGGCCTCCCTGTCCATCACCAGCTCCCGGAGTCTACCCAAACCCATGTCCATCAAGTCGGTGATGCCGTCCAACCATCTCATCCTCTATCGTCCCCTTCTCCTCCTGCCCTCAATCTTTCCCAGCACCAGGGTCTTTTCCAATGAGTCAGTTCTCCACATCAGGTGGCCAAACTATTGGAGTTTCAGCTTCAACATCAGTCCTTCCAATGAACACCCAGGAGTGATCTCCTTTAGGATGGACTGGTTGGATCTCCTTGTAGTCCAAGGGACTCTCAAGAGTCTTCTCCAACACCACAGTTCAAAAGCATCAATTCTTTGGTGTTCAGCTTTCTTTATAGTCCAACTCTCACATCCATACATGACCACTGGAAAAACCATAGCCTTGACTAGATGGACATTTGTTGGCAAAGTAATGTCTCTGCTTTTTAATATGCTGTCTA
>NW_011495057.1:5857098-5857878 GCF_000754665.1 Bison bison bison | reverse complement strand
CTCCACTGTTTCCCGATCCATTTCCCATGAAGTGATGGGACCAGATGCCATGATCTTAGTTTTCTGAATGTTGAGCTTTAAGCCAATTTTTTCACTCTCCTCTTTTACTTTCATCAAGAGGCTCTTTAGTTTTTCACTTTCTGCCATAAGGGTGGTGTCATCTGCATATCTGAGGTTATTGATATTTCTCCCTGCAATCTTGATTCCAGCTTGTGATTTCTCCAGCCCAGAGTTTCTCATGATGTACTCTGCATATAAGTTAAATAAGCAGGGTGAGAATATACAGTCTTGACATACTCCTTTTCCTATTTGGAACCAGTCTGTTGTTCCATGTTCAGTTCTAAGTGTTGCTTCCTGACCTGCATACAGGTTTCTCAAGAGGCAGGTCAGGTGGTCTGGTATTCCCCTCTCTTTCAGAATTATCCACAGTTTATTGTGATCCACACAGTCAAAGGCTTTGGCATAGTCAATAAAGCAGAAATAGATATTTTTTTGGAACTGTCTTGCTTTTTCCATGATCCAGCGGACGTTGGCAATTTGATCTCTGGTTCCTCTGCCTTTTCTAAAATCAGCTTGAACATCTGGAAGTTCATGGTTCATGTATTGCTGAAGCCTGGCTTGGAGAATTTTGAGCATTACTTTACTAGCGTGTGCTGCTGCTGCTGCTGCTGCTAAGTCGCTTCAGTTGTGTCCGACTCTGTGTGACCCCACAGATGGCAGCCCACCAGGCTCCACTGTCCCTGGGATTCTCCAGGCAAGAACACTGGAGTGAGGTGCCAT
>NW_011495057.1:5827755-5856998 GCF_000754665.1 Bison bison bison | reverse complement strand
TCCAGTATGTCTGGCTCTAAGTGAGTGATCACACCATCGTGATTATCTTGGTCGTGAAGATCTTTTTTTGTACAGTTCTTCTGTGTATTCTTGCCACCTCTTCTTAATATCTTCTGCTTCTGTTAGGTCCATACTATTTCTGTCCTTTATCAAGCCTATCTTTGCATGAAATGTTCCCTTGGTATCTCTAATTTTCTTGAAGAATCTCTAGTCTTTCCCATTCTATTGTTTTCCTCTATTTCTTTGCATTGATCACTGAGGAAAGCTTTCTTATCTCTCCTTGCTATTCTTTGGAACTCTGCATTCAGATGGGTATATCTTTCCTTTTCTCCTTTGCTTCTCACTTTCCTTCTTTTCACAGCTATTTGTAAGGCCTCCTCAGACAGCCATTTTGCTTTTTTGCATTTCTTTTTCTTGGGGATGGTCTTGATTCCTGTCTCCTGTACAATGTCATGTACCTCTATCCATAGTTCATCAGGCACTCTGTCTATCAGATCTAGTCCCTTAAATCTATTTCTCACTTTCACTGTATAGTCATAAAGGATTTGATTTAGATCATACCTGAATGGTCTAGACGTTTTCTCCACTTTCTTCAATTTCAGTCTGAATTTGGCAATAAGGAGTTCATGATCTGAGGCACAGTCAGTTCCTGGACTTATTTTTGCTGACTGTATAGAGCTTCTCCATCTTTGGCTGCAAAGAATATATCAGTCTGATTTCGGTGTTGACCATCTGGTGATGTCCATGTGTAGAGTCTTCTCTTGTGTGTTGGAAGAGGGTGTTTGCTATGACCAGTGCGTTCTCTTGGCAGAACTCTATTAGCCTTTGCCCTGCTTCCTTCTGTACTCCAAGACCAAAATTGCCTGCTACTCTAGGTGTTTCTTGACTTCCTACTTTTGCATTCCAGTCCCCTATAATGAAAAGGACATCTAAGCCCCATCAAATAATAATAATAAAAGACATCCTAAAAAGAATTGGTTTATAACATCTCTAACAACAAGATAGGTGTTATTAGCAGACAAGAAATCTCATTTAATTTCTGGATGCCAAAAGCAGAGCACAGGAGAAATGGAAATGTTAAAGCCTGGATATAAACATCTTAGACCTTGACAGCAAGTGTGTAGAGGAAAGAAATTTGAAGGAGTGATGGGAGAGGAAAGTGCAGAGGCTCTAATCTCTGCAAAACATCAGCAAAATACCAGTACTTTCTGGCTAAAAGTTCAAGTGGAAGACAGAATTTTCAGGACTTCATATGAGGTAATCAATATAACCACTAAAATTACTAAACACAGAAAGAACATCAGGAGGTGGAAGGGGGATGGGAAGGAGAGAAAGCCCTAAATTCCTCAACTTTCTTATCAAGGAGTTGATAGATACTATCTAATGTTGAGAAATCAAGAAGTAATTGCAGTTGTTGGGATAACTACCAAAGTAGTAAAACTAGACATGATTCCAAGTGTTTGCCTCTAAGATATAGAGCTTCCCTGGTGGCTCAGACAGTGAAGAATCTGCCTGCAGTGCAGGGGACCCAGGTTCAATCCCTGGTTTGGGAAGATCCGCTAGAGAAGGGAATGGCTACTCACTCCAGTATTCTTGCCTGGAGAATTCCATGGACACAGGAGCCTGGCAGACTATCCATCCATGGGGTTGCAAAGAGTTAGGCATGACAAAACACAGTTACTTATGGTGTGTCCAAAAGAGGAGCAATGGACAAAGACAATTTTACTTTATATTTTTTACTTTCTGGACTGGTGGATTTTTAAAGCAAGTGTATTGAACATTTTTACAATGAATGAATAAGAAGATAGATAATTGAACACAGAAATATGCTGAGTTTAAAAATAAACAAGAATGAGATACTTTATATATTAGGTAGAAAAAGAAACTATACACAGAACAATACCTAAAATATAATCCTGTTGTGTTTCTTAAAAATTTTTGTAGATATATGAAATCTGTGTTTATAAATGCAAAGAAAAGGCTTTACCAATGGTTTCCATCAAAGAATGGAGTGGGATTGATGAGAAGAGATGAAAGGAGAATCATTTTTGCCTCTTAATGTACTTCTGAATTATTTGAAATGGTTCCAAGGAGCTTCTGTAACTCTTGAAAGCTTATAAAAACAATTTATTAAAATGAGTACATTCAGGATTTTCTATGGAACACTAAAGTGGCTGCTATTTATCATAGAAATGTGGGAGTTGCATTCAGAGATCTATTTTTAAATAATAGGCAGGAGGACTTAGGTTTTCTGCTGTAATCAGTAAATACCACAATTCTACACTGCACTGAACTTTTCACTCCCCATTTCCACCTCCTTCTGTTCTTTCATTGTTCCACAAAAAAAAAAAACAAAAAAAAAACAAAGAAACAAACAAAAGTAAAACACCATCAAATAATCTCTCCATGTTTCCTCAATGCTCATGTTTCCCGCTTTGCTCAGTGACATGTATCCTAGCAGGAGAGCAGACACAAAACTGAATGGCTTCATATTTATGAACCAATCTTTGGTTTACACAAACTCAATGGTTTTAGTGGGAAAATGTTCAAGAACTATGTTTGTTTATACAAAAAACAAAATGAATACATTAATTAGGAAAATGGCAAAAATACATTATACTCTGCACACATGTATGTCCATTCATCCATTTAACAATCGTAGACTGAATTCCCACCATGGGCTATGCATTGTACTCGTCACAGGTGAAAGGAAATAGATCATACTATCTATCTCTTGCCTTCAAGGAATCCATAATCACGTTGCTCAAAGGACAACAAATACACAATTACAATACATGGCGATAAGTTCTTTGATTGATACAGGCAGAATGCTCAAGAAAAGTTTATCTACCCTAATTTGTTGATTACACCAAAGCCTTTGACTGTGTGGATCACAACAAACTGTGGAAAATTCTTCAAGAGATGGGAATACCATACCACCTTACCTGCCTCCTGAGAAATCTGTATGCAGGTCAAGAAGCAACAGTTAGACCAGACATGGAACAACAGACTGGTTCCAAATTAGGAAAGGAGTACATCAAGGCTGTATATTGTCACCCTGCTTTTTAACTTATATGCAGAGTGAAAGTGAAAGTAAAGTCGCTCAGTCCTGTCCGACTCTTTGCAACCCCATGGACTGTAGCCTATTAGGCTCCTCCGTCCATGGAATTTTCCAGGCAAGAGTATTGGAGTGGGTTGCCATTTCCTTCTCCAGGGGATCTTCCTGAACTCGGGTCCTCCCACATTGTAGCCAGACATTTTACCATCTGAGCCACCTGGGAAGCCCATATGCAGAATATATCATGTGAAATGCCGGGCTGGATGAAGCACAAATTGGAATCAAGATTGCTGGGAGAAATATCAATAACCTCAGATATGCAGATGATGCCACTCTAAGGCAGAAAGTGAAGAGGAACTAAAGAGCCTCTTAATGAAAGTGAAAGAGGAGACTGAAAAAGCTGGCTTAAAACTCAATATTCAGAAAACTAAGATCATGACATCTGGTCCCATCACTTCATGGCAAATAGATGGGGAAACAATGGAAACAGTGAGAGACTTCATTTTCTTGGGCTCCAAAATCACTGCAGATGGTGACTGCAGCCATGAAATTAAAAGGCGCTTGCTCCTTGGAAGAAAAGCTATGACCAACCTGGACAGCATATTAAAAAGCAGAGACATTTCTTTGCCAACAAAGGTCTGTTTAGTCAAAGCTATGGTTTTTTTCCAGTAGTCATGTATGGATGTGAGTGATGGACTATAAAGAAAGCTGAGTGCCAAAGAATGATGCTTTTGAACTGTGGTGTTGGAGAAGACTCTTGAGAGTCCTTTGGACTGCAAGGAGATCCAACCAGTCAATCCTAAAGGAAATCAGTCCTGAATAGTCATTGGAAGGACTGATGCTGAAGCTGAAACTCCAATAGTTTGGCCACCTGATGCGAAGAACTGACTCATTGGAGAAGACCCTGATGCTGGAAAAGGTTGAAGACAGGAGAAAAAGGGGATGACAGAGGATAAGATGGTTGGATGGCATCACCAACTCGATGGACAAGAGTTTGAGCAAGCTCCAGGAGTTGGTGATGGACAGGGAAGCCTGGCGTGCTGCAGTCCATAGGGTCACAAAGAGTCAGACACGACTGAGCAACTGAACTGAACTGAGCTGAATGACAGATGGGGAGGGGGGCAGTGTTAGTAAGGCTTCCTGAAATGATGACATCCAAAGGGAGCACAGCTGTGTCAGTGTCAAGCACATGTGGAGGGTGTGCTTCTGTAGGTATTTTATGCATAAGTGTTTGTATGAAGTGAAAGCAAGCAAGCCATGCGAACAACAGAGCAATATCATACCTCGCCGTGACTGACATTATAGCCTCCACCCTTGCTCTGTTTCAGGAGCTCCAGTGTCCACCCCACCCCCATCCCCACCCCCACCTCAAATAGTGTGTTACGTGAGGCTTTGGGGAGGGTCGAAAGGAGAGAAGATAAATTCTCAAATTTCCAAGTGATCCAGACTCCCCGAGAAATCCAGGGGGTACAGTGACCAGCATAACCTAAAAGACCAACAAATATTTGCCTAATGGTTGATCTTTCCTTTGAAGATCCTGAAGCACTTTTGCAAATAAAGACTCTCCTCTGCCATCTGGTGAGCCTGAGGCTAAGAAAGCCATTTCCCCAAGTCACACAGACAGGCACTTGGAGAAACAGACCACACCATTTCTGGCTTCCCTCTTGGTTCTGCTGTTGAGATCAGGTCTCCCTTCCCACCAGTGAAGACACGAAGTTACAAGTGGTCCTGCTCAGTGGGGTTGATGAATCTGGTGTTAACTGGCACCGTTCCCTAAGCCCAGTTCGCAGGCACACCTAGTTCTTCAGCACACGCTGCGTGTGGTTTCTGAGGAAGGCAGGCCTTGGCAAAACACTTAGCATTTCAAGTCTGCACGCGTATCCAGGGTGCCACGATCGGCAAGGGTTTTCTGGCAGGTTAGTTATGCCCTGCAGTATTCTCGGTTTGTTTTTAAGGTCTTTAAAGCCACCAAGAAAGTCAGTGGGCCTAGAACTCAAACTTCTGAAATCTTTGACTCTGTGGCTGAGATTTCAGTGTTCAAACCTGTTTCTTTTTGCAATAGGAGTTTCATCATTTAAGACCAGATAAACGTGATAAGACAATCGCAGAGGAAATTGTGGGTTTATGTCTCCAGGTGGGCTAATTTCCAAATTACACTAGAGAAAATTGCTCAGGATAATTTCATAGGTTTCCTCTATGGTTCGCGGTGGCAGGATTGTTGCACCTGCAAAATTTAATTACACGTTTATTTATTTTTTCCACAGTGAAGATATCACTCTAATTGGGAGTTGCTTGCCTTAGCCACACTTATTTCTTGTAGGGACCAAGAGAAATAGTTTTATCCTGGGAATGAAAAAGTGATGACGTGAGGCTATCTGACATAATTGCTCTGCAGATTTCAGGGTAGTTCATTTTATCTGCAATGAAATCACTGGAAGAATACCTTCGTGAAGACTTTTGATCTCCATCACAACTGACTCATGATTGTTTTCACTGATTGTGAGATGATGACATACTTGAAAGTGAATCGTACATTAAAGTTTCATCTATCAGGAGGGATTGAAGCTAGGGTGTTTTGATTAATTTAATATTGATAGTGACTATAAATATCTTGTTGTTCAGTCGCTCAGCCATGTCCAACTCCTTGAGACCTCATGGACTGTAGCCCACCAGGCTCCTCTGTCCATGGGATTCTCCAGGCAAGAATACTGGAGTGGGCTGCCATTTCCTCCTCCAGGGGATCTTCCCAACCCAGGGATCAAACCTGCGTCTCCTGCACTGCCAGCAGAATCTTTACTGCTGAGCCACCAGGGAAGCCATAAGTATCTTACATGGGCAAATTTGAATCATGTTCATGAATATTTATTGAGTGCTTTCTAGGTTCAAGGCCACAGGGGAGACACTGTGAGAAACAAGAAAATGGAGAAGGTCTGCTCTCAGGGTATTTGCATTCTTGAAAGTAATGATTTTTTTTCCTTTTTAATTTTTTAATTTTGTCTTGGGATATAGCTAATTAACAATGTTGTGATGGTTTCAGGTGAACAGTGAAGTGACTTGGCCATACATATACATGTATCCATTCTCCCCCAAACTCTTCTCCTGTCCAGGCATTGGACATGACATTGAACAGAGTTCCATGTGCTAAACAGTAGGTCCTTATTGGTTATCCATTTTAAATATAAAAATGTGGACATGTCCATCCCAAACTCCCTAACTATCCCTTTCCCTATCCTGCCCCCCTGGCAACCATAAGTTTTTCTCTAAGTCTGTGATTTTTGCCGGGGGGGGGGGCGGTGCGGGCGGTCAAGAGACTACAGTAAAAGTATGTGTTAACTCGGATCCATTTCAAATTTCAGTTAGTCTTCTTTAAACGACTGGAAGTATTTCAGGTCACTGTACTTGCTTGAAGGCCAGTGGTGAGGGGTCCCTTGGCAACATACACAAATAATTAATTTTTAGAACCAATATCTGACATCAGCTTGTTTGTCAAACTTTATAAAAGTAGAAAAGAGAGCATGTTGATTTAAGATCCTTTGTATTTGGTTTTCAGCTAAGTGGGCAACACTGTTAAAAGCCATTGTATTATGTATGATCAATAAAAGACAAGCTAACTATGAGTTCCAAGAAGGAGGAAATCATGGTGGAATGAGAAATCTTGATGCAGCATCAGAGAGAGAGTGACTGGGTCTGGGGCACTAAGTAGGGTCAGCATTTGTCAATGGCTGTTGAGAAAGGGCATGATGAAATCGTTGGGGGGGACTTTTGGTTGTCACAATGATTGTGGGATACTACAGGTATTTGGTGGGCAAGAGCCAGGGATGGGAGATGCCCTGCAGTGCTAGCAACAGTCTCAAACCACTAAGACGTGTCTTATGTCCTTCTCAACCTAGCAAGTAAGTGAAAAATCTGCTCATAATTACCTGAGGATCCAACTTACTTTACATAGGAACACAGCATATCTTTGCATGATTCTAAATATGTTGAATTTACCCCCAAATGCAATACCATGTACATAGAGAGAAAATTGTGTTTTATTTTGTGAACTTCCCAAGAGTCCTTCACCACTTGGTAAATGCCGTCTTCAGCATCTCTGCTCTGGACACATACATATTAGACTGAGTCTGTACCACTCACATCATGGCAACTCCATGGAGAACCAGTTTCTTTTTGTTCTGTTCTGTTTGTTTTTGTTGTTGCTGTTTTGGCTGTATTGCATGGCTTATGGGATCTTAGTTCCCCAACCAAGGATCGAACCCCTTGGCCCCCCGCAGTTCAGAGTCCTAACTACTGGACCATCAGGCAATTCCGATAACCAGCTTCTAATCAACTCATGTTTTCATAGTTGTGGCCAGGCGTTAACATTTTGTTAATTGTATTATTTCAAAATAAATTACTTTCTCTTTTACATTACATATAGGTCAATATAATGATTTTTTTTTTAATTGTGGTAAATACATTTAACATTTAGGTATGTTTAATCTGGGTCTCCTGCATTGCAGGCAGATTCTTTACTGTCTGAGCCACCAGGGGAAGTAAACAGTTCAGTGATATTAAATACACGTATGTTGTTGTGCAACCATCACCACCATCCATGCATATAACTCCTTTCATTTGCAAAACTGAAACTCTAGACCCATGAAATAAATCTCCCTCCTTCCTCCACCCACTGGCAACTACCATGCTACTTTCTATCTTTAAAAATTTGACTACTTCTACTAATGATATGATGATTTTTGAGAATCTATGTGTAGATAAGTTATAGTATCTATGACTTGTTTTGCAGGACAGTAAGGAAGAGTTATAAGATATTTGTTATGAAAAGGAGGCCTTGACTCTAATAGGGTTAGAACTACCAGTATCTATGAATCAGCTAGCAGTATATTTGCATGGTCTGTATCTTAGAAAATCAGCCTTTAACTTAACTGTTTAACATTTCCTGAGAACCTAAGCCATTTAGAGGAGGGCCTTTGTTTCTTTGAGCTTTTCCAGCATTGTTTCAATTTCCACACTAGCTTGATCTGATCTGACAACCATCTTGAAATTGAATTTAATCCACAAAAATAGAAGCTCCTTGTCTAGACCGTAGTCTACTTTACTTAGTATCTCTGGGTTCTCCAGCATGCCCGGCCATTCCTGAATAAACAGTTGCAGTGTGTTTGACTGAAAGACATTTTAAAGGGAAGTATACGCACATACTAAGTCACTTTGGTCATGTATGACTCTTTTTGACCCCATGGACTGTAGCCCACCAGACTCCTCTGTCCATGGGGATTCTCCAGGAAAGAATACTGGAGTAGATTGCCATGCCCTCCTCCAAGGGATCTTCTCAACGCAGGGATCGACCTGTATGTCTTGTCTCCTGCATTGGCAGGCAGGTTCTTTACCACTAGCGCCACTTAGAAGTCTGCACTGGAGTACTTGGCAGCTCTAACCCAAGAGGTTCATCGATATCCATCCATATTCCACTTCGCAATTCCCACCTTTCTCATCTGTCTCGGGACTCCCCCACACTGATCAGTTTTAATAGAAGCACTGTACTGTCAGTCATCCTGATGTGACACCCACTCAGTTCAGTTCAGTCGCTTAGTCGTGTCTGATTCTTTGCGACCCCATGCCGCAGCACGCCAGGCCTCCCTGTCCATCACCAACTCCTGGAGTTGACTCAAACTCATATTCGTTGAGTCTGTGATACCATATAACCATCTCATCCTCTGTCACCCCGTTCTCCCACCTTCAATCTTTCCCAGCATCAGGGTCTTTTCCAATGAGTCACCTCTTCGCATGAGGTGGCCAAAGTACTGGAGTTTCAGCTTCAACTTCAGTCCTTCCAATGAACACTCAGGACTGATCTCCTTTAGGATGGACTGGTTGGATCTCCTTGCAGTCCAAGGGACTCTCAAGAGTCTTCTCCAACACCTCAGTTCAAAAGCATCAATTCTTCGGTGCTCAGCTTTCTTTATAGTCCAACTCTCACATCCATGCATGACTACTGGGAAAACCATAGCCTTGACTAGACGGACCTTTGTTGGTAAAGTAATCCACTAGCCCCTCTGATAACTCTGGCTCTAATAAATTACCACCCAGAACCGGTGACTCAGTGCTAAAGAATCTGCCTGCAATGCAGGAGGCACAAAGGAGACACGGGTTTGATCCCAGGGTCGGGAAGATCCTCTGGAGAAGGAAATGGCAACCCACTCCAGTATTCTTGCCTGGGAAATCCCACGGACCGAGGATTCTGGCGGGCTACAGTCCATGGGGTCTCAAAGAGTTGGACGAAATGAAGCAACTGAGCATGAGAACCAAGAAAAAGAACTTGTTGTAATCTGACTCATGCACTGGTTTGTAGCATGCCTGTGACTTCACTCTCTTTGAATTACCTGAGGTAATTTTCTCACGCGGAGAGAAATCTCATTTGTCATTCTTTAACAGTGCCATCTAAGAATAAAAAAAACCTTACCGCTAGTATGAGGTTCGATTTCTTTAAATGGTTGCAGAATTAAGTACCATCTACTATTTTGCATTCAGTGAGTTAATTTCTTCTTGGAGACTGCACCAAACACTTCCTGCCCATTAAAAAAAAAAATGATTTGTTGTTGTTTAGTCACTAAGTTGTGTCTGATTCCTTTGTGACTCCATGGACACAGGCTCCTCTATCCATGGAATTCACCAAACAAGAATACTGGAGTGGGTTGCCATTTCCTTCTTGAGGAGATCTTCTCAACCCAGGGATTGAATCCGAGTCTCATACATTGCAGGCAGTTTCTTTACCACTGAGCCACCGGAAGCCCTTAAAAGACAATATGGCATATTATGGCATCCCACTCAAGTACTCTTGCCTGAAAAATCCCAGGGGCGGAGGAGCCTGGTGGGCTGCAGTCCATGGGGTCGCTAAGAGTTGGACACGACTGAGCGACTTCACTTTCACGCATTGGAGAAGGAAATGGCAACCCACTCCAGTGTTCTTGCCTGGAGAATCCCAGGGATGGGGGAGCCTGGTGGGCTGCCATCTATGGGGTCGCACAGAATCGGACACGACTGAAGCGACTTAGCACAGCAGCAGCAGCAGGGATGTTTTAGCAAAGCTTACATTTGCTTCCCTGTGATTTTTTTCCTAAGAAATGTCTGTTTGAAATGGGTTATATTATGACTGCTAGTTAATATGCAAAATCACCATAAATGATTCCAGAATACCAATAAATACAACACTAACTTCTTCATTCCAGTATGGGTATTTTTATGATTTATTTATTTTTTAATTGGATTATAATTACAATGTTGTGTTAGTTTCTGCTATACAATGACATGAATCAGTTATATGTACACATATATCCCCTCCCTCTTGAGCCTTCCTCCCACCACTCCTCCACCATCCCACCCCTCTAGGTCATCAGGGCACCAGGCTGAGCTCCCTGTGCTATACAACAGCTTCCTCCTAGCTATCTATTTTATACATTATAATATATATGTGTGTGTGTGTGTGTGGGTGCGTACATGCACGTGTGTGTGTCAATGCTACTCTCTCAGTTTGTCCCTTCCTCCCCTTCCTGGGTGCTAAGTGGTAAAGAATCCACCTGCCAATGGAGGAAACGCAGGTTCAATCCCTGACTTGGGAAGATCCCCGCCGAGGGTAGGAAATGACGACTGGCTCCAGTATTCTTGCCTGGGAAATCCCATGGACAGAGGAGCCTGGCCGGCTGCAGTTCCTGCGGTCACAAAGAGTCAGTCGGACACAACTGAGTGACTAAATGACGACAATGAAATCTACAAAGGCCTTAACAAACACTTCTCAGTGGGCACACAAAGCTCCTTCCACCATCTTCCAGAGGCCCTCCTGGGTTGTTCCAAAGTGTATTTAGCTCACTGCATTTGGAATTTAGTTGCTCTACTCCTTAGCACATGAATAATGCCTGATAGGTATTGTGGGCCAGTGATTTTACTAATATGTCTTTCCTCAATATTGTTGTCAAGGGGCTTTGGTTTCAGAGAAGTTAAATTCTTACTGCACACAGATCATCTGTTCTTACTCATGGGCTCTTGGTTTCTCCCAGAATTTTAACTTGCACATGGCTTTGGCTGGCCTCGGTGCCAAATCCCTGTGATCTTTTCGTTAATTGACTGCCAATGTCTAATTAATTTAGTTTCTCAGTATATTACTCAATTATCTGTGAGTGAATAACTTTATAAGCAATGTGTCTTTCTAAGTTCCAAACTAGCTTCCTAAGTTCCGACCTAAATTCCAAACTAAGTTTCCATCTGTGATATTGGATCTGAGTCAGGAGAGGGTTAAGATCAAGTTAGAGGAATTATTTCATAACCAGAGGTGAGTCGGGAATTTTCTGTTCCTTGTGAATAATCTGTGTGCCGACTTCCCCCTCAACAATGAATGTTAAGAGTTTAGCTGTCATTGCCATGAGAATCAAGGCAAAGTGCCCTCTGCTCCCCGATTGGAATCCCAAATGCTTTGCAAGAGGAATCTGACAGCCTGAATGGAATAGAAGAGTGTTGTCGGGGGCGGGAGAAAGGCGAGAGGGGTAGGAAGTGTTTCTTTTCCCTGACATTTGAGCTGTGAATTGTCAGGAAGGGAGAGATCTTGAGTGGGTTTTATCAGTTACTGAGTGGAGCTCTGCTCCAAGCACTAAGCTTATTTCTCAGAACCCCCGGGATACTGTAATTTTTTAGGTGGCATCTGGAATAGTGAAGGAATACAGGATTTGGGGTCCAAGTATTGGGGTTACTGCATCCTTAATACGTCGGTTAAATAATTGGGTGCAAACTATTTAAATGCTCTCTGCCTCCGTTTTCTTCTGTGTCAAGTGGGGAATAACAATAGCGCTCCTTCATGCTTTGTTGTGAAGTTGAGATGAGATAAAACATATGAAAGTGCTTTGTAGACACTAATGCATCACACTAAGGTCAATTACACATTATTAAAGGTGCCTGCCCCGTCTGGTCCGAATAATAAAACGCTGTTTATGCACTGGAGGTAAGACCCATGAACAGGCTACGCTAATTGACTTTTTAAAATGTTAAATAGTAATACGTCTCCCTTCCCCTCAACGCAAAGCAAATTTTTATGTCAAAAAGAAAAAAAGGAAGAAAAGAAAAAGAACACTGCTTATTGTCACAAAGAAGAAACATTTTAAATGCAACTTCTGATTTTTCAACAGTACCAACAAAGCACAAGAAGATACGAGGGATATTTGCTGGGCCTTCAGGGTTCAGCTTCCATTCTATTGAGCTCAGTCTCAAAAGTCTATCAGTAGCAGCAAATTAGTTACAAATTAACAGGGAGCAAACCCAGCATTGACCTTGGTTAAGCTCTCAATGAATCCTGTTAATTACCTTATTTTTTACTTGTATTATTCTATGGTGTAATGGTTTTAGATGCAATCATACAAATGAACTGCCTTTACACCCTACCTACCTCTTTTTTTCTTCTTTTTTATGTTGAAGAAAAAGAATATTTAAAATTGCATGAGCTAGTCCCTTTATATTGTTAACTTCTCCACTCTTTCCCCCTTGATAATTCCACTTATATTACTTTTGCTGTTTTGGGGGTTTCATTTAACATCACCTTATGGAATCTGTTAATCATGCATTATTAAGTAGAGAGGAAATTGATAGGGAATGAATTTTCAAGTGGCCAGAGAAGAAAACAATCTACAATGTCCTAATTTAAAGTCCTACAGATGTTTAAGAAAGTAAGGCCTTGGTTATCTTGATACTAATTTCATAAACAATATTTTTCTGAAAGATATCATTTCACTGATGGTTTTCTTCTCATGGGGTCACACCACATACACACACACACAACCAAAGACATCTATTTCTTTACATAGAAAATCATCATCTTCAATGTGTATCCAATTCTAATTTGCTATGGATTTTAAAAAATTGCAATCAACAGACAATGTTATATTTGTTTTAGGTGTACAACACAGTGATTCGGTATTTTCATTTCATACAAAATGATCACCATGAGAAGTCGAGTTACCATCTGTCACCATGAAAAGCTATTACAACATTATTGACCATATATTCCTTACACTATACAATTACATCCCAGTGACATTTATTTTATGACTGGAGGTTTGTACCTCTTAATCCCCTTCCCCTATGTTGCCCAATATGGCGGGAATTGTAAAAGAAGTACTAGGTCTGTGTCTCTATAACAACAGCAGTTCCCTCTCATTACCCCTAAGATGAGTCTTTCTTTGGAGTTATGAAAATTCCTCTGCCCCCTTACTCTCAAGAAAGCACGTTGGAATTGCAAATAGATTCCAGGGTGGTAGTTATATAATTTGTATGTAAATAATTTTCCAATTTCAACACTTTAGAATTAGTAACACATTTCGTGAAACAATGAGATATGCCTGGACGTTTCTTATCCTTACACAAAGATTAGCAGAAACCCTCCAACTCCAGAGACACTGATGTTTAGATGTTGTTTAGTCGCTCAGTCTAAACAACAGTTTCGATTCTTTGTGATCCCACGGACAGTAGCTTGCCAGGTTCCTCTGTCCATAGGATTTCCCAGACAAGAATACTGGAGTGGGTTGCCATTTCTTCCTCCAGGAGATCTTCCGAGAGCAGGGATCGAACCTGTATCTCCTGTATTGGCAGGAGGATTCTTTACCACTGAGCTTCCAGGGAAGCTGATGTTTGGATACATCTTTTAAAAAAAAATGGTGGACAACTAGGCAACTACTGTCAAGGGAAACCTTAGGAGCATTTCAACTCTACTGGGAGAGGGTTTACAGGAGACCTTCAGAGTCATTTCCCTTCGACCCTGGATCCCAGAGGGTCTCCTGCTGCAGGGAAAATGTTCCCTTGTTGTATTGTCTCAGGAAGCGGCACCTTGTGGCATCAGCTTCAGAGTTGATTCCTAATTAGCCTGAGGACACAGGGGCACAGATTCCTGGGCAGAAAGGAACACAGCTTCACCACAGCCCTCCCATCTCCCCTTCAACCTTGCTTCCAAAACAGAGCTTGAGTATTATCATCTAAGATCCTCCAAGCCACCAGGGGAAATACCAGTTGTGTGGGCTGTGACTTTGGGATCAAACCACAGAGCCTGTAGAGTCAAGTCCAACCTCCAAGTGCCAGCACCCAGGCTGCTCCAGCACAATGTTCCTACAGTCGCTCCACGAACAAGCTCCCTCTCCTAAATGCAAATTCAGATCTCCCCAACAGATTCGTCAAGCTGGAAATCTCTATATATACCCACTCTCACCCTCTGTAGGCAGGAGCAATTTCAGAGCTGTCTTTCTCGGTGAATTGTTAACCAACTCCGAGTCTGGCAGTGAACCTAGAGTGGCAAGCTTTTGTTGGTTTGTTTTAGGACAGCCAGGAGGAGCTCGGTGGAACTGGTCCGATGCCTCTGCGGTGCAGGTGTGAACCTGGGGGTGGGTAGGAAGTGCAGCCAGGGAAAACAGAGGGCAGGAGCCCAGGCAGACCCAGGTGCCCCAGTGGAACCTGGCTTCCTGCTTCCCTACCCAGGTCACAGATACCTCGCTGGAATCCTTGGACAGACTTATGAAGGCTTGCAAATTGGAATTTCAGGAAGAAAAATTGTTTGTAATGCCAACATTCTGAGTTGATTTAATGCAAGAGGAAACAGTATTTAATGACAGCTGTTTGATGACATTTTGAAACAGCAAGCCATTAGATTCAGTTCAGTTCAACACATGATCGTAGGCGCACCTACTATGTGCTTGGTTTTATGTTAGGCATTCAGGAGGAAAACAAGAAACATACTATATCCCATGGGATTCATACTCTACTAAGATAAACATCTATTTGGGGTACAAAAGGCTAAGAATACTTGTGAAAGAAACACATTTTTCCTAAATAGAGCTGAGGATGTCAGAAATCCAGAGAGAAAATTATTCAATAATAGAATAATCTTAGAATGACAAATTCCCACAATAATAACAAAAACAACAATGACATGTATACTTAGTGCAGATCTAATTCTGCTTTCATCTAATGATTTCAAAGAGTTTAGCAACCACTGCTGAGTTAATCCTCAGTGCTAAACCTGACTCTTCCAACTTCTTCTGGAAAAAAAAAAAAAAATTGGCACTAACAGTTAACATCCCACAGGGAAGAAGTTCTGGAAAAACAAAGCATGCTCACCCCCACAGAAGCATTGAGCAGCAAATTAAAGATAGTCTAATTTATTCAAAAAAGTAAGCTGGGACTCAGAAGAATCAAACCAATGCCCACAAAATAAAAGTCAACAGGAGAAGGAGTGTACATTTATTTCTTGGAGATGGAAATAACAAACTTTTATGTACCTGAGACATTCTTGTGGGGCTTTCTGTATTTCTCAGGGATCTAAGGTCCTGAGTATATCCCGAGAAGTCTTGCTCCATATTCAAAGAGGGAATTGCTTCCTCCTGTTTTAAAAACAGAATGGAGGATAAAGATTTCATTTCCCAAATATAATATATAGAAGCAAGCTGATTCAGTGATGATCTCCAAACCCTTTGATGGGTCCCCTTAGAACCAACCAACCATATCCATATGAAGGGAAAGGTTATGAATGAAAGAATTCAATTGTTTGCAGGAAAAAAGTGAGTCTGCCAGAGATGGAGGTGATCTGGAGCAGATCTGATACCTAATTACAAAGTAATCCAATACTTAGCAGTCTCACCTGGCAGTCTTTGTCTTCAAAGGATCAGACCTTTGAATATTAATGAATTCTTCACCTCCTTTCCTCTCTACTCCCCAAATAGCTACTCTTTCATGAAAAGTTGGTCTAATTTCTTAGCAGACCTCTCATTATCCTCTTATTCTAGGATACAGTTACAAGTATCCCTTTTTCCTTTTGATGTTCTGTGATATTGCCTTTAGGCTTGTTTTGAATTGATATTGTATATTGTATGACCCTTAAAAAATACACACACAGACAGGCACATTGGAGCTTCTACATGGAGATACTATTAATATAATAAAATAATATGGAAGTATTAGCATAGGACAAACATCAGAGATGGCTTCATAAAAGCCTCTAAGACATGAGTTGGGTCAGGTAAGTACAGGTAAGTGGGAACGTGTCAAATATGAAGGTGGATTCCCAGGTGGCTCAGTAGTAAAGAATCCACCTGCAATGCAGGACACTCGGGCTGGATCCTGGGTCAGGAAGATCCCCTGGAGGAGGAAATGGCAACCCACTCCAGTTATTCTTGCCTGGGAAATCTCATGAACAGAGGAACCTGGTGGGCTACAGTCCATGAGGTCGCAAAGAGTCACTCACGATTTGGTGATTCAGCAACAACAATGGTGGAAGGTAGGGTGGGTGTTGGGAAGTGGTGGGTGGCTCACATTTGTTGGTTTTCAAGGAAGAAAAGCTTACACAGATGGCCAAACTAAAGGCTATAAAGGTGTCCCGTGGACATCTAAGGACAAGACGCTAATCCCAGCCTGGACTCGGGAGGAGGCTGCCCCCTCCTCTGTGCTTGGTACAGCCTCAGTCTTGGCTCCTTCCTTGTTCCCTGAGTCACAGAACAGTGGAGGATGCCTGGTTTAGGGCGATGGCATTAGAACTGTGGAGCATGAGCTGAATGAAATAGATCTGATGTGAACGTGGGGTAACGGTAATGGTGTCTGCCAGGTTCCTAGCTTGGGTGCCCTGCAGAGACAGGAGGTATGAGGAAGAGCAGGTTTGGAAGGTGTTATAGACAGAGTTTGTGCCCCCTAATCCATATGCTTAAGACCTAACTCCCAGTGTGGCTGTATTTGGAGATAAGGGCCATAAGGAGGTAATTAAGTTGAATGAGGTCATAAGGTGGGGGGGCCCTAACCCAGTAGGACTGATGTCCCTATAAGAAGAGATATCAGAGATCTCCGCCTCCATCTCTGTCTCCACACATGCAGGGAGACGCAGGCAGATGAGGATGCAGGGAGAAGACGGCCATCTTCAAGCGAGGAGGAGAGGTCTCACCAGAAACCAGCCCTGATGGCACCTTGATCTTAGACTTCCAGCCTCCAGGACTGTGAGGGACTGCATCTCTGTCTAATCCACACCCGGTCTGTGGTATTTTGTTACAGCAGCCAGAACTGACTGATACAGAGGGAAACACAATTAATCCACACTTGGATGAAGATGGATTTAAAGCAAATGGTGACTTAGAATTGGCAGGTCTTGGTTCGATGGAAGCGGAGGGTGAGAAAGAGCAAGAAGGAAGCAGGAGGAAGGGATGTGGTCCAGGTTGCAGTCTTGGATAGAGGATGAACTGTGGTGACTTGCCTTGAGTCTGAGGTTCCGGAGCCGGACAGGGCAGAGAGTGAATGTGTAGATAAGCTCTTGGTTGTAAGCAAGAGAAATTAAGATGAGGCAATTAACTGTATGGAGGTAGTGGGCTTGTAACAGAAATGAAACCTCGCGGAAACCCAAGGTCAGGATTCCAGTAGAGTCATTCCCCTGGAGTCCAGACACAGAGCAGCCCCAGGGCTCTCAGCAGATGCTCACTCCAGGAGCAGGACCAGGCTGCCTCGATGGCCTGTCTTCTCCCTATTGGCTGACTTACTTTCATTGTAATCCCTAGAGAGAGAGATTGTTTGGTTCAGGAGTTTCAATACAGGCTTCTAGGTAGCTTAGGGGTTGGTTGTGTAAGGACCTATCCTTGATCCAGTCCATTAAGGTGTTGGTCATGTGATAGAATGACTACTTGGCTTGACAAATCTGTCCCTTCAGCAGTGGCTGTGAGCAAGGCAGCATCCTCTAGAAAGATCTGGGGTGTGCCAACCAGTGTCACTGAAACATCTAGAATGTTTGTAAGGGGTTGGTAAGAAGATCTTTTTTGTGTGTGGTTTTAGGCTTGTTAGGTACATTCACAAAATGTGCATATATCATTTTGGTTTAGTTTTTTCAACAAATGAACTCATGTGCACGCGTGCTCAGTTGCTTCAGTCGTGTCCGACTCTTTGCAACCCCATGGACTGGGGCCCGCCAGGCTCCTCTGTCCATGGGATTCTCCAGACAAGAATACTGGAGTGGGTAGCCATGCCTTGCACCAGGGGATCTTCCCAACCCAGGGATCAAACCCATGTCTTCTGTGTCTCCTGCATTGCAAGCATATTCTGTACCACTGAGCCACCAGGGAAGCCCAAAATGAACTCGTACTTTACATTAAAGTGGTGGTGGTAGTGGTAAGTACCAACCTGCCAGTGTTGGAGACCTAAGAGATAAGGGTTTGATCCCTGGGTCAGGAAGATCCCCTGGAGGAGGAAATGGCAACCCACTCCAGTATTCTTGCCCGGAGAATCCCATGGGCAGAGGAGCCTGGTGGGCTACAGTCCGTAGGGTCAAAAAGAGTCAGACACAACTGAAGCGACTTGGCACACACACATGCACTCGAATAATAAAACATCTTGGAAATTTTTCCACTCATCGCCTACGCATCTACCATATTCATTATATCTACAGCTAGTATTCTGTTGAATAGATGAGATACAAATTTATTTATTCACCATCCACTGCTAGAGTTAGATTATATCTGATGAGCCTTTATTACAAACAATGCTTCAAGAACATCCTTGTACATTTTTCTTTGTGTGCTCCTAGATTCCTAGAAATGAACTGCTGGGTTGAAATGGATGTGCATTTTGCGTGCTGATAGCTACTGCCAAAATGTCCTCAAAAAACACTGTACCAGTTTATACTTCTAGCAACAGAGCATGCATGTGCTTATTTCTCCACATCCATATGAATGTTTCTTCAACTATTTTGAATCATAAACCCCTTTAGAGTCTGTTAAAAGCTATGAATCCTTGTTTGTAGGAAAATACACAGATGTACAAACACAGAACATTTTCCACATAATTTCTACCAGTTCACAGATCACATAAAGACCACCCAAGACTCAAGACTTCATATTAAGGGTCCTCCAAATAGACATGGAGAATCCCAGGGACGGGGGGGCCTGGTGGGCTGCCGTCTCTGGGGTCGCACAGAGTCGGACACGACTGAAGCGACTTAGCAGCAGCAGCAAATAGACATGTGTGAATGGGTCTCCCAATCTAGGAGAGTGGATCTCAGTCCTGGCTGAGCATTTGTTATGTATTTAGGTGCTGGGTCTTCGTTGCTGCTCAGGGGCTTTCTCTAGTGCGGTAACCAGGGGCTCCTCTTCGTTGTGGTGTATGCGTTTCTCATTGCAGGTGGCTTCTCTTGTTGTGGGGCACAGGCTCTAGGCTTGGGGGGCTCAGTAGTTGCAGCTCACAGGCTTAGTTGCTCAATGGCATGTACGATCCTCTAGGACGAGGAATGGGCCCCATGTCCCCTGTCTTGGCAGGTAGATTCTTAACCACGACCACCAGGGAAGTCCTTAGCTGCACATTGGATCACCTTGAAAAGGTCTGGCCCATGCCCAGGCCACTTCCCAGACCAAGTCAATCAAACTGTCTCGAAAAAGATCTAGGTAATAGAATGTTTTTTGCAAGTTTTCCATGTGATTCTAAGATGCATTCAGTTGCAAGAACCCCCTCAGTTTAGCAGAGGCTTAGAGAAGGGTAAAAAGAAGTCATTTGAAGACAGAAAGCCAGAGTGTACAAGGGACTCTAAGGATCTCAGACATGGCTGCAGACTTTTTTATTTTCATGAGTCACTGCGGGGTAGATAGGAGGGACGAGGACCTGGCACTGATACATATGTTTTCACTGAGAAACTGTTTCACATACACAAAAGTAGAGAACCTGAGCACCCACATGACCTATGAAAAAAGTGAAAGTGTAGTCGCTTAGTCCTATCCTACTCCTTGTGACCCCAAGGACTGTAGCGACCCCATGGGCTGTAGCCCTCCAGGCTCCTCTGTCCATGGGATTCTCTAGGCAAGAATACTGGAGTGGATTGCCATTTCCTTCTCCAGGGGATCTTCCCAACCCAGGAATCGAACCTGGGTCTCTCACATTGCAGGCAGATTCTTTACCGTCTGAGCCACAATACTTATTCGAATTTTTGCCACATTTGCTCTGTTCTTGTGAGGGGGGCAATGGGTGAGGGCTGAGATTTCTCCCTCAAATAATTCAGTGGCGTTGTTACTTTTTAAAAGTTGCCCCTGGTGATTCTAAGGTGTAGCCAACATTGATAATCATTGTGCATTGTGAAGCCTCCCAAAGAGAAGGAACCCCAAGAAATGAGTAGAAGGAAGAAATGAGTAGAAGGAAGAAATGACAGGGAATTCCCTGGTGGTCCAGTGGTTATGAATCCGCCTTGCAAGGCAGGGGACCTGGGTTCCATCCCAGGTCGAGCAACTAAGATCCTGCATGCCAAGGAGTAACTAAGCCCTTGAGCTGTAACTACTGAAGCCTGGAGGCCACAACCAGAGAGTCTGTGTGCCCGCAATGAAGATCGCACGTGCTACAACTAAGACTTGATGCAGCCAAATAAATCTAAATAAATCTTTTTTAAAAAGAAGGAAGAAAAACCAAATGCAACCCTGAGAGCCCACAACTTGGACCAATGAGCAGAGCAAGCCCCCAGTGGGTGGCCTGACCAAAGGGCCTGGCCATGAGGGTCAAGAGCAGTGATAGTCTGCTTCAGGCTGCAAGGATGAAAGAAGGCTTCATGGGGAAGTAGAATTTGGAGCTGGGCCTTAAAGAATCCAGACAATTTAGATCAGCAGAAAGGAGGGGAGGAGGCATTTTCCAATCCGAAAGGAAGCTGGTAGTCAGGGCTGGTTATAGACTCAACCACAGGAGTCACAGGAGAGATTTCCTTCCCCCCGGTCCTGCTGAATTAACTCAGGGAGGCTCTCCAGGCTCCACACCCCCCCATCTCTAATCTCATCTTTCCTCCTTCCTGTGCTGATTCTTCCCCTTAGAAATGTTTATCTACCTTCTCCTAGGCCAGCGGTTCTCAAAGTGGGGTCTGGGAGCTGGCAGCATCTGGGAACCTGGGAGAGAACCTGGACTGCTGCTTCAGACACATGGGGGGTGAGTCCAGCCTGCCAGGGGATTCGGGTGCACACTCAACTCTGAGGATTAATGTCATGGGGACTTCTGGCTGCGTCTGCTCCCTTCGCAGCACTGTTCTGTCTGGGGTTCTTCCTCACAGAGAGCTGGACTCATGGTAGGAGACACAAGGAAAAACTTGAGAAATCAGCCTGGGGCATGGCTATGGGGAGTCTGGACTTGAAACTGAAGTAAGAAAGGAGCCGTGAAGACGTTTGATCAGGGGAGTAAAAATACTCAGATGATGTTGGAGACTACGGAACAGCGTGTTAAGAATGCAGGTGGCCCCCAACCTCCGTGTGTGCCTGCTGTCACTTCAGTCCTGTCTGACTCTGCAACCCTATGGACTGTAGCCTGCCATCCTCCTCTGTCCATTGGATTCTCCAGGCAAGAATACTGGAGTAGGCTGCCATGCCCTCCTCCAGGGGATCTTCCCGACCCAGGGATTGAACCTGATTCTCTTATGAGGGTTCTTTACCTCTAGTGCCACCGGGGAGGGAAGCCCCCCAACCACACCCCACCCCCTGAAATGGCAGGCAGAGTTCATTGTGAATGTGCATCTTATGAAGAAGTGGTTTCATAACTTCTATTCAATTTTCAAATGAATTATGGCCTCCAAATGATTTAGTGATCATTGCTATAAAGAGGAAATTATTGTTATTACTTGCTAAATTATATTAGCTTTTGAGGTCATGTTTCTCACAGTGTGGTCAGGCTAGTATTAGAATTTATCTGATCTGTGTGTTAGAAAATGTACCTTCTTAGGCTGTACTCTGGACCTAATGAATCAGAATCTCTGCAGTTGGCACCAGGAATCTGCATTTTTAAAGAAGTTCTCCAGGTGATTCTGGTTGATTCTGATGCATTCTGAGGTTCATGAACTGCTTCAGGCTTTAAATTCAAAAAGCCAATACTTCAAGGAAAGCTAAATTAGTTGTGAGTTTGGAAAGAATGTGGGTCATTAAAACATGGTGCTAAAGCACAAAAAGTCTTACGATGCGAACTGGGAATAATAACCAGAGAACAGATTTTCCTGGGCTGTTCAGTGATCATTTAAAGCTAGGTTCTGTTGGGAGTTTGATAATGATATATGCACATGTATGCTAAGTTGCTTCAGTTATGTCCCACTCTTTGTTACCCCCTGGATCATAGCCCACCAGGATCCTCTGTCCATGGGATTCTCCAAGCAAGAATACTGGAGTGGGTTGCCATGTTCTCCTCCAGGGGATCTTCCCAACCCAGGGATCGAACCCAGTCTCTTACGTCTCCTGCATTGGCAGGCAGGTTCTTTACCACTAGGACCACTGGGAAGCCCCAGGAATGACATATACACATTACTATATTTAAAATAGATAACTAACAAGGACTTACTGTATAGCACAGGGAATTCTGCTCAATACTCTCTAATCATCTAAGTGGGAAAAAAATTTGAAAAAGAATAGGTACATGTACACATATAAGTGAATCATTTTGCTACCCCTGAAACTAACACAACCTTGTTAATCAACTATACCCCAATATAAAGTAAAATTTTTTAAATAAATAAACTTGAAATAAAAACAAAACCAAAACAAAACAACAGGGCTTCCCCAGTGTATCCATCTGTAAGCAATCCGCCTGCCAATGCGGGAGACACAGGTTCAATCCCTAATCTGGGAAGATCCCAAAAGCCAGAAAGCAACTAAGCCGGTGCACTACAACTACTGACCCTGAGCTCTAGAGCCCATGTGCTGCAACTGCTGAAGCCCACGTGCCCTAGAGCCCATGCTCTGAAACAAGAGAAGCCACTGCGATGCGAAGCCCATGCACTGCAACTAAAGAAAAGCCTGCACAGCACTGAAGACCCAGCACAGCCAAAAATAAACAAATGAAATTTAAAAACATAAAAATAAAATAAAGCTAGTTCCTATGTGTATTACCATCTGGATGGCAAAAACAGATTTGAAATGAGTTCATCCTCAAGTTTTGATGGTCCAACTCAACTTCCCAGAGTTGGATAAAAACTAAGTTAACCTGTTTTCCTGTGTCAGATGGAAATAAGATAACTAAGAGAAAGGCAGAAAGAAAACTCCTGACCACATGAATCTACTGAAGGTTCACCCCTCCCTGGAATCAGGCGCGTTGTGTTCCTGGAGAGAATCTTCTGTTTTATTTGCCTCCTACCATATACTTGACACTTTGCCAAAAATCCTCTGCCTACATATTTTGAATTACAGATTTTGAAATATATATAATTTAAACAGCAGATCACCTGAGATTGAATTCATGGAAATATACTTGAATCAAAGAGTGTTTTTTTTGGGGGGGGGAGGCGGTGCTGTGGAAAACAGAACCGAAGGACCTGTTTCGGTGGATTAAGCGTGTGTGTGCCCAAGTTCCACCTCCATTAGCTGTGCGATGTTGACAAGTTATTTAAGCTCTCTGGGTTTCTACTCATCTGGAAACTAGGAACAATGCTCACATATATTTTCGAGAACGACTTGAGAGTGTTAATATAAAAAATAAGACTCACAGCAAGCACTCTCTAAACCTTAATAAGAATGAAATATGGTGCGTATATGTTTTTCCAGATTTCTACACTTTCTGAATCTGAAAAACCACTGCTTTTATAATCAGAAAAGAATGATAAATCAGTTTTGCTTTGTTGCTGTTTTTTACTTTAAAGTAAAAATGAGCTGAAAAGATAGTGAAACAAACAGATGCCATCTGTTTTTAGAGGAGCCTGTTTTTATTTGGAGTAGCAACAACATGTAACCCCTGGGGTAGCCTAATCTAACCACAGACTGTAGGAACACATAGAATGGTGAGTTCTGTACTGGTATCTCCCGGTGCCCTGGCTCTACAAACTTAGATCCCAAAATAGAGGAGTTAGGTCACACTGCTTCCAGATTTCCCGCCCCTCTCCAAAGCAGTCTTCTTCATCAAGTGCAAAAACCTGGATCTCCAGCAACAAATTAAAGAAATAGAACAAGCCCATCCCAGGGCTTCTTTAAATATTCAGATAAACCCATGTGCCCCTATCAGTTAAATTAAGCTTTCCTAAGAAAAAGTAAGTCAATTAGTTCAAAATGTGGGTTAGTGCTTCTGGGTATTTAAAAGGGGATTTTTTTCTTTCTTTCTTTTTTAGTTCATTTAGAAACAGCCACGGGGCAGGCACATACCTACTCCTCTGCACGTCCTGTGAATTGCCACCACATACCTAGACTAGGCTGTCAAGAGCTTCAAAATCTGGTCCTTAAACTTTCTCCAAGTCCTGAAGATATCGCAATACCAGCTTTAAAATGTATCTTGCTTTGCCCTATTAGTTCATATACTTTATCTTCACCTTCTGACAAATTACTGATATTTGTCAAAGGGTACTTGGCATTGCTGTAGAACATGAGAAGACAGGATTCTAGCCTAACTGAACTTCTTCCTTCTTTCATTCAACTAATATTCTCTAAATGTCTGTGAACAAAGGTCAAGTGTCCAAGACACAATGAAATGTAGTTCCAGAGCACACTTGATGACATAGCTTGCAAAACTCATTTGTCCAAATGGTTCAGATGAAATAAACCAAACTTTAGCAAAACACAAATACAATTAGATATTTCTTATGAAAATGAATTTCTGGAAGCAATTTCTGGGTCATAGAATATGAACATTTTCGTGGCTTTTGAGAGGTTGCCTACTTGCTTTCTTAAAAGGCTATCTTAATTGATATTGACAATAAAATATATGAGAATAACATTTTCATACCAACATTTGGGGATAAAGTGATGACATTTTTGTCGTTCTGTTTTGCTTTTACTAATAAGTTACTTTTTTGGCATATAGCTAATAGTTTCATGAATATTTTATCTTCTAAGACAATTGTAATAACTCTTCCATTATGTAAGATATGGAGGAGGGCATGGCAATCCACTTCAGTATTCTTGCCTGGAGAATCCCATAGACAGACGAGCCTGGCAGGCTACAGTCCATGGGGTCACAAAGAGTGCAACCCAACTGAAGTGACTTAGCACATGTAAGATATATATATTAGTTATGTGACATTAACACATATCTGAATCTCCTTTTCCACTTTAATTAGTACTGTAATGGTATTGAACTAAATGTTATTTAATAATAGGACTAACATCCACTTCAATCCTACAAGCTCTTTAAATATAAATGACTAGAAGAGAAATTACTATCATTATTAATTTTATGTTTGACTTAACTTTGACAGCCTTTACATTTGACTTCATTATTAGCCAAGACGAGTTTCATTATCAGAATATTATAACAAAGAGAAATAGCACTCTCTTAGGCTCTACAAAAACATAATTCTCTTATGGAAAACTACATTCCTTTAAGATATTATTTATTTTACAAACAGCCTAGGAGACTGGTAGGTGATTATTAGGTAGAAAGATCAAGAATTATAGTTACCAGGTGGCAATTAGAAATGAAAAATTCTACTCCTGTGAATCACTGTGGTAAGTTCACTCTGACCTATTTTTTTTTTTTTTTTGACAAAACATCAAAGATAAAAATAGGTAAAATCCTTCTTACTCCCTAGAGAGTAATATGGGACAACCTAGGAGTTCAACAGAAAACACCTAATTCTGGTCTGATTGGGTTTGTGGGCATTCCTTTTGTCTCTAAAATCTTCATTTCTTCTAAGACACAAATGGGTCTCTACTTACAACAGCCCTGGAAAATAATCCCAGTATTTTAGGTGCCAAGTGATAAAGGTGACAGCTTCTTAGGCTATTTCTGCTGTGCTCACAGTCCAAGGTCTTGGGGGAGTCCTATTCTAACTCTCCAAGATTCCCAAATCGGATGACAGAGAAGTATTTTAGTGATAGGGAATTGTTCCCTTGAAGATTTTTATTTTTTATTTTCATTCTTTGGTTCCTAGAAGCTGATTGTGGCAAGCCACTTAACATTGGGCTACAGAGCCAAAGTTTCCTGACCTACAGAGGTCTCAGAGAGCTTGGGCAAGTGGCTTAATCTTTGGGAGCCCTTCTGGCCCTGGTTTTCTTGTTTATATTCAAGCCTGGAAATACTAGAGTCTTAGTAACTAAGAGCTAACAGTTGAATGTTTTCATTTCAAAATGAATCACTTTGCTGACAATGGTCTGTAATAATCAAAGTTATGGTTTTTCCAGTAGTCATGTACAGATGTGAGAGTTGGACCATTAAGAAGGCTCAGCACCAAAGAACTGATGCTTTCCAACTGTGGTGCTGGAGATGACTTTTGAGTGTCCCTTGGACAGCAAGGAGATCAAACCAGACAATCCTAAAGGAAATCAACCCTGAATATTCATTGGAAGGACTGATGTTGAAGTTCCAATACTTTGGCCACCTGATGTGAAGAGCCGACTCATCAGAAACGACCCTGATGCTGGGAAAGATTGAGGGCAGGAGGAGAAGGGGACAGCAGAGAATGAGATGGTTGGATGGCATCACTGACTCAATGGACATGAGTTTGAGCAAACCGTTGGAGATGATGAAGGACAGAGAAGCCTCGTGTGCTGTAGTCTATGGGATCACAAAGAATCAGACATGGCTTAGCAATTGAACAACTGCTCTGTGAACTTTTGTGGTGGTTAGCTCTCACCCCACACATAAATATTTGTATGTTTACTGAGTGTCTACTATGTACCAGCCACTCTGCTAAAATACACTAAGGAACTGTACTGGAAATGAACCAGAGATGAGGTGATAAAGGACACAGTTTCTGCTCTTACAGAGTTTTCTTCCACATCATAGAGTTAGATTACATGGATTCTATTTTCATCTGAGTTAGAAAAAACATTACTCAAGATGATTTTCAATTAAATTCAGCAGAATTTAGTAGTAAAACTCTGAAACAAAGATATGTCAAAATAGTTTTGATTTGAATTCACATTTAACCTCCAGACTGCTTTATAAATATTTTATTAGTAATCAAATCAAGAAAGCATGACTTTAAAAGGAGAAACTAAAAACAGTGATGAAATAAAAAATTACTGTTCAGTTCAGTCGCTTGGTAGTCACCAACTCTTTGCAACCCTGTGGCCTGTAGCACGCCAGGCTTCCCTGTCCATCACCAACTCCTGGAGCTTGCTCAAATTCAAGTCCATCGAGTTGGTGATGCCATCCAACCATCTCATCCTCTGTTGTCCCCTTCTTCTCCTGCCTTCAATCTTTCCAAACAATGATGAACTGATTTCTTTTTATGACCTCTGCCCTCAAGAACACACAACATTTCTTGAATTTATCCACTTAAATCCTCCCTAGCTCATGTCTCTTGACAAATAGCTACCTGCATTCCCCAGTCCCTTACTCCTGCAATAACTTCCTATAATGTGGTCCACTAGAGCGGGAATCAATTTCAAGGAAATATTAAACCAAAGCAGTCATTACGTTCACTTTAACTTGTAAATATTACTGCAAACAGTAATGTTGTCGTATAGTTACTTTTCATCCTACAAAAATTTTTTAGTATAGAAATTCAGACTCATGATATTTCAGATGTTTCCCCAAAATGTTTATTCCTTAATGGCTAACTAAACATATATCCTATTCATTCATTCACGGTGAACAACTGGAGTGCTGTGTCCTGAGCACCAGCCTAAATGACAAAGGTATATTGACGTAGGAGAGGAAACATATAAAAAGCAGTTACATTATTATATAACAGATAAGGTCAGAAGACTGTAATCAGAGTTGAATGTTTCTTTATGGCACAAACTCACAAAGTATGGACTGAATGGGAGTAAGTAGGTGGGTTAGAAAATGAAGAGAAAACATTGGGAATTTTTCCTTCCAAAACAACCATGCCACTACTTTCAAGTAATCTAAGAAATGGAGAAGCACAGATATATATGTGATACTTTATAATGATAATGAAGAGACAGAAAATGATGATGAGTATGAGTATCTTGTTGAAGTTGTAAACCTCTTAGGGTAGCTGACTGTTAAATAATTGCAATAAATGCTCTATACAGTGCTGGAATTGTCTTTTATATGAAGAAGCTGTATGTTTTCTATGTGCAGAAGCTATCCTGCACAAGAAATAACCGTCTTTACAAGGAAGGAGAGGCAGCTGTCAGTTTCAAGTGGTGAGCTAAAGGGACTTCATGGTAGGGCAAAATCAAAGTGGAGGAAGGGAGGCTGGGCTCATAGGCAGAAGATAACCAATATTGCTTCGCTACCAAAATAATAAGAAAGGTCTTTTGATCCTCTCAATTTGGAATTGAGCATGTGTGAACCACAGGATGTTTTTAAGGAATCATTTATTAAAGCTAGAATTGAACTCCGTTATGAACTCAGCTGTAATTCTGTGTTATTGGGTTTTAAAAATCAAGCAACATTTGGGGAAGGTGTCGGTGTCTATGTGTTTGGGGTGGGCTGGGGAGGGTGTCCTTGGTGAACAGGTTTATAACTGCTTGGTTTTCCTGAGTGCTCTTCCTGGTAAATACTCTTAAGTATTATCCTGAAGAGGTCTTTACCAGTATTTGATGAAGTATCATTACGGGCAAAGAATTTTGGTAGCGTTTCAGGAGCGGATGTCACGAAGCCGATTCCCGGTCGCCCGCTAATCAGGCCAACGCGTACTTTTCCGAGGTGCGTTTTTTCGTATCTAATACTAGCGGGGGTCCTGACCGTCGTTTGCAAAATATCCAGGCAACCTCAAAAGCTGCTGTTTTCCCAACTCCGTTAAAAAGTTATTTGCACTTGGGTTTGTTTTTTTTTTTTTTGGTTCTGCTCTTCCCCACCCCCGCCCCCTGGCTTTTGCCAGTAGAGACCTGCCCTGGGGGCGATTTTGTCCTGGGAGCACAAAACTATTTTCTTTTCTGGAAATAAGTTGACGTCAACTGGGAGCTGTTTTTGGTTGCTTTGTTTCCCGGAGCGTCCAACCCAGCACACCGCCTTCGGCAAATTGCGAGCAATTCAAAGCAGCTCGCCCAGCTGGGAGGGGAGCCGGGGCGGAGGGAGTCGGGGGCACCCCTGCCGCCCGCAGAAGTGGGGAGACCTTGGGAAGCTGCTCCGCCTCTGGAGTGTGGTCCGAGTCCCTGGGCCGAGCCCGGAGCGCAGCCCCGAGCCAATTCGGCCCCTGGGCTCAATGAATCCGCGGTGAGGGCCGCCGGGCGGGGAGCAGCCCTGGCGGGGAACTTGCCGGGCGCCCACCTGAATTCTCCGCAGGGCTGACATGCCGGGCGGGAGGGCTCCGGAGGCCTCCAAACCTGGGAGCATCCCGGGACATAGGGCCAGCCTT
>NW_011495057.1:5826374-5827655 GCF_000754665.1 Bison bison bison | reverse complement strand
GCCTTCCGGAAGTAGCCGGTGCGGCTGATGTGTGCCAGGTCGTGTGCGCGGGACCGCGGGTGCGACTAGCTTCGCAGCCTACTGCCTTGAGCTCCTTTCTATACATCCCCAGCACAGTGGCGTTTGGACACAGCGGGCCGCACCTTGGGAAAGATTCCCGAGGAGTGCTACCTCCGGATCCCAGCCCTCCCCCCACTCCCCAGACAGTTCTCTGCAGAGAGGAGGACTGATGAGAGTGTGGTGTGTGTATATGTGTGTGTGTTTCCCCGAGGAGCAGGAGGGGGCCCGCGAGGCAGTGACTTGCTCTAACTTGTTCACACCTCGCGCGGTTTCCCCCAAGCTCAGCGGCGGCGTCCAGGGCCGAGGAGGCGCGCGGAGGGCGAGACTGGTCGCTGGGGAGACACTGTCGACTCCCACTTTAGACGCCCATGCGGTCCAGAGACCTAGTCTTCCTTCCTTCCTCTTTTCTTCTTTTTTTTTTTTTTTAATTACAAATTGCCTCATGGGTTACTTTTGATGCGCAAGATTATAAACTGCCCTGAAAGCAAGACAGAGGGCCTGGTGTGTGTGTATGTGTGTGTGTGTGGGAGGAGGGGGGGTGTCGCAGGGGACTAGCAATTGAGTAGACCCTCGCAGCCCAAGTGCTGAGAATTCGGACTGAGATCCGAGGACGCACTCGAAGGGCTGCAGAGGCAGCCTCACCCGCGGGCCGGCCTGGGACTCGGAGTTGACCAGCGCGCTAGGGGGACACACTCGGGCTCCCCGAGGAGGAGCAAGTTAGAAGGCATTCCAAAGTCCGGAGATGGCGGCCGCGGCTGTGCCTCCAAAGAAATGAGCCGAGGTCTTGGTGGGTCTGGGGGCGCTGCCCCCGGGCCTGGAGTCCTGGAGGCGGTGACAAGGACGTGCCCGGAGCCTGGGCGCTCCGTGGGCGGGCGTTTGGCTGGAAATGGGACAGTGTCTCCGATGGGAAAGCGGGACCCGGCGAGCTCTCTGGCCGCCTTTCCAGTTTCGGAGGTGCCCGCCCCCGCGCGCCGAAGGCAGCACAGCCCCGAGGGCAAACGAATGGCGGTTGGCAAACTTGGAACCAGAGCGCGCCCAGGATCCGAATTGCCGGAATCGTGGCGGCGGCGGGGGCGGCCGAGACCCAAGTTCACTTTTTTCCCGCCCACCGGCCCCCAGGGTCTTAGGGAGTGGCGATGCCCGCTCCGACCAGGTGGAGCGCCTCGCCGTCGGGAGCTTTGTTAGTTTGCTTCGAGGCAGGAGGGCGGTGGCCTGGGCGGG
>NW_011495057.1:5825514-5825981 GCF_000754665.1 Bison bison bison | reverse complement strand
GAGGGGGCGGTGGAAGGGGCACTGCTCCTCGGGCATTACTTAGAGAAGCGAGACCGCCCCGCTCTCCCAGCCGGCCCTCCCTCGCTCCCGCCCGGGCCCGCGCGCCACTCAACCAGAGGGTAAGTTGGGAGTGTTTCACCCCCTTCGACAGCTCTCCCTCCCCTTCCTTCCCCCCCCCCCCTTCAAAGTTTTCTTCGGAGTGGGGAGAGGGGTGGGGGAGGAAGAGGGTCCAGCCAGCCTCGGTCCTTACGCGCTGCCTGTCTAACGTACCCCCGCCTCCCTACCCCTCCATCCCCCGCGCGCCGCTGCCCCTCCGGAGCCGCGCTCCGAACTGACAATTGGCGCGCGGCTCCTTTAAGAGCCCGGCTTTGCCTCCCGGTAGCTGAAGGTCATTAAACACAAAAGCTCTCAGCGCTGCGGTCCAATATAGCGCATGCGCCCTGCCCGAGGACTGGCAGAGAGACGGC
>NW_011495057.1:5824287-5824935 GCF_000754665.1 Bison bison bison | reverse complement strand
CCCCGAGCGGGCCCGGCTGAGCGAGAACACCCGGCTGGCCACCCGCTACGCCGTGCGCATCTTCCGGGAATACCTGAGCGAGAAGGCGCAAAGCCCGGACTTCGAGACCATGGACAAGGGGGCGCTGTGCCGCGTGCTGCGCTCCTTCTACGCCGAGGCCCGCTCCAAGAGCGGCCAGCTCTACAGCAAGTCGTCGCTCATCAGCATCCGCAGCTCCCTCAACCGCTACCTCAACGAGCCCCCGTACTGCCGCACGCTCGACCTCACCAAGGACCCCGAGCTGCGCAGCGCCAACCTGACGCTGGCCGCGGTCATCCGCAAGCTCGAGGAGCAGGGCGCGGGGCCGGTGGTGCAGAAGCAAGCCATCACGCGCGCCGACCTGCGCAAGCTCTACACCTCCAGCGTCTTCAGCACCAACACGCCCTTCGGGCTGCTCAACAAGGTCTGGTTCGAGACGTGCATGTACTTCTGCACGCGCGGCCGCGAGAATCAGCGCGAGCTGGAGGAGGACTCCTTCGGGCTGGCCATGGACGAGGATGGCCGCAAGTTCGTCTACTTCAAGTCCCTCGGGCCCTACCACAAGTCGCGCTCGTCGTTGTGGAGCAAGAAGCGCGCCGAGAGCAGCGACGAGGAGAACTTGCCGCGCAT
>NW_011495057.1:5810686-5824187 GCF_000754665.1 Bison bison bison | reverse complement strand
TGTACGAGACGGGCACCGAGTTCTGCCCCTATGCCAGCTTCGTAAAGTACTTGTCCAAGCGCAACCCCCTGTGCAAGGCGTTCTTCCAGCGGCCCCGGGACCACTGCAGCGAGGGCGATGTGACTTGGTACGAGAACAAAGCCATCGGCAAGAACTTGCTGGGCACCAGGATGCAGATGCTCTCCAAGGCGGCCAAACTCTCCAAGACCTACACCAACCACTGCATCGGCGCCGTCTCCATCGCCACGCTCAACAGCATCGCCGGCATCGGTACCAAACTGGGCTCGCCCGCCCCGCAGGGCTGCTACGCTGAGGCTCTGAACGGGGCGGCTCGCCACCACTCCCACCAGCCCCCCACCCATCCCCTCCCACCACCACCGCCCCCAGCCGCCCTCGCTGGGGAACACCTATATCCTCCCCAGAGACAGCCAGGTCGGGCCCGACGTGAAATCGGAGGCTGCGCCCAAGCGCGCCCTGTACGAGTCGGTGTTCGGGTCGGGGGAGATGTGCGGCCCCTCTTCCCCTAAAAGACTTTGTATCCGCCCCTCGGAGCCTGTGGACGCGGTGGTAGTGGTTTCGGTGAAACACGACCCCCTGCCTCTTCTTCCGGAAGCCAATGGGCACAGAAGCAGCAATTCTCCCACAATAGTTTCACCTGCTATTATTTCCCCCACCCAGGTAACCAAACCAAAGTCTGTGCATGAAGTGTTTCTCTGGTACCACTTGGAGACTAACTTGGGCTCACGCAGGCCTGGGTTGGTGGGGGGCGGGGGAAATTTTTCAAAGTAGCAGATAAGCTGAATCGGATTTGATTTCACTGTTAGAAGCTTAACTCTCTTGACGCTTTTCAGGAAAGTTTCCACCTAACCATAAAGGCTGTGACAGGGCCAGCTACCTAACACTCCCTGCTGCCGCAGTAACGCTGAAAACTTCAGAGTTCACAGAACAAAAGGGTCGGCTCAACCCTCCATTGAATGTCTGGGTTTTAGACGGCAAAGCGTGCAGGAATACTGTGCCTCTAAATGAAGCAGTTACTTAAACTATCTTTGCATAAAGCAACCATTAAAATACTCTAGTACATATTCACACTAACTTATAAAGGTAGAAAAGCAGTTATAAATGATTATTTATAACTCATACATGCCATTCCCACTTCCTGTAAGGGGCGGATTTTGGAGAGTTGTGGGCGAGTGCCAGTTTATACTGTGAGGTGTAGTTGAATGTAAAGCACCCGTTTGGGATGTCGTTTTCATCAACTAAGTCACTTGTTGATGGTTTAGAAAGGTAGTGTCTGTACTGCCACCAGTTTCCCAGTTGGAGCATGCTTTATGTGCTGGGCTGTGTGGGCACTGGAACTTTGCTCTTTCCTAGCGCCATGGAGCTGTTGGTCTAGGGCGCAGTTAAGTGATGGCAAGATAGACAGTTGAGATAACAGCAGATTAGAGTGGAAAGAAGTCTGAAGTAAGCTGGCTCAGAAGCTGAGCCACCTCGGGTAAATCACTTCACCTCTCTGGGCTTCAGGATCCTTAACAAAGATAAGGGAGCTGTTTGAACATTAAAATTATTTAATTCTAAGTGGTTAGACTTCTGGGTTGAGATTAGAGGTTCAATTGGTTATTTGTCTTACTATTTTTCCTAGAAGAATATATTCATATTCTTTTAAAGCTAAGTTCATCTTTTGGATACTGTGCTGTAGGAGTCAAAAAGCAGAGGTTCTTGGGGACCCTCCTCTCTTCTTCAGACAGGAGTAGCCCCTGGGTTTTTACAGCTTGGCCCTGAGTTTGGGGGTGTAGGGCAGGCCTTTCAAGGCACAGATGTCAGGAACCTCTATGCTTTTTCCAAAGTGGAAATTCCAGTTCTGGATAAACTGACCCTTTCAGACGCGTACTGGCTAATCAGCAAGCCTCAAGGCCAACTGAGAAAGGGTTTGTGAATGGTACTATAAACACCAGAGTTCTCTAAGATACGCGAGACCCGGAGGCTGTGTATCTCTCTGTGCTTGTAGTGCACAGTTTCTGACAGACCACGAGGTGGTTTAGGGAGTTGGAAGGATGGAGACTCTGGATTTACTTTTTCTTTGAAAGCAGAAATAAATGATCAGATTCTTCTGATAAAGTAAAACCCTTAAAATGTCCTGATTTCAAGTAGCACCTGATTAAGAGTTAAAAGCCTAAGAGAGTTTATTAAAGTACCTATCTGCTTGAAATAACAGTGAAGCAGTTGGTCCCCTGGCATCTGTCTACTGATTTTTTGACTCTAGTGTCACATGGAATCCTGACTTAAGATCCGCAAAATATGAGGGACCTTTGTTTTCGTTGGTTTGGTTTTGTTCTAAGAATTACAGCACTCCGCCACAGTCTTTTATTTTAACTGAGTGAGATCAGTCATTTCTATAAACCTGGACACTGATGCTTTTGTTCTTGAGTTCTTGTTAGGTAACTCCCAAGTTAAATATAGATTGGAGTGTCCATATGTCCATATGTTGGTTATGTTATCACTATGCCTTTCAAACAGTATCTTAGCTAAATCCTTTGCAGTTAAAACACTACAAAAAGTTTCTTTGCTTTCGCTAATGTTAGAGTAAAAATTTTTTTCATCAGCATTAAGAAGTTTAAGGGAACTATTTAGTAACTTCTGTAGAATTCCCTTCAAAAGTCTGAGCATTCTAAGTATGAAATGCATGTTCAATGTAAGTACAAAGCTGATATTAAACTTTTTCCTCCTGTATTTACTAAAATCAGTATTGAGGTTCAGGGCATTTCCTGGGGTTTAATGACTGGCTGGGGTTGCTGGCCTAAGGCATCACTTTAGGTCGGCAGCTCCTTTGGCTGGTCATTAATTTGCAGGAAATACCCTGTGTACCTCGAGGTTCAGTCATTATTACTTAATTATAAAACATAGGCTGTCTAACCTTAGTGCAGGCTAGAGCTTATCAAGTGGAGTCACACTGAATTCCACTAAGGACTGCTTGATGACACAGTGACACCCTGTTTGAGTCTTTCATCATATCTGAAGTTTCTCAGCAAATGAAGAGCCTGTTACTGTAAATGCATTTACTCTTTTACTTCTTGAGGGTGTTCATAAGTGTATTACTTATGGGACTGGTTGACAAATGAATGCATGTAAGGATTAATGAAGATTATGGAATTTGTGATTCTTTCACTCATGTGAAGTTCCTGGCTTTATTTAATTTTGAAGGGGGTGGAGGCTTGGTGGTTGTGATGGTTACCTTAACTGATTCACTCTTTAATCTCTTGAATGTCTGTGTTCAAAGTAAGAGATGGTCTTAGTTCTCTCCCCTCCTCCACCCCAAGGCTGTTGTGTCTAAGATGATCTCCTTATTGGTACAACTTCCTAACTCCCAGGTGATTACATGGTACATATTTAAAGGCTTAGCACGTCTCCTATTCAGCCTCTTCATAGTTGTTCTCTTTGCATGAAAATGTGGCATTTTTCTTGCCTCATCAACACTTGGCAGCATTTGTAAACTTGTGAGAAAAGTGTCCTCAGTTGAAGTTTCTTGACCCTAACCCAGATTACCTCCAGAAATACTTTTAAGGAATTCTGTAAGTAGGAAACCTATCAGTGGCGAGATTCTGGGGTTGGTGGTACACGTCCAGTGTTTTCTGTTTCACTGAGTTCACTAGGGACCAGAGTCTGTCCTTCAAATCTCCAAGCTGAAAATTAGAGCAGCTTCCCCGTGGGACACACCCAGTGGTTCATGACCTTGCCTTTGAAGAAGCTGGATGCTGACAGCACTTGGAAATCCAGTCTTCATTCAGGTTCTGTCATGCGGGAAGAGAGAAGGAATATTCGTTCTAACTACTTACGTGAAAAAAACATGCATTTTACGTGTCATTGAAATAATTGCCAAAGTCCTATTTTGTTTTGGAGACTAGGCAGGCAGGATACTCTTTTTTTTTTTTTGTCTTAAAGGTGGACTCAAACTTCTGTAAATGTGAAAGGTACATTCATGCTTAGTCATGTCCAACTCTTTGCAACCCCACGGACTGTAGCCTGCCAGGTTCCTCTGTCCACGGGATTATCCCGGTAAGAATTCTGGAGTGGGTTGCCATTTTTTCTTCCAGGAGAGGATCTTCCTGACCCAGGGATCGAACCCACGTCTCCTGCATTGCAAAGCGGGTTCTTGACCACTGAGCCATCTGGGAAGCCTCTCAGTTGAGACAGAAGGGTGTTTAACAGTTATGTCAATGGTAGGTTATCTGGAGCGGTTAGGATTAACCACCTTGTGTAAAATGGATGTTTTCCTGATTTTTAATAATACTTTGTGGCTGTATTCTTTTTTCTCATGCAGGAATGTTTGCTCTCCTTTATAGAAAGTTCAAATTGGTAAAGGAACTAAGTGGCATTAGCCTAAGTAATGGAAGTTTCTTCGTTCTTTTAGGAAACAATTGCTGAACACCTACTATTTTGGCTTTGGTACCAGAAATCTTTATAAATTAATCATTTTCCACTTGGCAAGTAGTCTCACTGGCAAGATTTTGGCCTCATTAAATATTAAAGGAGATTAAAATAAAGACAGTTAAAAGGTAAAACACTCAATGTTTTGAAAGTCTGTTTTTGCAAGTCATTTGGGAAAGAAATATGTAATTTTACTCTTTTGTATTAATATTGCCATGAGTACTCAGGTGTGTTGTTTTAAATTGATACAAACCCACATATATATCATGGGCAGCTCACTCCAGTATTCCTGCCTGGAAAATCACATGGACAGAGGAGCCTGGCAGGCTATAGTCCATGGGGCCACAAAGGGTCAGACACGACGAGCGACTGAGTGTGCGTGCATGCACACACGTCAGCTCGCTATCGAATCTAATCCAGAAAAGGGAGAAAAACTATTTGCTGCCAAAGCGAAAAGTTTGCCAGTCATCTAAATGTAAATCTTTGCATCACCTTGATTTAAAATCTGGCTCCCCTGACAAATGTTACGTAAAAGGCCATCCTTTCATCACTGTAGACAGATTTCAAGCAAGAAGAGTTTCTTCAAATGGGACTGCATGTTGTATATGAGACCTCTTACATTTTCACCTTGATTTAGGCCAAAGCTCCATTTCAGTGATTTATGAAAAGTTCGAGTTATCATTTGGTGTCTGCATCGCCATTTCAAAAGCAAAGTTGATACAGAAGTTGCTCTGTGGTTACCTGTGTTGAAAATCTTAGGACCAGACATATAGACTAGGTATCTAGAACTTTTCTTTTTTTTTAAACTTCTCTTTGATCATTCAGTCATTCACTGCATCATACCAATTAGTTAGGATGCCATTTGAAAGACTTCTCTGGAGAATTTTTTTGCTGCCCCCACCCCCATACCTTGAGGGCTGTGGGATCTTAGTTCTCTGAACAGGGAGCAAACCTGCGCTCCCTGCATTGGAGACACAGAGTCTTAACCACCGGACCGCCAGGGAAGTCCTCCTTTGGAGAATTTAGATACGGGGTAGAGAGGTGGGAAGTGATGAAGGGAAATTGATTGCCTTTGATAAATGAAAGAAATGAAAGAAAACATAGCTTTAGAATTTGAAACATTGTGCTGATGTTTTTATTTAACACTAGTGGTTTTCTAAAGATACTGACTTCCACTCAGCCACTGTTACCTGAACCTCTTGCTGCCTGCTAAGGGTTGCCAAGAGGAGCTGGATTCAGAGGAGGGGCTTCCAAGCTGAAGTGACTTTCTGCTTGATGCGCGAACGTTTCGGGTAAAGTTGTAGGCCCTTTGGTTTTCCAGAGTTGCGAAAGTTCCTCTTTGTCTATTCTCCTTCGAGAAGAGAATGAGCTGCTTATGGTCTAGAAATAAGTAGGCGTTTTAACTTTTTGAGATGCCTCACTAGAGCAGGGGGCTATGGGCTGAAGCTGAACCTGCACGTGGGGTTTACCTGGCACCCATGACTATATGAACTAGGCAATAGACCCCATTGAATCCCCTTGGGCTACTGGAGACCCAACCTAATTAGATGTGTTTTAGGTTTTCAGTAATTCTGCTTGGCTTTCTGTTCAACACTTTCTTTACAGTCAGACTTTATTCCTTTTGGCTTATGTGTTAACAATCTGATGAAACCTTTTCTTTTTCCCCTAAAAAAAGATCCTTTTGTATCTGACAGCAAACTCTCTCTTAGAGACTGAGACTGATTATCTTTTTTATTATATCCTAAATTTGTCCGAGTCTTGGGTCACAGAAACAAATGGGTGTGGGTGACATCTTCCAGTATTGGAAGGCCACAGTGTCTGAGCTTTAATTGGAGGTTTTGTCACAGCAGTTTGCTCTGGTGCTGCTTTGCAGACCCCAGTGGCAACTTCCTTTTTCTGGAAACCCACTGCTTTCTGAGATGTGTGATTTGTGTTTAGCAGCTGGAAGCAGTTCAGCTTCCGTGGGCCTTCCAGGCAATGAGTTTGGTAATATGGGTGAGGAGGGTACAATGAGGTCCCAAAGGTGTGAAGGCAGGGGTGGTGTAAGCATCTCCTATGTCTAGTCCTTTTCTGCAATCCTCAGAAACTGGGGAGACCTTGAGGAGAGCCCTGGGCACCTGCCAGGCTCTCTCAGTTTTTCCCCCATCAACAGCCCGATCTCCACCCAAGTATAGACTTTGAAAATCATCTTTGTAAGGCAAGCCTTCCTGGGAATATCTAGACTCCTTCACTCCCTGAATTACTGCTTTCTGATGGTCACCTGGCCGTGAACCCTGGCAGATGGGTGGTTTGATTTGATCTGTAAGGAAAGAAAGTGGACGCGAAAGTGTTAGTCGCTCAGTCGTGTCCGATTCTTTGTGACCCCCATGGACTGTAGCCGTCCATGGAATTGTCCAGGCAAGAATACTGGAGTGAGCGGCCATTCCCTTCTCCAGGGGATCTTCCCAACCCAGGGATTGAACCCAGGTCTCCCCCATTGCATTCTTTACCACCTGAGCCACCAGGGAAGCTCTAGGCACATACAGAAGGAGGCAAAAATATGCTACCTGCAAAGGGTTGACAGATTTATGAGACCATCCGGCTGTAGGCTTCTGGGAAGAAAGGAGAGGAATTCGGAAAGGAATGTGGGAGAATGGCAGAGATAAGTGTTGCTTCCTTTGTGAATAATTTGGTTCCCAAATGTCAAGACTAGTTTGGAAGCTTATAATTTTCGATTTCTAGTTTTATTTTGTGTCCCCCGTCCAGCTTAACTCACCTAGTTCAGTCCAGGCTCTCACCATGCATCTCCATCCCTCCTCTCTTAACACAAGACAAAGGAAACTATGATTTATAGCGCTGGGTCCCATGTGGGCTCTTGAGCTTGTGGATTAGTTCTGATACCTAAACTTGCTGTGGTTTTTTGGCATGTAGTTTTTAAGGAAGTTACAGACGTTGAGCTTGTTCACCGTCCTGGCTTCTTTGCCGTTCTGGGTGGACAGTTGGACCAGATCAAGGCAGGAGTGAAGGGAGGAGGCGTGAGGCCACGAGGCTGTCATGTCACTGGGCTGCAGTCCAGACACAACCGTGATTCCCTCCTTAAAGAGTCTGATGTCAACTGTCTCAACCTCTAACTGACTCTGTAGTCAGGAAGTGGAGTGTAATCATTAGTATTAATAATAACCAAGATGAACCGAGGGCTTTAAACTAGCCCGCCCGACCGGCAGTCTCTGCATCACTTGGGAGCAGTGGGCTATTTGGTCTAATTTAATCCTCACATAGTCCTTCAAGGAGTTGTGGTTATTATTTCCACTTTACAAAGGAGGAATCCAAGGTTAATAGATGCTGACTTAATTCCCTGAAGGTCTAAAAACTGGTTAGTGACTATGCTGGGATTTGAATCCAGGACTGTCAGATTCCGGAGTCTGCTTTTAAAATCCATGGGCTGTTGATTCCACAACCCTTAGCTGTTCATATAAAATAATCCAGTAAAGAGAAGATGATATAACATTAGATTCATATCACTGCCTTAGGTGCTTTGCTAGAGCAATGTAAGAACTTATTAAAATACAGCAAAAAAAAAAAAAAAAAGGGAACACAGAGTATTTCCAGTTACCATGCTTCCATTTGGCTGCATGTGGTCCCAGCCTCTGCCGAATCTGGGGACAGTATCAGCCAGACTCTTTGAGACGCCCCATCACAGAGCATGTTAAGAGCAGACTCTGGGGCCAGACTGCCAGCGATAAATCTCAGCTCTGCCCAGAACCAGCCTGCGATTTGGTTCCCTCCTGAATCACATGGGGACAGTGGTCATCCTTACCTCCATCAGTGTTAAACGAATTGCTGTTTGAAAATTGCTTAACTCTGGAGCGTTTGATGAACACATGAAAAACGGCTGATCTTGCTGATGAAGTCCCAGCCTCAGTCTTCAGTGTTTCTCTTGTGAATAGCTCATCCAGATGCTGCACAGGCCCTTCTGCCTCCTGGGGCGTCCGTTGCCGTGGGCCAGTAGCACACCCTCTGGTCTCCTAGGAGGTGGGCAATCCCCGGAGGCTTCTGGCACTGTGGCTCTCCCAGACCCCCTCCCTCTCGCTCACCTCCAGCTGTCCATCCAGGTGTCCTTTACACCAAAGCCGTTTTTTTCCTCCCCTCTACTTTTCTTTGAGATTCTACACTTTTCTTCTGAGTTTGTTCTGCAGACCCTTCCCATTGCTAGAGGGGGTAGGAGGCACCCTCTGGAGGCGAAATTGCCGCCCAGACTCCAGGGGATTTACAAACTCCAGGGGATTTGGCTTAGATGGAAATCTAAGCTTTTCACAAGAGGGTAAATTTTATTTGGAATGGTTTGGAATTAGGGGAAGCAGTCATTATACATAGTCTTAAAACGTTATAAAGGTTGTTTTGGCAATAACTTTCATAAATTTTAATTCCAGTATTTTAGAAGTAGGGCCTGTATTTGCCCACATCTTCTTTATATTGTTGTGTTTCCCTCCCGGCATAAGTGGATTATCGTTTTCTAATTCTTGACTTTGGTCTTGGAGACTATATAAAATCAATCAAAATTTTACTTAAAGTTGATATGTACTAGTACTAACACATGTTTTGAATAGACTGCAGAATCAGGGTAATTGCTTGGTGTTCGGATGCAGCATTTCTGACCAATTAGTGACCTCTTCTGCCTTGTTTTAATTTGACAGAGTGAGCGCTGTTATAAAATAAGCAAGGATCGCTGTGGTGATACAGGATCTGTTACCTCTAGTTTGCTCTTCAAATAATCACAGTATTGTAGTCCCAATAGTATAAGTTTGTGGGTTTTAGAATTATATTAATTATTAATAACTTTAATACTTCCATTAATTTCATTAAGCCAGCTCATCTAGAGTGTTGGTTTCTATCTTGTGACTTTTTCCTGACAAAATTATATATAAATAGACTTTAGCTATTTTCTTTCCATCTTGAACAAATATTTCACTGTTTTTTACTCCAGAAAAAAATGAGAGACTGGCAGTATATTTATTTTTCAGTGGGAAACATGTTGCTGCAGAAACATGGGGACCTAAATGTGTAACAAGAATATTAGAAAATGGATTATGCTAGCTTCATTTTCTTTTCTCAACATGATGTTCCGTCACACATTGCCTTTTTTAACTAATAGTAGGATGTTCATAGTGCTGGTGATTTCACTAGTTTCAGGATTATTTTTTAAGGAGGAGGGATGGTGAATTTCCAGGTATGTCTCTCAAGTTTATTTATTTTTTTTTAACTTACAAAGAGGATTGTGGAATCCTAGATCCTTTTTGTGCATTTAACTACTATCTCGAGTGATGGATTTTAGAACCACTCCTTGAGTTGTGAGTGGTGAGCTAGGAAAAGTCAAGATGTTATACAAAATAACTCTGAAAGTAGGATTCATTTATTGAGCACTTACTGTGTGCAAGGACAGGAATTTGAAGGTAAAAAATAACTTAGACGTAGTTAAAGGAAAACGCTGGAGAAGCGACAGTGGGAATACCTGCAGTGTAAACTGTAGTGGGCAAGTCAGGAGCGGGACCTGATGGAGGGGAGGGTCTTGGCCCAGCTACTGGCTGTTCACCAGTAAAGCCTGGGGAATAAACAGTGTGTGTATTGCTTTCTAAGAAATGGGACCAAAGGTGGCCTGACCAAACTGAAAGACTAAACATTTAAACCTTAAAAGTGTGTGAGGAGAAAAATGTAAAATCTCAGAAGAAATAAAATCTTGCCTTGTCAAAATGTAAGCTTTCTCATTGCTGTGACCTTTTGTGGGAAAGCCTTAGTTCATGGCTGTCTTAGCTGTCCTAGTATGAAGTAGGCTGCCACATCTGAGGTCCATAAGAATAATGCTTTACAGGTTGCAAAGAGCTTTTTAATATGTGATTTCATTCTAAGGAAGCTTTGCAGGGCCCTTCCTAGTGTCAGTTACTGGGTTGGGCAGACTGTGGGGACACAGATTAACTCCTTGTCCTGGGAGGACTCAGCTTTGTGGAGGAGGCAGATAAGTGACCCAACGTGTGATAACTCCTGTGGTATCTCGAGTGATGGATTTTAGAACCAATCTTTGAGATGTGAGTGGTGATCTAAGCAGAGTCAAGATGTTATACAAAAAAACATGAAGGGGAAAGGTAGGAGCTGGAATTATACCCATCCTCCAGATGAGGAAAACTGACCCTTAGAGAGGTTAGGCAGTTTCTCAAGTTCACCTCGTTCCCAAGGAGTTAAGTTCCAAGTCTAGGTTTGGGCCCTTTTACAGTGCTACTTCTGGGGCTGTCATGTATAGCTGAAGGTTATTTTGTTTCGTTTGTAATTTTTAGCTACACCTCATGGCTTGCAGGATCTTAGTTCCCCGACCAGGGATTGAACCTGTGCCTTTGGCAGTGAGAGCACAGAGTCCTAACCACTGGACTACCAGGGAATTCCTTAGTTGAAGTTATAAAAGCATTGCTGTCAGGCACTGAAGAAAGAAAAAAAAAAAGTACACCGAAGCACAAGTATGTGGCTGGATGTGTCTTTTAAAAACTCAAAGAGTCTTAATGTGATTTTCGTGCTTTTGGTGTTTTAGGACAGTCCAAAAGAACATTCTGGATCAGGGTGGAGTAGAACGGTCCAGCAGTGCTCCAGATGTCAGTGGCTGACAGCTCCAGCCAGATTGACTGTGGGGGATCTTTCCTCACAGTGAAGCCCAGCTCCTGGAGCCCCGCCCCCTGCAGTGGTTGAGGACTGACCCCCACGGAGAGCTGTATAGTTCTTGTCTTTTCCCACTTGAGCCAAAGCACTTAATTAAAAGAAAGAGTGTACACAGTTCTGATGCAGTTATGACTAGTACAAAGAGCCAATAAAAATGACAATAAAGTGCCTGACAAATAGAAAATGTTTAATAATGCTGAGGTACTTTATGGGGCAAGGCTTTACCTCTTGGCATGGGATGACAGGCTTCCCACGGAGGCTTTTCCTGGCGGCTGCCCTTGGCCGCCAGCTCCCGCCCAAGTGGTAGAGGTGAAGTGCCCGGGCACTGCCGTCTTGGAGTCACCCAACTTTTTCCTGCAGGAACCTCGCTGGGAAGTGACCACCGCAGACATGTAGCCCTTTTAATTGTGACAGTGGGTAACACAAGGTTTACAGGATGCTTTAGTGAGAAGGGAAAAGGCACAGTAGCAAAAAAGTTAAAGGGAAGGCAAGTAGCTAAAGTGCCTCCGATCTTACTGGACATTTGGAGCAAAACCAACATTCTCCATCAGTTCTAATTAGACCTCCCAAAGGAGAGACCAAATTAAAGTTAAGCTGAATTATCCTTGGGCAGGTTACTTAGTTTCTCTTCTCTTAGGTGGCAGTCCACTTGTTCCTTGGTGTCCTCAGAGAATGGGTTCCAGAACCCCCTGGGATGCTCAGGTCCCTTATATAAAGTGGTGTCATATTTGCATATAACTTGTAAATGTCCTCCCTAAACATTGCATCATCTTTAGATTACTAATGCCTGATGCCATGTAAATGCCATGTAAGTAGTTATAAATACAATGTAAATGTTCTTAAACGTTGCTGCTGCTACTGCTGCCGCATCACTTCAGTCGTGTTCGACTCTGTGCAACCCCATAGACGGAAGCCCAAATTCAAGTTTCGGGAGTGATTTTTGCAATATTTTTAAATACTTTTGATCTGCAGTTGATTGAAACTCTGGGTACCCATAGACACAGAGGATTGACTGCATTCCTGCTGTGAGTGGTAAAAGCCCATACATAGTAAGTGCTCAGCAACTAATAGATTTTAAAAATTTCAGTTGATTAGAGATTACTGACAGGGTACAGGAAAAGTAGAGGGGCAGTATACAATTTCCAGTTGATCCTCAGTATTCTCTTTTTGAGCTAAAACAGAGGATCCCCCCCCATAAAAACCCACAAAATATTTATAAACACAGGTGAAAGAGTGGAAATATGCAAATAAACCAGCTGGAAAACCCCCATCTGTGGTAACGACAAAATAATGAAAAACAAAAGGCAAAGAATAACTTTAAAGTTTATATAGAAAAATGCATGTTAAATTCTAGATATCCCTGTTGAGCCAGTGTATAACTCATTAAAATATAAAAATAAAATTAAATCCACAAACTTATTCTCTCCTTTATACCATGAAGAGGATAATTTAAAAATTAAGGATTAATTTTGGACTGTCTTTTAAGTAGATCTTGAAAAAGTTGGAATGACTTACAAGTTTTGACAACATGTCTATAGTGTTCAATACAATTACCCATTTTATTAAAAATATGCAATTTGATTTATTTTTTAATATAAATTTATTTATTTTAATTGGAGGCTAATTACTTTACAATATTGTATTGGTTTTGCCATACATCAACATGAATCCGCCACAGGTGTACACGTGTTCCCCATCCTGAACCCCCCTCCCACCTCCCTCCCCATACCATCCCTCTGGGTCATCCCAGTGCACCAGGCCCAAGCATCCTGTATTATGCATCGAACCTGGACTGTCGATTCATTTCACATATGATATTATACATGTTTTAATGCCATTCTCCCAAATCATCCCACCCTCGCCCTCTCCCACAGAGTCCAAAAGACTGTTCTATACATCTGTGTCTCTTTTGCTGTCTCACATACAGGGTTATCGTAACCATCTTTCTAAAGTCCATATATATGTGTTAGTATACTGTATTGGTGTTTTTCTTTCTGGCTTACTTCACTCTGTATAATAGGCTCCAGTTTCATCCACCTCATTAGAACTGATTCAAATGTATTCTTTTTAATGGCTGAGTAATACTCCATTGTGTATATGTACCACAGCTTTCTTATCCATTCATCTGCTGATGGACATCTAGGTTGCTTCCATGTCCTGCCTATTATAAACAGTGCTGCGATGAACATTGGGGTACACGTGTCTCTTTCAATTCTGATTTCCTCGGTGTGTATGCCCAGCAGTGGGATTGCTGGGTCATATGGCAGTTCTATTTCCAGTTTTTTTAAGGAATCTCCACACCGTTCTCCATAGTGGCTGTGCTAGTTTGCATTCCCACCAACAGTGTAAGAGGGTTCCCTTTTCTCCACACCCTCTCCAGCATTTATTGCTTGTAGACTTT
>NW_011495057.1:5778437-5810558 GCF_000754665.1 Bison bison bison | reverse complement strand
TTCTCCCATTCTGAAGGCTGTCTTTTCACCTTGCTTATAGTTTCCTTTGTTGTGCAGAAGCTTTTAATTTTAATTAGGTCCCATTTGTTTATTTTTGCTTTTATTTCCAATATTCTGGGAGGTGGGTCATAGAGGATCCTGCTGTGATTTATGTCGGAGAGTGTTTTGCCTATGTTCTCCTCTAGGAGTTTTATAGTTTCTGGTCTTATGTTTAGATCTTTAATCCATTTTGAGTTTATTTTTGTGTATGGTTTTAGAAAGTGTTCTGGTTTCATTCTTTTACAAGTCGTTGACCAGTTTTCCCAGCACCACTTGTTAAAGAGATTGTCTTTTCTCCATTGTATATTCTTGCCTCCTTTGTCAAAGATAAGGTGTCCATAGGGCATGGGTTTATCTCTGGGATTTCTATTTTGTTCCATTGATCTATATTTCTGTCTTTGTGCCATTACCATACTGTCTTGATGACCGTGGCTTTGTAGTAGAGCCTGAAGTCAGGCAGGTTAATTCCTCCAGTTCCATTCTTCTCTCTCAAGATTGCTTTGGCTATTCGAGGTTTTTTGTATTTCCATACAAATTGTGAAATTATTTGTTCTAGCTCTGTGAAAAATACTGTTGGTAGCTTGATAGGGATTGCATTGAATCTATAGATTGCTTTGGGTAGTATACTCATTTTCACTATATTGATTCTTCTGATCCATGAGCACTGTATATTTCTCCATCTATTAGTGTCCTCTTTTATTTCTTTCACCAGTGTTTTATAGTTTTCTATATATAGGTCTTTTGTTTCTTTAGGTAGATATATTCCTAGGTATTTTATTCTTTCCGTTGCAATGGTGAATGGAATTGTTTCCTTAATTTCTCTTTCTGTTTTCTCATTATTAGTGTATAGGAATGCAAGGGATTTCTGTGTGTTGATTTTATATCCTGCAGCTTTACTATATTCATTGATTAGCTCTAGTAATTTTCTGGTGGAGTCTTTAGGGTTTTCTATGTAGAGGATCATGTCATCTGCAAACAGTGAGAGTTTTACTTCTTCTTTTCCAATTTGGATTCCTTTTATTTCTTTTTCTGCTCTGATTGCTGTGGCCAAAACTTCCAAAACTGTGTTGAATAGTAGTGGTGAGAGTGGGCACCCTTGTCTTGTTCCTGACTTTAGGGGAAATGCTTTCAATTTTTCACCATTGAGGATAATGTTTGCTGTGGGTTTGTCATATATAGCTTTTATTATGTTGAGGTATGTTCCTTCTATTCCTGCTTTCTGGAGAGTTTTTATCATAAATGGATGTTGAATTTTGTCAAAGACTTTCTCAGCATCTATTGAGATAATCATATGGCTTTTATTTTTCAATTTGTTAATGTGGTGTATTACATTGATTGATTTGCGGATATTGAAGAATCCTTGCAACCCTGGGATAAAGCCCACTTGGTCATGATGTATGATCTTTTTAATGTGTTGTTGGATTCTGATTGCTAGAATTTAGTTAAGGATTTTTGCATCTATGTTCATCAGTGATATTGGCCTGTAGTTTTCTTTTTTTGTGGCATCTTGTCAGGTTTTGGTATTAGGGTGATGGTGGCCTCATAGAATGAGTTTGGAAGTTTACCTTCCTCTGCAATTTTCTGGAAGAGTTTGAGTAGGATAGGTGTTAGCTCTTCTCTAAATTTTTGGTAGAATTCAGCTGTGAAGCTGTCTGGACCTGGACTTTTGTTTGCTGGAAGATTTCTGATTACAATTTCAATTTCCGTGCTTGTGATGGGTCTGTTAAGATTTTCCATTTCTTCCTGGTTCAGTTTTGGAAAGTTGTACTTTTCTAAGAATTTGTCCATTTCTTCCACGTTGTCCATTTTATTGGCATATATTTGCTGATAATAGTCTCTTATGATCTTTGTATTTCTGTGTTGTCTGTTGTGATCTCTCCATTTTCATTTCTAATTTTATTGATTTGATTTTTCTCCCTTTGTTTCTTGATGATTCTGGCTGATGGTTTGTCAATTTTATTTAATCCTCTCAAAGAACCAGCTTTTGGCTTTGTTGATTTTTGCTATGGTCTCTTTTGTTTCTTTTGCATTTATTTCTGCCCTAATTTTTAAGATTTATTTCCTTCTGCTAACCCTGGAGGTCTTCATGTCTTCCTTTTCTAGTTGCTTTAGGTGTGGAGTTAGGTTATTTATTTGCCTTTTTTTTTGTTTCTTGAGGTATGCCTGTATTGCTATGAACCTTCCCCTTAGCACTGCTTTTACAGTGTCCCACAGGTTTTGGGTTGTTGTGTTTTCATTTTCATTTGTTTCTATGGATATTTTGATTGCTTTTTTGATTTCTTCTGTGATTTGTTGGTTATTCAGCAGCGTGTTGTTCAGCCTCCGTATGTTGGAATTTTTAATAGTTTTTCTCCTGTAATTGACATCTAATCTTACTGCATTGTGGTCAGAAAAGATGCTTGGAATGATTTCAGTTTTTTTGAATTTACCAAGGCTAGATTTGTGGCCCAGGATGTGATCTATCCTGGAGAAGGTTCCGTGTGTGCTTGAGAAAAAGGTGAAATTCATTGTTTTGGGGTGAAATGTCCTATAGCTATCAGTTAGGTCTAACTGGTCTATTGTATCATTTAAAGTTTGTGTTCCCTTGTTAATTTTTTGTTTAGTTGATCTGTCCATAGGTGTGAGTGGGGTATTAAAGTCTCCCACTATTATTGTGTTATTGTTAATTTCTCCTTTCATACTTGTTAGCATTTGTCTTGTGTATTGTGGTGCTCCTATGTTGGGTGCATATATATTTATAATTGTTATATCTTCTTCTTGGATTGATCCTTTAATCATTATGTAGTGTCCGTCTTTGTCTCTTTTCACATTAGCTGATATGAGTATTGCTACTCCTGCTTTCTGATTTCTTTTAATTATAAACAATACATTTATGGAAATTGATCTCTAATTTTCATTAGAATGTGGTGCTTCTGGTTAAATATATTCTAAATTTATTTGAATAAATAAAATATCTTAATCATATAGAATATGGAATTAAGGTCTTTTAAACTTTTATCATTAAAAACAGTACATGTGACCAGATGATTAATTTCATTTTTTTTAAATAATAGTTTTGAAAACATTCTCACAGCCACTTTACAACCAGAGAAGATCTCATCCAAATACTAAAGAATATGAAACTTTTTGGCAATGTATTATAGAGAACAATGGCACTCTTTGTGTCAAAGTGCTAATTTGAGAGATTATGTCATGCTTTTAACTCTTTTCCAAATAAAGTACTTGCTCAACTGAGATAAATCATCAAATATTTCACATTTTAGTCGTAATTTAGTTTATACCAACATGTTTAGAAATGAAGTCAGTAATATTGTCTGTATCATGAAATATGAACTATCATTAGGTTATTAGTCTTCAGTGTACTGCCTGGTAGCAAGGATACACATCTCATTCCTAAAATATTCATCCCCATGATCCATCCAGTAGCTGACACGTATGTGTGTAACATGTTACAGTAAATACTCAGCCTATGTGATTCCATCTGCGTAACAGTCTTGATTCCATGATTCCAATCCACATAACCATCTTGTAGCCCAGAGAGATGAAGGAGCCTGCCCCAGAAAGTTCAGTTAGTAAATGGCAAAACCAAGGCTCTCACTTGAACTTTTCATTCAACACATTTTAATTGAGCACCTACTATGTGCCAGTCACTGATGATCCAATAAAGATTGAGGTGGAAGGTCTCATTTCTCATAAACTTGACATTCAAATAGGAGAGACAGACATTAGAACTAACAAAACTGTCACTGAAATAGACCAAAGTGACCAGAGGCAGCTACTACCTCCCCATCACCTGGGTCTCACCCGCACCGGAGCAGGTCCCACATGCTAAGCACGTGTGCTCCTCCAGCCCCAGAGGAGGCTCTGTGCGAGCCCAGAGCAGATCGACCTGTGACTGGCCTCGTCCACTCCCCTAGGTATAGGTGGGCACTTTGAAATCAGACTTACAGTTTCCCCAATTAAAATATTAGGGGGGACTTCCCTGGTATTCCAGTGGCTACGACTCTGTGTTCCCCATGATGGGGGCCCCGGTTCAATCCCTGGTCCAGGAACTAGATTCCATGTACAGTAACTAAAGATCCCACATGCTGCAACAAAGAACCAGCACAGCAAAATAAATATTTTTTTTAAATATTAGGGGAAGGAACGTAACCTGCATAGAACAGATGTTAGCACTGTTCCTTTCTTAAGAACTCGGGGTGGACAACACATCTTTCCACCTTAGCTTGAGGGCAGATGGAAGATACGGAAGCCCAGGAAATGATCCAGATTCAAGGCTCAGAATCTACTTCCTGGACAACAAAGCCCCGCCTCCTTATTTGCTAAAGTGTTAGTGTCTCAGTTGTGTCTGATTCTTGAAACCCCATGGACTACAGCCTGCCAGGCTCCAATGTCCATGGGATTCTCCAGGCAAGAATACTGGAATGGGTAGCCATTCCCTTCTGCAGAGGATCCTCCCAACCCAGGGATTGAACCCAAATCTCCCGCATTGCAGGCAGATTCTTTACTGTCTGAGCCACCAGGGAAGCCCTCTCGCTAGGTTATGTGTAACCCTTACGATGTGATAGCTTCAGAGTTTATCCAGTTGATTGTGGGCAAGGTCCTCCCATGCCTTCAAAGGACTGGGGTCTTCTTTCTCTCGGGGATGCACTTCCCCAAACTGTGTCACTAAGGACATTTGTCAGAAAATGTGTACTTTTCTCCCCACTCCTGTACAAGAAAGCAGCTAAGATATTATTTCTGGAAGCAGGAGAAAATATCAACATGGGTTGGGCACTGGCTTCTCCGTATTTGTGATGCTGAAGGATCGTGGGATTAGCGTTTAAGAGTGAGGTCACCTGGCATGGCTGCTGGTTATACTGCCCTCATCTCTCTGGGTGTTAATCAGGCCAAGTCACCTAAACCAATTTATGAGAAGCTCTTGATGAGACAGGCATTAACTGGAATACCTGGTCAGGTGACCTTGAGAATCCCTTCTGCCCTAAGAACCTATGATTTCATCCTGGACAAAAAATGTCTACAGATCAGAATTGTACAAAAGTTTGTAAATTAGATCGCAGTTCAAAGACATGAAGGAATTCTGTTTTGGAATCCTCATTTTCTCTTAATGTGACCTCCAGTATCTGGCCAGGCTATTTAATGTTAAAGATACCTTTCTATACTTTCTAGTGTCTGTTGCCATTTTGGGCTGGGTTTATGTTTCAAGGATGTATGTCTTTGTTTTTCCCCCATAATATTTGAGTTAATATGATGTATAAAGTGGTATATCTGATTTAATGATCTCAGCCTGTGGTTGAAAATTTCTAACCGATTTAGGGTTGTTTTCTCCTTTATTTGCTGTATGCAGAGTGGGTAGCCCTTCAAGAACTAATGGTTGAATGTTTTTTAAAGTGAGTTGATATTTTCATTAGATCCCTTTGTATAAGAATCATTCTTGGCATGTTGCTTCCTTTTCTCACTGCTCTATCCCCAGCTCCTGGCACAGTGATTGGGCACATTTTAGGTGCACAAAAGTATTTGTAGAAGAAAATAAAAATATTTTGTAATAACAGTAAAGGTTAATGTATAATCTCTGCCTTCCTAGCCTTGAGCAGAATGGATCTAAATATTTTTGCTCTCATTTGAAAAAATGAAAATGAATTCTTTCACTGTGAAGGTTGGAAATAAAACGCTCCTCCAACAACATATAAGGGAAAAAAATAAAACACACATTTCCATAAATACCTGTGGCACACCTACGGTGTACCTAGCACTGTTCTCTTCTCTGAAGGTCAGACAATTAAGACAGTGCCCTGAAGACTAAATCCAGCTCTGTACTGCGTATGTTGCAGATGTAATTCGTTCTCTTCCGCTGATTTCCTAGCACATGACAGGGATCACAGACACTCAGATAAACAAGCCTCCAGGTTAAATATGGTGATGGTAGCCGTGCTGGCCTAGTAGAGATGCAGGTCTGTGGTGGTGCCCTCCGGGGATGACAGATGAGGTGGGCAGGACGAGGGTGGCCTTGCCTGGAGGTCCCCACACCTGGACTTCCGCCTGTTCTGTGCTTCATGTCTGGACAGTGTTCACCTCTCCACCTCCGGCCTACTCAGATTTTCCTTTCTTTTTTCCCTTCCCCAGAGCCCTCATTTTTTCTCCTCCTCCTTTCCCTGGCTCCACCTCCAACCTCATAACAATGAAGAGAAACCCTTTTGCAAAGAAATCCATCTGATTTCATAGAATCATCCAGAATGTAGTGTTTGCTCCAATTACAGAGTTGTCAGTGCACAACTACGAATTTCTTAGGGAGGGAACTCCGACTTTAGGGAGGTCAGTGTTAGATAACTTGGGCTTAGGGGAAAGAGTTCCTTTTGCTTGTCTGTCTGTCTGTGTTTGTCTCTCCAGCTGTCTGCATTGGGCTTTTGTGGTAATTTGGCCTCTTGTTTCTCTCCTGTGTCAATTTTATCAATATTAGGACGTAGTGTACTGTGTTAGAAAATACCAATGACTGTTGTCACTAATCCCATTTCTCTTTTATGAAGTTTGATCATAGACTCCAGACACCTCTTTGATTGCTGGCAGATAAATCTTTAGATAGATAGATAAGTAAATCTTTATCTGCCAACACTCAAAGAGGTGTCTGGTAGCCCTGGTAGATCAGCTGGTAAAGAATCTACCTGGTAAAGAATCTGCCTGCAATGCAGGAGACCCCAGTTCCATCCCCGGGTTGGGAAGATCCCCTGGAGAAGAGAATGGGTGCCCACTCCAGTATTCTTGGGCTTCCCTGGTGGCTCAGACAGTAAAGAATCCGCCTACAATGCGGGAGACCTGGGTTCAATCCCTGTATTGGGAAGATACCCTGGAGAAGGGAGTGGCTGTCCGCTCCAGTGTTCTTGCCTGGAGAAATCCATGGACAGAGGAGCCTGGCAGACTATAGTCCATGGGGTCGCAAAGAGTCAGATACAACTGATGGTCTGGTCTGTTGTGGATGGGCTCTAAGCAGAGGAGGACAGGATTCAACTTGTTTGCCTTTTTGTGCGTGTGCTTTTGTTGTTAACAAGTTCTGTTCTGTTGAGAGATGTGGACCTTGGATTGCAGAGGAATTGGAGCAAGGGAGAGGTGATGGTGTCCAAGGACTAAGATAGTAGCAGATGGTTCCCAGAGATATTTGGGAGGTGGACTCCTCAGGGCACGGAGGTCGGTGTTGTAGGGACAGGAGTTCAGGTGATGGACAGACAGATGAAGGGTGAAACCCCTCCCCTGCACCGGGGTTAGGGGGTGGTGGGGGGTGAGGGCGGGGAAAAGCCCTGGGGGCAGATGTTGAGCTCTGCTTAGGGATTTGAGAGGCTCAGGGACACCCGAGGGGCATGTCAGATAAGCAGGCAGATAAACAGGTCTGGCAGAAGTTGTCTGGAGGATAAAACTTGGAAGTTCACCAGTTTGTGGATGATAATGGAAGCCACTTGGGGTGGATTGTTTTGCTTAGAAAGAAATCCTAGCTGGAGAATAAAAGAGAGCCTGAAGAAACTTGAATATTGGGTGGAAGGACAGAGAAGGGGGTGGCCTGGCATACAGCCAGGGTGGGGGATGCCTGAGGCACTGGGGGGTTGGGGTGTAGTGTAGTGGGGCCGAAGGGAGTGGTGGGTTTTGTTAATGGGCCTGAGATTGCCATAAGATGAGACCTTGGGGTACTACGCCCTCTGGCTTCTCCACGGAGCAGTTCTGTGGGGTGCGGGCAGCGGGCAGAAACCATAGGGAGGGAGCTGAAGGAGACATGAGAGGTGAGGACCCAGGAACAGCTGAGCTACTTCCGGGCTTGACCATCCAGGAGAGAGGGAGCTAGAGGGAGCTAGGGCCGAGACAAGTTGGCAGGGGATTTCATGTATTTTTAACATGGGAGACACGTGACCATGTTTACATGCTGATGGGGAGGAGGTGATGGAGCAGGATGGAAGGAATGGGGATGAGAGTTGGGGCATACCAAGGACAGATGGGGTGGCTGGTTTGGTGGCTGGCTTGGGGCGGTCTTGTTTACATTTGATGTACTTTTCAAAAATCGTGGAAGGGAAACGGTGACCCAGGTTAGACTCAGATGACATTGAGACCTCACCTCCTCTGCCAGCCCTCAGTATCCCAGCCCCCTCCATCAGCGTTCCCCAGGGAGTCTGGGATCCTGGTGGTGAAAGATCCCCACTTCAAGTGCCTTCCTCATTCACCCGGAGAACATCCATTGTGTTTTAATTGAGTCAGTGACAGAGGGGAGGATCCCTTTCAAGGTAGGGGCCCATTTAATCCAAAGGGAAGCTAAGTAAAATAGGAACACTGTCTGAAACCGTTTCTCAGGGAGGGAATGAATGAGTTACAGGAGAACTGCTGGGTCTCAAGTTTCTTAGAATGAAGATGGACACTTGTTGGCATCACTTTAACTGATGCTGAGTATCGTGTGAGTGTGTGTGTGTGTGTGTGTGTGTGCAGGGAGAAACAGTTTTTAACTTTCAGGCTTCTGGCTTTTTCTGGGAGGAAAAAAAATTGCTGTAATTTGTGAAAAGTATGACTTTTAAAATGTTTTCTCAATTGATAAACTTTATATTTTAGAGCAGTTTTTGGTTCCCAGGAAAATGGAGCAGAAAATTCAGAGTGCCCATAGATACCATGTCCCCAAACAGTACGGGCTTCCCAGGTGGCACCAGTGGTAAAGAACCTGCCTGCCAACGCAGATGTGGGTTCGACCCCTGGGTCAGGAAGATCCCCTGGAGTAGGGCATGGTAACCCACTCTCCCACTCTGTTCTTGCCTGGGGAATCCCATGGATGGAGGAGCCTGGGGGGCTACAGCCCACAGGGTGGAAAAGAGTCAGTCCTGACTGTAACGACTTAGCACACACACGTACAGTACAGCCTGCTGCACTGTCGGTGGTCCATTGTTACAGTTGGTCACCTCCGCTGACACCTCCGAGCACCCACACTCCACAGTGTGCATTGGGGCTCACCCTGATGTCGTACATTCTATAGGATTTGACAGATGACCAGTGTCTGCGTCCACCGATGCAGCATCGGACAGAGTCCCTTCACTGCCCTGAAACATCCTCTGTGCTCTGCCCGGTCACCCCTCCTTCCCCTGTTTCTTTCTATGTGTGTCTGTTGGCTTTTTTGGCAGTTATCTTCTGTGTAAACATAAAAATTAGTTTTTCAGTATCTCCTTCAGAAGATCTTGATAGAACCTTAATAACAGCTTTGAGTTTTGAGTACTTTGGTACATAACAGAAAAATTCAGTCCCTGGTCTGGAATTATGACTTTAAAGCAATAATAGTAATTATTCAGTCTTTATCCTTCTCTCCCTGCCCCACTTTGTAAGCCCCCTGTAGTTAACATTTCAGGGCTTCCATGGTGGCTCAACAGTAAAGAATGCGCCTGCAGTTCAGGAGACCCGGGTCCAATCCCTAGGTTGGGAAGATCCCCTGGAGAAGGAAATGGCAACCCACTCTAATATCCTTGCCTGGAAAATCCCATGGACTGAGGAGCCTATTGGGCTACAGTCCTTGGGGTCGTAAAAGACTCAGACATGACTGAGCACTAAACAACAACAGTTAACATTTCAAGGAAGAACTTTTCCTGCTCCTCCTTTGGGCATGGGGGGTGGGGGTGGCCGGAAGGGCAGAGAGATTTGCTCTTGACCCTACTAAACTACTAACAGGGCATCTCACTAAGGCCGTGTCCTGGGCCTCTCCGGAGTCTTGAGTTCCGTTCCTAAAGGCCCGTAAGAGAATCAGAGAAGCTTCTTAAAGGTACAGGCAGCAATGTTGGCTGCAGGGGCCTTAAAAGATGAAGAAAGGTCGTGTGGGGATTAAGGGGTTAAAGCATTAGTGTTCAAGGCTCTGCTTTTTACTCTTAGCTACTTTGTACAGAAAGGATGCTGCCTTAAAGCCTGTGGAAACTGGTCATTGTAAATTCTGTGGTTTGAAAATCATTGGGGAAAAAAAAAAATCCCAAAATGTGCAGGGAAAATTGGACTGCAAATACCAGTTCAGAGAAGAGCCTCCAAGTGTTCAAGCTTCTTGATTATGGGTTGTGTTTCCATAACCAAGGCTTTACCCAGGTCACCTGGGTTTCCAGCATCCCTGAGGATGCCTCGGAGGAGACGGGGTAAAGTGGGAATCACTTCTCCGATGCCACTTTGCAAGGATGTTGTGACTTTTGATGTTTATTGTTTCGCCGGGGTTCATATTTGCCTAGTATTTTTCTAATGACTTTCACACTCATCCCAAGTGACAGTAGCCAGGAAATCATAGCTTTGATATGCTGGCTGTATTTTCTACTACCTACTAAAACACACAGAACTATTTATTTATTAATGAGAACTATTAATGCATTTATTAATTTATTAAAGCAAGAAGATGCACCGGTCCCCTGTGTGGGAATGTCCGTCTAGACCATAGTCTCCCAGAGGAGGAGGACCCCTGATGGCCTGAAACCCATGAATCAAGGCCCCAGGAGGTTCATCGTGCACACGAGGCACGGTTGATCTCTCCTCCAGTTGCTCCCTGGTCCCCAGAAGTGTCAAGGAAGGACTGCTTCCTTGCTGGTCTCTCCTTACGTTCGACTAAATCACAGTTTTGTACATTCTTGGATTTTGTTTTTTTCGCACCCAGAGAAAAATGCTTGTAAAGACTGGTCTCCTGGGACTTGCTGAGCAGTCCAGTGGCTAGCTGTTTGTCTTCCAATGCAGGGGGTGCAGGTTCGATCCCCTGGTCGGGGAGAGAAGATTCCACATCCCTCCCGGCCAGAAAAACAATGTGTAAAACAGAAGCAGTATTGTAACAAATTCATTTCAGACTTTAAAAATGGTGCACTTAAAAAAAACTGGTCTCTGGCCATCAGGATTATGTGACTGTGTGGCCTCCGCCCTAGGGGGTGGAGCTTAGAGATACTTAAATCCTTTCTGTATTTCTCAGTTGGGCTTCCCTGGTGGCTCAGATGGTAAAGAATCTGCCCGCAGTGCGGAAGACCTGGGTTCAGTCCTTGGGTCGGGAAGATTCCCTGGAGAAGGGAACTCCAGTATTCTTGCCTGGAGAATTCCATGGATAGAGGAGCCTGGTGAGCTACAGTCCATGGGGTGGCAGTGAGTTGGACACTGACTCAGCGACTAACACACTCAGTTACTATTAAACTGAGTAACATGCTTAGTTACTATCAGCAGGTGCTGTGTGGGGTCTGGAAAGGACAACTGTTGTCAGAATGACAAGGGCCTCCCCTGAGCTTATATCTTCTAAAGAGACAAAAGGGGGAATAGGTAACAGTAAGAAAGTAGCACCATACTATATAGTAGGCTGTGTTCTACAGAAGAGGAAATCCCAGGGACATGACAGGTGGTTATGGGGATGTGGGGCCGCTTAGAAGGGACACCAAAAGGCCCACCCTGGGAAGAGTGCTTCAGGCAGAGGAAACAGTATGTGTAAAAGTTTTGGAAAATCTTTGGGAAATGCCAAGTTAGTTCAGTTTAATGCTGGGCTGCAAAAAAAGGCAATGGAGTAGATAGCTGGTTGGATCTTCCTGGAGGTGATGGGGAAATAGGGACCCCGGCTTACACCAACTTATCATGTCCTAGAATTGAACACTGAACACAAGCGGATTGCTAAATGCAACGCGTGCATGTTGGTGTAGTTTGTCTAAAGCTTGAAGCAGGTTCGTCATGGTGGTTTAGTTGTTGTCGTGTTTGACACTGTTCATGGACCGTAGCCCACCAGGCTCCTCTATACATGGGATTTCCTAGGCAAGAATACTGGAGTGGTTTGCCATTTCCTCCTCCAGGAGATCTTCCTGACCCAGGAATCTGAAACCTCGTCTCCTGCATTTCAGGCAGATTCTTTACTGACTGAGCCACCAGGAAAGCAGGTTACTGCACCTCTTAACTACATCTGATCTGTCAAGGAGCCTTACTAGCGTCTCTGTCTCCTGCAGGGGGATCGCTTGGCAAAAGACCTGGCATGTTAAAGCACCTGGTGAAGGTTTCGCTAGCTGAATCTTCCTGTTAACCCCTGAGGCCTTCTGGAAAGTCTTTATTGGTAGAAAGAGATGACTGTGAGAAATAAACCAAGATTTGCAAAGTTGTTTGGGTAATTCTGCTTTTTGCCAGCCTCATCAAAGGAAGACTGTCGAGACTAGTGGCTGGTATTGGCTGTGTTTTCTAGGAGAGGGATTTTTTTTTTTTTTTTTTTTTTAGGAAAATGAACTCTTTTGATATTCAGCATTCTTTCCAGCGAGGCTTTTTGGGCAGAATTTATCCAGGCGGTACATATAAACAGGGAGATCAAGGCATTTTGTTAGGCGAAGAGTAAAAGTCATGGCTCTAACAAATAACTCCAGAAGGGCATATGTGGCTTTGTGCCTTTAGAGTCTTTTCTTAAAGAAATGTTTTGTAATTTAACACATGCATGTAGTAAATTTTTAAAATATGCTATGAAAAATGACTTTGCCGCCCACTCCTGACCTCTGGTTCCCCACTAGAGATAGCCACTGTTACATTTTCTTACAAATTGTTAGGATTCAGCCATTTAATATGCATGTTCAAAATATTGTCTGCATCCCCTATGAGTTTTGAAAGGTAGTGCTTTCTTAAATATTTGGATGTATGGCAGCTATTCAAAGGTCTGGGGTAAAAAATCAGACAATATAGAAAGAAGGTGGAATAATGTCATTGGAATACTGATTCCTGAGCATTAGTGAATTGGGGAGTTCACATAAGTAAAACAAATCATTGCTAAGGGAAAAGTTAAAATCGTGTGTACAGGGACTTCCCTGGTGGTTAAGATTCTGTGCTCCCAATGCAGGGGACCGGGGTTTGATCCCTGGTCAGGGAACTAGATCCTACATGCCACAACTAAGATCTGGCACAGCCAAATAAATATTTAAAAAAAGAGAGAGAGAAAGAGAGGTGGTTACATATTTAGTTGTAAAATTTTGTACTTACTTTTTTCCCCCCTTAGAACTACTTTTTTTCAATCACTTTTATTAAGGTGGGATTGTTGTTTAGTCACCAAGTCGTGTCTGACTCTTTGCGACCCCATGGACTGTAGCCCGCCAGGCTCCTCTGTCCATGGGATTTCCCAGGCAAGAATACTAGAGTGGGTGGCCATTTCCTCCTCCAGGGGGATCTTCTGAATCCAGGGATCGAACCCATGTCTCCTGCATTGGCAGGCAGATTCTTTACTACTGAGACACAAGGGAAGCCCTAAGGTAGGATTACATAGAACAAAGTGTGTCCAGTTTAAGTTCAGTGAATTTATACAGCGTATATACCTGTGTAACTACCATCCCAGTCAATATACAGATCATTTTCATCATCCTAGAAAGTTTCCTCTGGTCCCTCCTCAGTCAGCCCCCTGCCCTTGCCCAGCCCCTTGGCAGTCCATCACTGATCTGCTTCCTGCCACTGTGGCAGGAAAAGAGGCATTTTCTTAGCACATTTGGTGGTTGGAGGGGTGGGGGCGGAGTGCGGTCTTTGATTAATGCTACTGGTAAATGTGTTTAGTTGAGGGAAGTGGAACATCAGAATATAGCTGTAATGATATTTTGAGTGAAGTATCACAAGGTTGATCTAAAGATTAAATGAGATAGTGTGTGTCAAGTGTTGTGTATACACGCCTCGCACACAGTGAGGGCCCCCAAGTGCTCCTTGTCACTGTGGTCATTGGTGGGCTCAAGGTGTCACAGCTAGATAATAATCCAGGCCCAAGCTTCTCACCCTTCAGGGACCTGGAGGGTTCACCCCTCTCCAGGGAGGGGTGAGTGTGATGGGGGGAGGGTGACGCCTGTCCTCCCCTCGCCCCCTCCTCCCCCCACCCCCACTACCCCGTTCCAGCAGCGCAGCCTTATTTTGCTTTTCAACTGTGACTCAAGTGTAAGCTTTCTGGGACTTCCCTGGCTGTCCAGTGGTTAAGACTTCACCTTCCAATGCATGGGAGTGTGGGTTCCACATGGGTCAGAGAGCTAAGATCCCACATGCTTCAGGGCCAAAAAACCAAGAACATGAAACAGAAGCAATACTGTAACACATTCAATAACGACTTTAAAAATGGTCCACGTTAAAACAACAAAAAAAACCTTAAACTTTCTTCTGAAAAGTAAGGGTTCCCCATGAACAAACATGGGCGCTCTCCTGAAGTTCAGCCTCCTCATTTAATGACAGGACAAGGTTTATCACCTTTGAGCATCAGGAGCACTGGAACCCAGCTCTCCAGATTTCTAGCCTTTAGAAAATTAAAACTGGGGCGATGCCAGCCCCACATCGACATTGTAACTTTATGCCGGTTCATAATGGGGACTGTTCTTACCCATCTCAGCATTTCCTGGGCCAGTCAGGCTGGAAGAAACATTGATAGGCATAGACATTGTAAGTTACCTTACAGCGTCTAGTTTGGGACATATTAGTTTGGGACATTTTTAGAGCTAAAATGTGGAATTGGCTGACACCATCTTTTTAGCAGTCATTTTCCTTTTTTTTTTTTTTTTAACTCTAATTTGTCATATTTTCCTCATCCCTTAGCCCTTCATATCACTTTTGAAATGTGTGTGAATTAAGGTCAATTAGCATGTGTGTTGACATTCACCTCCAACTAAATTTTCGAATTATCTTCCTATCCATCTTGAAGAGGTAGTAATTTCAGCTTAAGTGGCAATTAAAAAGCAAAGAATTATACTTAATAACCTCCACCAGCATACCCAAGATCTTCTGTTGTGGCGTCTGAACAAATACTATTCGTCATCAATAATTGAGGTGGGATAGCACGTGACTTCCATTTAGTTTTACAGGGTTACCAAGGGCTCTGGTTCTCTCTGGGGAGATGGCAGAGCGAAAGGAGCTGGCCTTAGAGCCTGCTTACCAGGCGCCTCTCAGCTGTGGGCTGGGAGCAAGACTCCTTGAGCCTCAGTTTCCCTTTTTGGAGAACACTCAAAATATACCAGCTCTTTTCCAGCCCTGAGTTCATTTGGTATTTATTATCAAAACAGTAATGTGCAAATTCTGTTTTAGACTTGCTGCCTCAAATGTGATCCCACGTTACGGGACTAACAGTAATTTAGTTAAGTGTATTGTCAGAGTTGACAGTGAGGATATATTCATGCTAATTAGAACAGGTACAGTGAATAGGCTCCTGCTCGAGCTGTCTCATTAAGACTGAATTGAATTGATTTTGATGCTTTTTTACAGATTTTTAAATTAACAGTAACAAGTGGCAGCGATTGGCTCTAAGTGTATAGACTTTTACCTAAAACAGCCATATTCTTTCTCCACGATGGTTATTCTTTTACCTTTTAAGTACAGTATGCTCTAATTTCTTACCTCCTCCTACATCCTTCTTTCTTATTATCCAACTAAATGTATTACCACAACCGAATATAGATTTAGAGAGAGATGTGGTAATCACTGCTTAATTTAACGTTTTAATTTCCATAGTCCAACTACATGAAACAGGATGTATCAAGTACATTATTAGCAGGTAAAGTAATTCCAGTGATGAAATTTATTTTGAGTCTTTAGTTTATATAAATGGTTGGCTGAATATTAATGCTAAGATTAATACTGAGATCCTCCCCATTACTACTAACTTCATTTGATTACCTTTCAGTTTAAGATTTCTAATAGAAGGGCAGCACATCTTTAAATGTAAAGATTTAGAATGTTTATTTGTTTCAACAAAACACTTTCCCATTTAAAACTAGACTGACTTAAAAACAAGCAGTTACGATTTTAGCATCACTCTGTTTTTTTGTTATTTTTTTTAAATTTTAGTTGGAGGATAATTGCTTTACAATGTTGTGTTGGTTTTTGCTGTACAACAGCTCAAACCATCCATAAGTATACACATATCCTGTCCCTCCTGGGCCTCCCTCCCACCCCACTCTCCATCCCATCCCTCCAGGTCCTCACAGAGCTGAGCTGAGCTCCCCGTGCTGTGCAGTAGCTTCCTGCCAGCCATCTATTTTGCATATGGTAATGTACATGTGTCGGTGCTTCTCTCTCAATTCATCCCACCTTCTCCTTGCCCTGCTGTGTCCACAAGTCTGTTCTCAGTGTCTGCATCTCTATGCCTGCCCTGCAGATCGGTTTATCAGTACCATTTTTCTAGATTCCATATATGTGCATTAATATTATACCACACTTGCATAAGAGTTACAGAAGGAGGCATGTTTTCTAGTTCTGGGGGCACTTCTAGTCTCAGGGGAATTCTCTAGGCAGTGGCCGAGGCCCTCATCAGAAGTAGCAGTTTCTGAAGACACGTGAAAAATGATACTTGTGGGACTTAACATAATTGTGAAAGTCAGGCAAGTCTTCATTCACCAAATGTCTTCACTGAGCTAGAAGTTGTCCTTAAACAGACTGGAGAACAAAGTAATAAAAATAAATTCAAAACATGAAAAAAATGAATGTACTGCTTATTATTCTTGGCAGTATAATATCAGAAGTTCATCAATATATACTATGTGTATCAGATAGTATATATTCTCTTTTCTCAGCAAAAAAATAATAATAATACTTGGAAAGTTTAAGTTTCTGGTTGTTGTACAGTACTGCATACCACGTAGTGTAATGTAAGCTGGGACTTCACAACAAGTTCAGAACCACTGGAAAACAGAGGGAATGAGAAAGGTTGTGTGAGTGATATACATGAGACAGGTATTTTGTAAGTATCTCTTAAAATAATCATTAAGTCCTTTAGAAATAAAATAATAATTTATAAAATTAAGACCATCATTAAAAATAATAGCTTTACTTGGGGACTTCCCTGGTGGTTCAGCTCCGAGCCTCCGCAGCAGGGGGCATGGGTTCAATCCCTGGTCAGGGAACTAAGATCCCATATGCTGCAAGGTGCTACCCAAAGAAAGAAGGAAAGAAATAGCTTATTGTTAAAGATTATATTCCAGGTACTAGGTAAGTGCTTTTTGTAACTGTCTACTCCATAACATGAATTACTGATTTTTCTCCATAATCACAAAAAAGCATTATTTTGACCTTGTTTAAAGAATGGGCTTCCTTTGTGGCCCAAATGGTAAAGAATATGCCTGCAATGCAGGAGACCAGGGTTTGATCCCTGGGCTGGAAAGATCCCCTGGAGGAGGGCATGGCAACCCACTCTGGTATTCTTGCCTGGAGAATCCCATGGACAGAGGAGCCTGGTGGCTACAGTCCATGGGGTCGCAAAGAGTTGGACACGACTGAAGTGACTTAGTGCACAGCAGCACACAAAGATGGGGAAACTGAAGCAGAGAGCTGTTAAATCAAGCCCAGCAAGCTCGTGATGAAACTAGTGTATAGAAGCCCAGCACTCTGGCCCCGGAGCCCTCAGTTTGACTCTGCCTCTGTGCACTGCTGCTGATGTGTTAGTAATATTTTTCCAAATAGAATTTAGAAAGAATAGCTGTCAATTCATCAGATTATACCATAAAATATTTTACTTCATTTGAAAATGTTATTACTTTTATTACCGAATAAATGTCCACCTAAGTTATTCATAACATTTCTCATAGTGTCTGTTTAAATCGCGTGCTGCTCTCTGTTGCTCTGTTATGTTGCTGGAAGCATTCTGCTTGTTCCAGCCTCAGGTTCGTTTTTTGTTTCCCCTTCTGTTCCTCTTCTCTCTACTGAAGCGGTTTTGAGCACCTTCTGTGGTTAGTGCAGAGACGAGAAAGCAGCTAGTGGTACACCCACCTTTCACAGCCCCTCCTGGAATTCAGTATCAAGTTACTCAATCAGTTGGTTATTAGGCTTCCCTGGTGGCTCAGTTGTAAAGAATCCACCTGCAATGCAGGAGTGAAAGAAAGTGAAGTCACTCAGTCGTGTCCGACTCTTTGCGACCCCATGGACTGTAGCCTACCAGGCTCCTCCATCTATGGGATTTTCCAGGCAAGAGTACTGGAGTGGGTCGCCATTTCCTTCTCCAGGGGATGGATCTTCCCGACCCAGGGATCGAACCCAGGTCTCCCGCGTTGTAGGCAGACGCTTTACCGTCAATCCCTGGGTGGGGAAGATCCCCTGGAGAAGAGAATCGCAACCCATTCCAGTATTCTTGGCTGGAGAATTCCATGGACAGAGGAGCCTGGAAGTGTACAGTCCATGGGGTGGCAAAGAGTCACACAACTGGATGACTAACACTTTCACTTTCAATTGGTTATTAGTGCCTGGTAAGTGCCAGGCTCTGTGCTGGAGACTGAACGAAGCACTGCTGCGGTCCCTGCGGAGGTGCAGTCTAGTTGATGTCCAGGAGTGACTCTGTGTGTGTGCTTAGTCTCTCAGTCGTGTCCGACCCTTAGACTGTAGTTGCGACCCCATTGACTGTAGCTTGCCAGGCTCCTTTGTCCATGGGGATTCTCCAGGCAAGAATACTGGGTGACTCTGAGTACCTCTCATTTATGAAACGCTTCACCCTGGACTGGGATGAAGTGGCGTTCGACTCTCTTTTCTTGTGCAGCCTTACCCCACCCACCCTGAGTCTGTACCTCAGATCTACAGGGACCCAGAGTCAGCCCCACCGAGCTGGGCCCTTATCATTTTCTGTAAACCTCAGCAATGCCAGTACGCCTTGCACCCTGCTTCTTGGAGTGTGGGCTGCTAATCCCCGAGTGCTGGTCTTTTTGTTGTGCAGTCTGACAGCATTAGACTTCTGTCATGGGAAGTACGGGTTTATTTTATTTTCACAAAATCCCTTTCGCCTCGTTAGTGTTTGATTTTTCCTTAATTGACATTCGTGCCTATTAACACCCCGAGTTGGTGGGTTTTGTCTTGTCTTTTTCACTTGACGGATGGAATGGGTAGATAACAATCAAAAAGCGTTTGAGGGCCATTGCCCGAAGGGAGAAATCGCTGAAGTCGTTTACTGGAAGGCGATCAGAGCCCTCAATTATGGAGCCTTATAGACTTGCTTTATCATCATCAGTACTGTGTATTCATTTTCCACTGTGTGCAAAAATAAAAATGTATTTCATTAAGTACTGTGGGGAACTGGTAGGAAAAATAACCCGGCAGTGCTTGCCACACCCTGGTTTCACTCTGATGAAGGCTGTAAGCTTTCGCTGGATGCCTGTGATCTTCCATCCTACTGGCTGGTGTCATTGATCTGTGAGCTCATTTATGGGGCCAGCTTTGCATGAGGGTCACGGATCTATCTACCTGGTTCTCTGAAAGTTAGGCTTGTTCCTCCTGATAATCTTCAGAAGGAAGCAGTACCTAGAGGGATCTTTCAGATTCGTTATAAAGGAGACCCTTGCATATTGTAGGACCTAGAGAACCCTTCAGACCTTCCCCACAAACCTCTGTCTTGACTGTCCACTTAGAGTAGTGGTCCCCAACCTTTTTGGCACCAGGGACCAGTTTCGTGGTAGATGATTTTTCCACGGATTGGGTGGGGGAGAGGGATGGTTTTGGGGTGACTCAAGCGCATTCCGTTTATTACGCTGCTGGTGATCTGACAGGAGGTGGGGCTCAGGTGGTAATGACAGTGCCAGGGATCAGCTGTAAATACAGGTGAAGCTTCTACCCGTGCACACCTCCTGCTGTGTGGCCCGGTTCCTAACAGTCCACAGACCGGGGGTTGGGGACCCCTGACTCAGACGGTTCAAATGCGATCTACCCTGGAATAAAAGGAGGACCTGGGGGCCAGCAGCCAGGCATTAGAAACTGACCTCCTGAATAGAAGAGCCGACAGGTTGGTTGGGAAACAAGGTGAAACTAGTCTGATCCTCCCTACTTTCCCAACACATCTGCGTTTCTTCCTGTCCCTCCTGCGCTTCCCTCTCCATCAGTTTCTCTTTCCGTCCCCCTCCCACATCACTGGCCTTTTCTCCCTTCCTAAACCTCTCTTGCATCCCTTCTTGTCGCATTTCTTCTTGGTCTCAACTCTTGGGCTATTTTCTCTTCTGCTGCTGCTGTTCTAACAGCAGTTGTTTTTCCTCTTAGATGGAATTTTGCTATCTGCCTCCTCACTCACTATACCACCACTGCCGTTGTTGTGGCATTATATGCTGTAGTTCAGTTCAGTTCAGTCGCTCAGTCGTGTCCAACTCTTTGCGACCCCATGAATCACAGCACACCAGGCCTCCCTGTCCATCACCATCTCCCGGAATTCACTCAGACTCACATCCATCGAGTCAGTGATGCCATCCAGCCATCTCATCCTCTGTCATCCCCTTCTCCTCCTGCCCCCAATCCCTCCCAGCATCAGAGTCTTTTCTAATGAGTCAGCTCTTCGCATGAGGTGGCCAAAGTACTGGAGTTTCAGCCTTAACATCATTCCTTCCAAAGAAATCCCAGGACTGATCTCCTTCAGAATGGACAGGTTGGATCTCCTTGCGGTCCAAGGGACTCTCAAGAGAGTCTTCTCCAACACCACAGTTCAAAAGCATCAATTCTTTGGTGCTCAGCCTTCTTCACAGTCCAACTCTCACATCTATACATGACCACTGGAAAAACCATAGCCTTGACTAGATGGACCCTTGTTGGCAAAGCAATGTCTCTGCTTTTCAATATGCTATCTAGATTGGTCATAACCTTTCTTCCAAGGAGAGAGCGTCTTTTAATTTCATGGCTGCAGTCACCATCTGCAGTGATTTTGGAGCCCAAAAAAATAAAGTCTGACACTGTTTCCACTGTTTCCCCATCTATTTCCATGAAGTGATGGGACCCAATGCCATGATCTTAGTTTTCTGAATGTTGAGCTTTAAGCCAACTTTTTCACTCTTCTCTTTCACTTTCATCAAGAGGCTTTTTAGTTCCTCTTCACTTTCTGCCAGAAGGGTGGTGTCATCTGCATATCTGAGGTTATTGATATTTCTCCCGGCAATCTTGATTCCAGCTTGTGCCTCTTCCAGCCCAGAGTTTCTCATGATGTACTCTGCGTATAAGTTAAATAAGCAGGGTGACAATATACAGCCTTGACGTACTCCTTTTGCTATTTGGAACCAGTCTGTTGTTCCATGTCCAGTTCTAACTGTTGCTTCCTGACTTGCATACAGGTTTCTCAAGAGGCAGGTCAGGTGGTCTGGTATTCCCCTCTCTTTCAGAATTTTCCACAGTTTATTGTGATCCACACAGTCAAAGGCTTTGGCATAGTCAATAAAGCAGAAATAGATGTTTTTCTGGAACTCTTTTGCTTTTTCCATGATCCAGCAGATGTTGGCAATTTGATCTCTGGTTCTTCTGCCTTTTCTAAAACCAGCTTGAACATGTGGAAGTTCACGGTTCATGTATTGCTGAAGCCTGGCTTGGAGAATTTTGAGCATTACTTTACTAGCATGTGAGATGAGTGCAATTGTGCGGTAGTTTGAGCATTCTTTGGCATGGTCTTTCTTTGGGATTGGAATGAAAACTGACCTTTTCCAGTCCTGTGGCCACTGCTGAGTTTTCCAAATTTGCTGGCATATTGAGTGCAGCACTTTCACAGCATCATCTTTCAGGATTTGAAATAGCTCAACTGGAATTCCATCACCTCTACTAGCTTTGTTTGTAGTGATGCTTTCTAAGGCCCACTTGACTTCACATTCCAGGATGTCTGGCTCTAGGTGAGACAGACATATATGCTGTATCTTGTGGTTAAATAACCATCTAATAAGATTAAACCGGGACTTTTAAGACTACCAAAGACACTTCCCTACACATTTCACTGCCTTAAGTGGAAATGCTCTGGTGAAGTCCTGTCTGCTGTTGTAGGCGAACCAAATGACTGCTTTCAGAGTCTTAAGTCCTGGTGGGTTACATGCTACTAGATTGCCCCAGGCCAAAGCGGCACATTTCAGGAGGAAAAATGCAGGCTTAGATTCCAGGATATTTTGCTTCTGACTTTTTTAATCAGCTAACTTTCGATGACTTTGGGCTACCATTGGACAGTTTGAATATTCCTGCTTCAATTTCCCTTCTTTGCAAAAGACAGTATTGGCCTTACCCTCCTCCTTCTCTGGACCTTTTAGAAGGCTTATGGGTTGTTATTACTCACAAGGTCTGGGATTTCATAGATTAACTGCTTCATATACATAAGGCACTATATAAATTCCAGGTATGATTTTTTTTTTTTTCTAATTTGTTTCCCTTTTTTGTACCATAGTTTTCTGGCCAGCCAGGTTGATCTTTAAAAAGTTAGTTTTTTTTTAAACTCTTGTTGGTATTTATTTTAAGATACTTCTCCAAGAACACAGATGTCTCCTCATTTACAGCATGAAAACTGTAAGGAACGGCTTGTTGTAATAAAATCGGAGGAGGGAGATGGCCTCGATGCTGTCTTTACTGCTCATTCACTTTCTTTTTAAGCTGTGCTTTCAGTGTTATCCCTTCATCCATCTGCTCCTAAGCAGGTTTCATTAGTCAACGTCCCCTCTAAAATTTCCGAAGAGACATGTCTCATCCCGGGACCAATAGTTCAGCTACAAGCACTGTCACCTCTCCAGTGGTCACTGGCCACAGCTGGCTGCGGCCAGATCTGAGTTCCACCACATCATCGGAAGCCGACCCAGAGCATAGACTCACCTCCACTCTTGCTTCATACCACCAGTGGCTCAGATGGGACCCATGTAATAACTAAAAACCAGGATGACCCAAACAGCCAGAATCAGCCTCCATCTTCTGAGAACAGATTGTACCTGGCAGGAGATGTCCCCTGAGTGAGTGAGTGAAAGTTGCTCAGTCATGTCCGATTCTTTGTGACCCCATGGACTATACAGTCCATGGAATTCTCCAGGCCAGAATACTGGAGTGGGTAGCTTTTCTCTTCTCCAGGGGATCTTCCCAACCCAAGTCTCTCACACTGCAGGCAGATTCTTTACCAGCTGAGCCACAAGGGAAGCCCAAGAATACCGGAGTGGGTAGCCTATCCCTTCTCCAGTGGATCTTCCCAACCCAGGAACCAAATCGGGGTCTCCTGCATTGCAGGCGGATTCTTTAGCAACTGAGCTATCAGGGAAGCCTGAGATGTCCCCTAGGAGAAGCATTTTTGGCAAGCCATTCGCCCTCTGGCATGCCTGTCAATACGACACAACACCCATTGGTTCTGGTGCGGAAACATCGAGATGGTAACTCTCACTTGCCCTAATTTTTTTCTTCTATATTACTCAATATTTCTTTCTGAAGAGATGACGCTGATGTGGCTTACAAGAGATTCTTACTTTATTAAAAAGCATTTGTTTCCTATCACCAGAATAAATGTTTTCTATTCTGTCAGGGAATCTCAGGTAAGCTGCTTTCAGAGCACTCCAGTGTCGCAGAATAGTGGCAAGTGAAACAGCACTATGGGAAAAATCTCTCTAAAGTAGGCATTCTAGTCACCAAGCACCGTATTTTGTTGGCTGTTTCATCCTGTCAGTGAAGGCAAATAAAAAGCAGTAGTGATTAAAATTTAATCTTCCCTAATCAGCTAGAGAAAATGCTGTGATTATTAAGAAATCTCTCTGTGTTGGGTTCTTTTTTTCTGCTTTTGTGCTCATAGTTTTGAAATGCCTTTCATTTCATGACCAGTTCTTCTTTCTTTCGAAATAATTTTGAATTCTGACCTCCTAAAATGCTAACTTTCTTAAAGCATTTTAATCTCTTACAGTTTATGTTTTTTACAATCACATAATTATTTTTAAAAATGAGGACTGAGAAAAGCATTATACATCAGCTGGGTCAGCTACATCTATTATAAATGGGAAAAATGAAGTGAGAAATGACATACTTTGCCAAGGCCACATAACTCATCAGTGACATGCCTCAAACTAAAACTTGGGCCTCCACTCTGTCACATCCTCAGGAAAAAGACTGAATTTAGAAACTTACATCGATGTCGACACTGTTAGAAACACTGCTGCTGGTATTATCTGCAAAGGTAAATGGAAAAATTAGGAGTATGATCCTGGTAATGTGAAATTACTAAATACAAACGTGTCTTATTTAAAAATAATGTACTCTAGAGTCTTAAAACCGAGAGTGATTATTTTCTGACTGTACCAAATTATTGTTTGCTTAAGATTGTCCATAACTAGTTCTCAGGACATTTAAAGCACAATTTAATTCATTTTCTTTATTCCCATGGGGCTCTCTTGTCATCAGGAATTCCCTGTGCATGTATGTGGCTTCTTCCCAAGGCAGACTCTCACTCCTTGAATTGTTCACATCCATAGTGCTCCAAGTAAAAGTGAAAGGGAAAGTTGCTCAGTCTGACTCTTTGTGACCCCATGAACTATACAGTCCATGGACTTCTTCAGGCCAGAATACTGGAGTGGGTAGCCTATCTCTTCTCCAGGGGATCTTCCCAATCCAGGAATTGAACCGGGGTCGAGAGAAGGCAATGGCACCCCACTCCAGTACTCTTGCCTGGAAAATCCCATGGATGGAGGAGCCTGGTAGGCTGCAGTCCATGGGGTTGCTAAGAGTCGGACACGACTGAGTGACTTCACTTTCACTTTTCACTTTCATGTTTTGGAGAAGGAAATGGCAACCCACTCCAGTGTTCTTGCCTGGAGAATCCCAGAGACGGGGGAGCCTGATGGGCTGCCGTCTATGGGGTCGCACAGAGTCGGACACGACTGAAGCGACTTGCAGCAGCAGCAGCAGCTCCTGCATTGCAGGTGGATTCTTTACCAACTGAGCTATCAGGAAAGCCCTCAGTGCCCTAGTCCCTCACCAAATAGTGAGCCATCATTTCTCACTGAATGAACAAGTGATCAAATGAACTTTTGAACACCCCTATTATGTAAATGAGAGTAAGTCAGTATACTTAAAAACTTGTGTATGTTAATTTTTTATTTTTTAAAGTGCATAAAGGTAAGCAGAAAGGCATCTAAGAATCTTAAGAGGAGCTTCCAAGGGATTCAGTTAAGTCCTTGAAAGGAACCTATTTAACTTTTGACACTGTTGGACAATGAATTTTTATGACCAATTTTTATGACCACATCCAAGAAAACAGTAAGTCAAGTTTATTGTTTATTTAGAGACAGATGTGCCCTGTAGTTAGCATCAAGGACTAACAGAGGAGTAAATGAAAGGCCAGTTCATTTGTTTCATTTTGGGAAACAGAGATGGGGGCTGGGGAGAGGTGTCTGCTTCCTGGACTAGCTGTCTCTTGTCTTCTGCATGACCACTGACCATCCATCCTTCAAACTCTCAAACCCATTGTCTTTATGCCAAAACAGACTGAAAGGAAGAAGGTAGATGGAGCAAGGCAAATCTGTCCTTTCTCTTGTGAAAGCCAAGGTATGGATCACTTAGTAGTGGAGAGTGGTAACCTTATGGTACACAATGGCGAGCGTGTAAAATATCACAGTAAATTCATTACTAGACAATTATAGACTAAGCCACTTGACCTCAGAGTCAACTTCCTTCTCTGTGAAACGGTGGTAATACTTAACATTGCGCAGGGGGTTCTGGTTTCAGACCCAAAGGCACTCTCTGAGCGTGAGAGAGTGTTTCACTGCCAGCCTTTCTGCTGCCGCCTGCACCTTCTTGCAAGAAAGCAGGTGCCGGACTGACTTCTGGAAAAGCAGGCAGTGTTCATGTGTGGCTTTTACCAGCTTGCTCTTGCTGGGTTTTAGACCTGGAAATCGAGGGGACCCCAGGGCGGGGACAGATGACCAGATAGTTCCCAAGAGTGTAGAAACCGTAGGCTTCTGCCCCTTTCTTTCAGGATCAAACTAAATAGACTTCCGTGTCAGCTAAATATGAGCTTACCATGACCTGAGGCCCATTTAATTTTTTTTCCACACATTTCCTTCCTGGTGAGAAAATAAAAGAAAAGGAAACTTCACCCCTAAGTTCTGTTCCATTTCTGTATTTCTTCATTCTGTTCTTCATTTTAAAATGTCCACAAAATTCTGATGATGATGAAAGTAAAATATAACAGCATGCCAAGACTGTACTAATTGATTCAATTGGGCAGTATTGTGCTGGGTGTTTCTTTCCTGTTTTTTTTTTTTTAATAGAATTTTTTTTTTAATTTCAGTGTTCAGTATCATAAAGTATAAGAGAAAAAACAAAAACAAAATTTGCCTGTGACATCATTACCCAGTCCTACACCCTACTGATATGTGGGTGCATTTAATTTCAAATATTTTCATTGTACCTACACCTATTTTTGCAAAAAAAAATTACTTTTCCCTATAGAACTGTTAACAGAGACTGCTTTCACTTTAATGGTATGTTTTAATTTTAAAAAGATAGTAATATCCATAGTTGAGCTATAATGTCTATTTAAAAATACTAGCCTGTGACTTTTTAAGTATATTTGAAACTGTCCAAGAAATCTAATTTAAAAATTAATCCAGCTATAATAAACACAGCAAAATTCTATCAAAATGTTCTTTTTATAAATTCACTTTGATTTTTGAGGGAAAAAAAAAAAGGCAGAGAAATCTTGGCAAATAGTTTTCTTTTCGTGGTCCCAGCTTGATAATCTAATAAAGGAACTTCTTGGATACATATTTCACTATTTGAGGGAAGAAGGCACTTTGAGGAGACTCCATATCTGGTAAATATTGTGCATTAAAGTAGATAAACAGTAGTAAGCCATCCTCCTGGCCTGAGGCAAGAGGAGTAACATTTTGCTATTTCAGATTAGGAAGTAATTACAGATTAATTTAACACAGTTGCTAGTCATTTTGAAACAACTTTGAAGCCTCCTATTTTTTATTTCCTTTTTTTTAATCTGTGAAATTAAGATTTGATCTGAAAACAAAATCAATACAGCTCACGTGCTATTTCATTTTATGAACCTACTGTGATGATCTCATTCTTTACTTCTTTTCATAGCCTTTGTCCGGCTCTCATCTTGTAATGTTCCATCCTATTTTTTTTTAATTAAAAAATTTTTTTCTTGATGTAGACCATTATTTTTGAAGTCTTTATAGACTCTGTTACAATTTTGCTTCTGTTTTATGTTTTGGTGTTTCTGCTGTGAGGCCTTTGGGATCTTAGCTCGCGGACCAGGGATGGAACCTACAGCCCCTGCATTGGAAGGCAAAGTCCTAACCACTGGACTACCAGTGATTAGAACTGGTGAATAGAACACTATTAGTGTTATTCACTATTAGTGAATAGAACACTGTTCTGTTCTTCTTTATCTGTACCCCATTATGTAATAGTTTATCAGTGTAAAATGCTGTCTTTCTCATCTATGAATCTTTACTCGTCAACTGCTTTAAACATTCTCTGTATGTCTTGCTGGATCTATAGACATCTCTGTACATGGAGTGTATGGATGTATTAAATTACATTTTTCATGTGCAGAAGGAAAGAATTCCTTCTGCAGAAATTCCTCTGTCTTTTCTCTGTGCAACATCCTGTATTGTAAGCCATCACCAACATTTTACCCTCTGCTGGCTTTACCTCTCTGTAGAGTGGGAAGATTCATCCTGTCTTAGAGATGAGAAAGCTGGAACCCCGTAGGTTTGGTAACTTCTCCAAGATGACCTAAAGACTGAGCCTGAACTCAAACCAGGTCTTCAGATTCCAAAAACCAGGCTTCATTCTCCTGCACACTTGAGATGGTCTGTTTTGGTTTATTTTTTCCAGCTGTGTAAAGTTTTCAAAATTGTTTTACCTTAAAAAGAAGGTTTTTTTAAAATCATATTTGTGCAGAAGTTTTTCTTCATTTTATTATATATTTTACAATCTAAGTTAATGTGGGGCTTGATCTGGGGATGAATTAATTTGGAGTGATTTTTGTATAGGCTAGAAAACCAATGACCACACTTGTTATGAATCTCTGAGTCAGGAGTAAGCAGGTTCTGTGAGTTTGAAGGGAGTACCTGTGAATAAAATGAATGGAAGATCTGATATCAAATTTGGATGCTCTGAAGACTTTTTAGCCTACTTCTCCACTGACTTCAGAGATTGACAGAAACAGTCTTCAATTTTGAAATATTGCTCGGGCCTGTTTTTTTTTGTTTGTTTTTTTGTTTAACCTATGTGAAATTTTAAGAAGCGATTTATTTCTCTCTCTCTCCAGTGTCACTCTGCTATTAAAGTTTGACACATAGTAGGAGCTCAGTCAGGCTTCCCTGGTGGCTCAGATGGTAAAGACTCTGCCTGCAGCCTAAGAGACCAGAGTTCAACCCCTGGGCGGGGAAGATCCTCAGGAGAAGGCACTGGCTACCCACTCAAGAACCCAGTCAGTATTACTTGAATGAAGAAACGATGAGGGCCCTTACAAAATATGCTGGTTTTATGGTTGGGAGTCTCAGCACACAACTTAGGGGATGTTTCTCTATAAGAACCTTTACTGTGAGTCCAGCAAGATGGTGTCAGTTTTAAACTAACCCTCCCAAGGCAACACCGGATTTCTACCTTAGGAAGCAAGATCCTTGTCTAAGACACTGATTATAAGCTGCATGGCCAAAATGGTTGGCTGAGTATCAGAAAACAGAATTAATCAGAACACCTCACTCTCCATGCATTCCATATAATTGAGATGCTACTTGGGTACATGTGAGAGTACGGGTGATATAAATACATGTATTTTTAAACCCAGGCTGAATTTTGTGGGAAAAGTTAGGGTTTGTGTTAAATTCCATCACTGCTCTATTGCATGTATCAAATAATATAGGTAAATACTTTACTATTGACATGCTTTTCTGGAAGTATTCCTGAGAAGCGTGTTTCTTTTCCCAGTGAAAGAGATAATATAGTCCAGCCTGATAGTGGAACGTGACATGAGGCAGGGGCATACGTTCTTAACAAATAAAGTCATTAAAACTTTCAGTTTAAACTTCAGCTCATTTGTTCCAGGCGGTGCCCCTGGGGCTCCTGTTTGAATAGCACACAGCAAGGTTAGATCTAGGAGGCACATTTTTCATTAGCTTCTTTTGAAAGATGCCTGCAGTCAAATCCCTTGAAGGACTGTCCTCGCCCAGAATCATTGCTGCTCTGTTGGGTAGGTGAGATGGATGATTAAGGTACAAGGAAGCCGCAGACTGAAAGCAGCTGAGAAATGGAAATTTTAAAGATAAACCGATCAACATGCCTGAAAAATCTATATAGGATAGAAATGAGGGGATGGAGAATTAGAAATAGAATTTCAGGCACCGTTTCATGTCCAGGTATTAGAGTCAGATTTGGGGAATCGGATGCGAGGAAATAAGAAGTGTCTTTTTGGCTTTTAAAAGAAGTATTTCACAGTAATTTAAATGACTATCTGGACAGAAAAGTGTTTGGATTGAAGGAGTTTCTTCCGAGATTATTTTCTGGTTTATTTTCTTTTTAAGTAGAACTTAAAAGTCAAGTGAATAAATCTTAGGTGCACGTATGTATGGGCTTCCAATGTGGCTCAGCCAGCAGTTAAAGAATCCACCTGCCAATGCAGGAGATTCGGGTTCAGTCGCTGGGTTGGGAAGATCCCCTGGAGAAGGAAATGGCAACCCACACTAGTATTCTTGCCTGGAGAAGCCTCATGGACAGAGGAGCTTGGCGGGCTACAGTCCATGGGGTCTCAAAGAGTCGGACACGACTGAACACACACACATGCGCATACGTATGTATATAACTGTTTAACTTCCCAGATCAAGATTCAGGACTTTTTTAGCTCTCCAGAAGATTCATTCTTATCCCCTCCTAGCCAGCCACCCGCCCTGCCAAAAAGAAGGTGGCCAGTGTTCCGAGCTCTGTCATCACAGATTCCTTTTGCTGCCTGTAACATCTTGGGAACGGAGTCATTCAGGATGTGCTTTTATGTCTCAGCTGCTTCTCTGAGACCCAGAGATGTAGTATGTGCAGCATCCTTACTGCGTGGTTACTCATCTCTTTAATTTTCATAAAATCAGTAAAGAAGGCAGAAGTACAGTTAGAAGGGGAGACAGAAATGAATGTGTTGGAAAGGATGGGGTCATAAACCATTTGTATTCACTTTAAAATGCCCCTGCTTCTCCCTGAGTGATTAAAGGTCAAGTTTATCATGATTTGGGCCTCCATATATCAAGAAAAATTCAAACAAGGTTTACTGCGCTGTCCTGTCCAACGTGACAGCCACTAGTCACACTTAACCTTAGAGTTAGTTGCTCATTTGTGTCCGATTTTTGTGACCCCTTGGACTGCAGCCCACCAGGCTCCTCTGTCCGTGGAATTCTCCAGACAAGAATACTGGAGTGGGTTGCCTCCAGTGTTGCCTCCAACACTTGACCTACCTACATTACATTAAACTAGTTAAAATGCATTAAAATTACAAATATGGTTCCTAAGTCGCACTAGCCACATTTCAGGTCCTCGAATGGCCACACGTGGCCACCCTACTAAATGGTGCAGGTATGGAACATTGTCTCCATTCTTGCAGAAAGTTCTCTTAGACAGCTGCTTAGAAAACTGGCTATGAGTTTCCTTCCTCCTCTTCTTCCCCGTTTTCCCATCATAATCATATTCTGGTGGGTTTATTTATATTTTCATTGTAAATTGACATTTAATTCTGTGGTCCTCAGACCATCATCTTCAAGCTTCCATTTCCTGCACTTTCCCTCCGTACTTGGAAAGAAAACAAGTAGGAGAATTCTCACAGTGTACTGAAATTTTGCTGTGAATTAATTTCTAGAATGTACCGTGTGGTCTCCTTCCTGCATCCCACAGTGAGCTGACTTCTCACCTATCAGATTTCAGCTTAGACTGTCTCCAGGGAGTCTTCCCCACCACTCCTCCCAGCCCCCAAGCCTGGATTACATGTCCTCGTAGTTAAAACTGCCACAGTAACCTGGCTTCCCCCTGCCTATTGTACTTGATTGTTTCCTGTCTCCTCTCTCCCACTGAACCAGCTTGCTGAGGCCAGGGACCAGCCTGTCCTGTCCCCCGGGGTATGTGCATCCTTAGGGACACTGCCTGAGACTGTGGAAGGAGGGAACAGTGGGCTACACGAGGAGGGGGCCATAACTGAGTAACTTAACATTAGGATGGGGTTCCGTCCACCAGCCCACCACCCGGGTAAGGAGTCTGTTCCAGAGGAGGAATGATCAGAAACACCACCATTCTGTCTGGCCACTTTCCAAATACACCTCAGTGCCCTGAGCTGTTTCTCCAGGAGCGATGTTGGCACATTCAAAACACTTGTGCGCTCTTCTGGTTAAAGTTCATGGTTTTCATCTCATCGGAAGTGATGTTGAAAGACACACATAAACTAATGAGATGATGCTGGGAAAGTGATTAAAGATGGGAAGGTGGAGCTGAAGCATGGTGATAATAGGATAGAAAGTTTTGCCATGTCTGTCTGCAAGCAGCTGTTCTGGGCATCACAGACCAAGTCTCACCAACCCAAATGACCCCATGGGGAGGTGGCTGTATCCAGGAAAGGTAGGAAGCAGGGTAGATAACAGAAGTCCCAGCTCAGTCTAGCTTTAAAGATGAATTTATCTTCCCGAGTATCAGGAAACATAGAGATTGGAGGCTCAGAGTCGGTGGATCCAGTGTCTCAACAGTGCCAGGGAGGATCCAGCTCAGCCAGCCTGGGTGTTGGCTTCATCCTTAGGCTGGTAGGGAAGTAGCTGCTGCTGGCAGGTGCAGACATCCTATCTGAGACCTCAGTGTCCAGTTAAAGAAGAGAGAGCGCCAGTTCTGGTCACTGGAGAGGGGAGGAGGTAGCCATGGCTGAGTCAACTGAAACACCTGGAATCAGTGCAACAGATCTGAGTGTCTCCTACAAGCACTAAGACCACCTAGCCCCAAACACGCCCTCCTATCCCCAGCCTGTGGATTTAAAAAGTCCTTTTAGCCTGCACCAATGTGGAAAATACTGAGTGAAAACCCTTTATTCCATTAGCTAATAGCAGTTAATACCTTAGAAATGATCTAACTAAGGGGACAAATGCAGAACACAGAAAACTCCCAGGATGAGAAGACAGAGCCTCAGAGAAGAGCTAGAAGGGCTCACCAAAGACGAATTGTAACCCTTCAAGTCTTACTGGAACCAACAGGAACCCTACTGTATCAGATCAGATCAGATCAGATCAGTCGCTCAGTCATGTCCGACTCTTTGCGACCCCATGAATCACAGCACGCCAGGCCTCCCTGTCCATCACCAACTCCCAGAGTTCACTCAGACTCACGTCCATCGAGTCAGTGATGCCATCCAGCCATCTCATCCTCTGTCGTCCCCTTCTCCTCCTGCCCCCAACCCCTCCC
>NW_011495057.1:5768299-5778291 GCF_000754665.1 Bison bison bison | reverse complement strand
GCTCAGCCTTCTTCACAGTCCAACTCTCACATCCATACATGACCACAGGAAAAACCATAGCCTTGACTAGACGAACCTTTGTTGGCAAAGTAATGTCTCTGCTTTTGAATATGCTATCTAGGTTGGTCATAACTTCCCTTCCAAGGAGTAAGTGTCTTTTAATTTCATGGCTGCAATCACCATCTGCAGTGATTTTGGAGCCCAAAAAAATAAAGTCTGATACTGTTTCCACTGTTTCCCCATCTATTTCCCATGAAGTGATGGGACTGGATGCTATGATCTTAGTTTTCTGAATGTTGAGCTTTAAGGCCACTTTTTCACTCTCCACTTTCACTTTCATCAAGAGGCTTTTGAGTTCCTCTTCACTTTCTGCCATAAGGGTGGTGTCATCTGCATATCTGAGGTTATTGATATTTCTCCCGGCAATCTTGATTCCAGCTTGTGTTTCTTCCAGTCTAGCGTTTCTCATGATGTACTCTGCATATAAGTTAACCTACTGTATAGCACAGGAAATTAGACTCAATATTTTATAATAGCCTATAAGGGAAAAGAATAGATGCGTGAGTGTGTGTGTGTGCACATTTGTGTGCTCAGTCGTGTCCGACTCTTTGTGACCCCATAAACTGTAGCCTGCCAGGCGCCTCTGTCCATGAAATTCTCCAGGCAAAAATTATGGAATGGGTTGCCATTTCCTTCTTCAAGGGATATTCCAGACCCAGGAATCAAACTGGTGTCTCCTACAGCTCGTGCATTGGCAGGCAGATTCTTTATCACTGTGGCACCTGAGAAGACCAGATATATATACATATACATATATATATATGTGTGTGTGTGTGTGTATGTGAAATGAAAGTGTTAGTTGGTCAGTCGTATCCGAATTTTTGTGACCCCATGGACTATAACCTGCCAGGCTTCTCTATCCATGGGGATTCTTCAGGCAGAAACACTGGAGTCGGTATCCATTCCCTTCTCTAGGGGATCTTCCAGACCCAGGGATAGAACCTAGGTCTCCAGCATTGCAGGGAGATTCTTTACCATCGGAGCCACCAGGGAAGCTGTATAGATATAGAGATAGATATTATAGCTGAATCATTTTGCTGTGCCCATGAAACTAACACAGCATTGTTACATCTACTATATTTCAGTTAAAAAAACGGGGATGGGGGGAGACTTCTCTGATGGTCCAGTGGCTAAGAGTCTGTGCTCCCAATGCAGGGGCACAGGTTTGATCCTCAGTCAGGAAACTAGGAGAAGGGGATGACGGAGGACAAGATGGTTGAATGGCATCACCCACTCAATGGACATGAGTTTGAGCATGTCTAGGAGATGGTGAAGGACAGGGAATTCTGGCGTGCTGCAGTCACAAAGTCACAGGGTTGCAAAGAGTCGGACACAACTGAGCGACTAAGGGAACTAGATCCTGAAGCCGCCACAGAGAGAGAAGATCCTGTGTGCCACAAGATCTGGCAGAGACAAATCAATTAAAAAAAAAAAAAAAGTCTTACTAATCTGCCTGAGCCCACCCATTAGGAAACTTTGACCTAAAGGGTTAATCCCCCACCTCCCATCCTCCCCCCACAAGGAAACACTGGTTTAATTTTAAATTTAGCAATATCCATACATATATGATTTCCAGTGTACATGGTATATATTCTGAGAAATCTGGATTCCTTCAACCGATCAGTTACGCTTTCTTTTTTCCTCCTTCTCCGTAGACCTGGCAGTGTTAGAGCTGTGCTGAGTGAGGTCACAGTCTAACTACAGTATTAACCCTGCAAATCTGTTCATTTTCACCCCAGCACCCTGAGGCAGGGTATAGAATGTGTCCAATTGAAAAACTATTACAGACGCTACAGTGCTGTGATGGACTGAATTGTAACAGAGACTAGGGTGTGTGTGTGTGTGTGTGTGTGTGTGTGTGTCTTTAGCCAAGAAATCATTTTCTAAAAGCAAGTCAGGTAGTACGTAGTTCTTAAAAGTGGATTATATTATTGTACTTTTATGATTGTACTTTTAAAGGAAAAAACGCATTTCTGACACCCAGATTTTAAAATGCTGTTGACTATTTCAGCCTTCACTGCTTTACATTTCCTACTGACGTGTGTCCTTGTTTTTTTAGTTCTTTTCTCCATCCAGTACCTCTTTCACTTTTCTCTCTGTGTTGCAATCATCCCTTGTGTTTTTTAATATCTATTTTGCATTGTTAAAAATATACAGGAACATGCAAAGAATAACACGGTGACCGTCTACAAACCCACTTCCCCCAGTTGAAGAAATAAAGCATGAACCCTTTCTATGACTGTTCCTGGGCTCTGTTTAATTCAGCATGGAGAAAAGCACCACACAGATGGTCAACATTTTGAGTAAAAGCTCAGTCACCACCCCATTCACAGTGGATGCGGAGTTTCAGAAGAAACGTGCATTCCCAGTCTTGCCTGGACATGTGGTTAATGCTAACTAGTCCAACAGTTGTGCCCCAGGTAACTCCTGAAGCTGTTTTGGATCATAAAATCTAGGATGTTTTGCAAATTTATATTTCATCATGCTGGGCTTTATGCACAAAAACTAGATGATTTCCCATTTGTAATCTCCATCAAAGGCATTTCTCAAAATCCCTTTATTATGCCTTATCACTGACTCTGCCGCACGTTATTTGCAAACAATCTCTGGCTAAACTGTAAATCTACAAGCACCCTCGTGGCGATCGCCTGGCAGAATTCAGACATAAGTGCTGTTTGAGCTTTCTCCTAATTGTAGATTCTAAATGTTTGACCCCCTTCTTTGAGTGCCAGAGACCTGACTTGACTTGTCTGTGGTTTGGGCTCTAATTTGAAAGCGATTGACCATGTTTGGATGGTGTTTGAAATATTTGCATTGTATCCACGGAAAGGATGGCAAGTTTTATTTTCTCAAGAGTACAGTTTCTTCAGCACGTTCTTGTGCCATCGTGTGATGTCCTCCTTCTGCTTTGTTTGCTTCCAGGATATCTTTGCCTGTGGGGCAGCACATTGCGCCCGGCCATGTGCCTCAGCCCCATCTTGGAAAATGATCTCTACTACAAGCTCAGCACGCACAAGAGCGGCTGGCTCATGGCTCCCAAGCACGTACCTGACCACTGGAGGGGACACGCCTTTCAAAGTGTGCCCAGTTCCATAGTCTTCTAGTGAGAGAAGCAGGAACCCAGTGGGTAGATGGGGGTTATTTTTTTGTTTGTTTCATCTGTTGACTGATGAATTTCTGGTACCTGTTTACAAGCTTGCTTTGAGTGTGTGAACTGATGGTTAGACCAGTCATGCCCCCTTTTTCCTGATTTGGAAGAAACCATTCTGCAGAACCCAAGTGCTAAAAGTCTGTATTTATCCCCAGCCCATAGCAATAAGGTAGTTTTCCAAGAGAAGGATAAAGCATATGTATTTTATCTGGATGGAGACCGTTTCAAGTATTGATTATCTTTTCATTTGTAATGAATAGTAGTTCTCCACAAGCCATTAACCAGTTGTTAAATGCAAGAATTCATTAGTAAAATAAGCTGTCACAGTGCATGGTTCTATGTGAAATGAACATTAGTTCAGCTCCTTGATTCTGAGCATTGGAAGTTTTCCTTTTCTTTGTCATATATCTCGGAGTTTTTTCACATGCGTGATAGTAAAAGTGAGAGCTTGTTGATTTTCCAGAATTTATTAGTGAACAAATATCAGCGCTAGTCACTGGCTTATTCTGTAGGAGGTATGCATTTCCTTTCTCTCCACTGAATAAAGCAAACATGTCTAAACTTGCTTTTCTCTCTGTAGGACAGTCGGCCCAATATGTCAAGACCTCTGATCACTAGATCTCCTGCATCTCCACTGAACAATCAAGGCATTCCTACTCCAGCACAGCTCACAAAATCCAACGCACCTGTCCACATTGACGTGGGCGGCCACATGTACACCAGCAGCCTGGCCACCCTCACCAAATACCCCGAGTCAAGGTAATCCGAAAGTGCATGTATTTGATGAGCTAACTGTTCTTCCTTTGACCAGCTTTGCAGCGTGGCCTCACTGCGGCCAGGAGTAGAACGTAAAGGCATCACGCACCTGCGTGCCTCCCCCGCTCCAACCCCTGCCCCAGACGCTGCCCTGGGACACAAACGTAAATCTGTGAGTCAGGGTTTGATCCAGAGCTTAGCCGAGTACGCATGAGAGTGTCACCGAGGATGGAGTTCTGTGATATTTCGCTCCTCTGAGATCTTCACATTTCTTAGCATAGTAAACAAAGGATGGTAATTTCTCCCCCTGACCTTTCTTCTGTCCTCTTCTGCTAAAACACACTTTCTTATCAAGTCTTAGAATTTTATAAGGGATCACTTGGCCCTCCAACTTGTGAACTGGAAAAAAATCGAGACTCTTATCAGTAGGGCAGTATATTTAGAACAGCTGGCAAAAGTCCAGAAAGATAGTCTCGCTTAAAAAAAAATGAAGGGCAGTGGAACTGTAAGAGCTCAAGGCAGATAAGCAAATATAAAAAGGATGTGAAGGGGGGAGGCTGTTCTACAGACAGGCTGTGTATACCACTCTGAGGAGAGCTCGCCTCCTAAGTCCCCGTCCACTCATTTCTAAAGGAGTTCCAAGGAAACAATTTACTTTGCACCCCCGGACCCCACTGCCCCCCCCACCTCAGCACATCTGGATCTGGGGGCTGTGGCAGAACCTATTAGGGAGTTTATCTTAGGCGGTTAGGCTGTTGAGTAGAGAAAGAGGCATGAGCTCACATGGGCTGATGTCAAGATAAAGAGTTTTCCCTACTTGTTTCTGCTCAAATGAAATGGAAACAGAGCACTTGGGCTTCAGAAGAGCACTCATTGCATTTTTTGAGCACCTCCTATAATGTGACAGGTATCAGGTAACTTACAGCCTAAGGAGAGAGCACTGATGAAATCACTGTCATAACTGCACGAAGACTGCTCTTTTGGTTTTTGTTAATCTCACTTCACTATCTGATAATTTTATAAAGGAATATGCATGTGTGCCAAGTCGTTTCAGTCGTGTCTGACTCTTTGTGACCTTATGGACTGCAGCCCACCAGGCTCCTCTGTCCATGGGATTCTCCAGGCAAGAATACTGGAGTGAGTTGCCGTGCCCTCCTCCAGGGGATCTTACTGGCCCGGGGATCGAACCTGTGTATCTTGTGTCTCCTGCGCTGTAGGTGGATTACCACTGAGCCGTCAGAGAAGCCCCAGTAGGATAATATGCTACTGCTAAGTCACTTCAGTCGTGTCCGATTCTGTGCAACCCCATAGACGGCAGCCCACCAGGCTCCCCCGTCCCTGGGATTCTCCAGGCAAGAACACTGGAGTGGGTAGGATAATATATTGAGTCATAAATAATAATTGAGTTAAATAAAATATATCAAATTGATTTCACCTGTTCCTTTTTACTCTTAATGTGGCTACCAGAAAGTACAAAATTACATGTGTGTCTCGCTCTTTATTACTGTCGGACAGCACTGAACTATATATACAGAGATTTAAAAAGCATATACATAATTAAACCTCTCCCTCTCCCAACCTCCTGATACTTAACATATATCATAAATTGAATATCTCTTTCTCCAACTTAATAAGAGAAGATACAGTGTTCATCTTTTTTTCTCAATCTTTCTCTGTGCTTCCTTGTCACATACAGTGAGCTGTGGTATCCAGAGAGCAACATCAGAAATAATTTGTGGTTCATTATTCCCAGGTTTGAATCTTGACACTCCCATTTAATAGTTATTTGGACCTAGGTAGGTTCAATTTCTAAGCGCCTATGTTCTATCTTGTGAAATAGACACAAATATTTATTCTTCCACGGTTATTGGGAGGATTATACGTGATTACAGAAAGCACGCCATGGCCCTGTGCCCAACACATAGTATTGCCTTTATACTTAATCCTCTGCCAAACCCAGCAATTGTTTCTTCTCAAACTGCCTTCCAAATTCCAAATATATACCATTCCTTCATTTCCTAGATCACAGTAACAGCCTCACTTCTGGATTCTTGCCTGGATTCTTACAGGCTCAAAGGCCTCCTTGCTTGTATCTTCTGGTCCTTTATCTTTAATGTTGTAGAACTGCTGAGCCATTCCAAGGAGATGTTTTTAACCATATGTCCAGACTTTTGGAAACAAGCCTTACAAGTAGCTTCTGTTTCTGTTGCTTACACCTAAAGCAGATGACACTGGTCAGAAGACAATGGTGTGGATGTTGAATTGGTCACCGTGTGTTGCTTTGCTTCCCCTTGGATTTGGGGCAGAGGGACTTGGAAAGCAATTAAATGGTCATTTCAAAGCAGCAGTCAGTTTAATGGGATCAATCCCAGGAGATGCTAGTGGTAAAGAATCTGCCTGCCAATGCTAGAGATGTAAAAGACTCAGGTTCGATCCCTGCGTTGGGAAGATCCCCTAGAGGAGGAAATGGCAACCTACTCCAGTATTCCTGCGTGGGAAATCCCATGGACAGAGGAGCCTGGAGGGTTACAGTCCATGGGGTTACAAAGAGTCATACATGACTGAACTTCTGAACACAAAACCACAACTTTTAGTAGCCAGAGATATAGGGAAGAAATAGTTCTTCATGTTTTTTTCCATAGCTGTCAGATACTCCTTCCAAATTCTAGGAAAATCTCACCATATCATCAATGTTTGGGGGATACATTTTAGGATATTAGGTTGGCCGTGGCCATGGAATGAGAAATAATAATTCCAAGCCAAGTTCTCTAGATTCTAGGGTGTCTTGAACCCTTCTCAGCCTGTGGGACCTTTCCCAGCCCCCTGGTTCCTCTTTTATCCATCTTTTCCTTGGTGTAGCCCAGAGGGGAAGGGGTTTTTCCTTGGTTTTCTTTTCAAGGATTTCAAGAGGAGACCTGTAGTATAAAAGTACAATGCTGTTTGTAACAAGTGATCTTAAAAGATATGATGTCTTTCTGTAAATCAAAGGTCCTGCAAGAGTCTTTACTTCATTTTGAAATATCGTAGGTGATTTTTTATTCTATTTCTATTTACTGTCTTCTAGACTAAAGATTACCGTTAAAACAGTGGTCCCCAACCTTTTTGGCACCAAGGACGGGTATCATGGAAAATCATTTTAACACAGACCGGGATGGGGAGGTTTTGGGGTGATTCAAGCACATTACATGTATTCTGCACTTTATTTCTATTATTGTTACATCTGCTCCACTTCAGATCATCAGGCATTAGATTCCAGAGGTTTGGGACCCCTGCTTTAGAACATTGTCCCCAGAAAGTGGTAAATTGGACACAGGTAAACATTAGAAGCACCTGGGAAGCATTAAAAGACCATGCGAGACCCCAGACAATGAAACAAGAACCTCTGCAATTTTCCTGAGCAATCCTGATTTTCACCATACGGCTCTATATGGTCCCTCCAAGTGAATATAGGTCTTTTACTCAATGAATATTTTGATATTTTGTGCTATATCATAATGGCCATTCCACCATTGAAAATACATCTCCATCTTCATTTCTTTAATTAGCAAGGTTCCCTGAGGTATGCACTGATGTGCCCTATTTTTTTTTTTTTTTGGTTTACAAGCCCTAAGTAAGGATTCAGTAAGCGAGTTGACTTCTACATTTTACAACAAGGTTAATTACTCACATTGTTATTCACTTTTATTATCAGGTGGGTTTTAGCTAACAGGACTGGACATAAGGGTTCAAATTAACTGTAGTACTGCATATATCTATGATGTGGTGTGTCTTTACCAGTGTTTCATGTAAGATGCAAAACAGGTCTTTGGAGGTGTTTATGAGACAGAGGCTGATCCATACCACCTCAGTGATGATCACTGTTCCGTTTCAGGGGAACTTTGCACGTGTCGTTTCAGTTGTATCTGACTCTTTGTGACCCTATAGACTGTAGCCCACCAGGCTCCTCTGTCCGTGGGATTCTCCAGGCAAGAATACTGGCGTGGGTTGCCTAAGCCTTCCTCCAGGGATCTTCCAACCCCAGGGATCGAATCTGAATCTCCTGCGATTCCTGCACTGCAGGTGGATTCTTTATTGTCTGAGCCACCTGGGAAGCCCTCATAGGAGCCTGCTGCTAAGTCGTTTCAGTCATGTCCGACTCTGTGCAACCACATAGACGGCAGCCCACCAGGCTTCCCCGTCCCTGGGATTCTCCAGGCAAGAACACTGGAGTGGGTTGCCATTTCCTTCTCCAATGCATGAAAGTAAAAAGTGAAAGTGAAGTCGCTCAGTCGTGTCCGACTCTTAGCGACCCTATGGACTGCAGCCTACCAGGCTCCTCCGTCCATGGGATTTTCCAGGCAAGAGTACTGGAGTGGGGTGCCATTGCCTTCTCTGCTCATGGGAGCCTACAAGTCTCCAATTCTGGCTGCTTTTGGAATTGGAATCACCAGGAAAACCACCCAGTTTGGATCTGTAATAATTTTACATCAAATAAGTGAAACCAAAAACTAAAAAGTGTCAAGAAAAAATATTATCAGCATTAAAATATTTTAAATAGATATACAAGGAGTTTGTTAGCTTGATTTCTAAGTTGTAAATATCTAGACAAATGAGAGGTGAACCTCACTTATAATCTTGCCTTGTGCCCTGCACAGTTTAAGAACAGACCTGATTATATCTAACGCAAAAATCCAAGGTCCCCACTAACATCATTGGGAACAAAAATCTAGGTATCTAATTTGTCCTAAGTAAGTAATATTGGTAACAAATTACATAGCCTTTTTAAAACCTCCTAATGCACTCATCTCACACACTAGTAAAGTAATGCTCAAAATTCTCCAAGCCAGGCTTCAGCAATACATGAACTGTGAACTTCCAGATGTTCAAGCTGGTTTTAGAAAAGGCAGAGGAACCAGAGATGAAATTGCCAACATCCGCTGGATCATGGAAAAAGCAAGAGAGTTCCAGAAAAACATCTATTTCTGCTTTATTGACTATGCCAAAGCCTTTGACTGTGTAGATCACAATAAACTGGAAAATTCTGCAAGAGATGGGAATACCAGACCACCTGACCTGCCTCTTGAGAAACCTATATGCAGATCAGGAAGCAATAGTTAGAACTGGACATGGAACAACAGACTGGTTCCAAATACGAAAAGGAGTATGTCAAGGCTGTATATTGTCACCCTGCTTATTTAACTTCTATGCAGAGTACATCATGAGAAACGCTGGGTTGGATGAAGCACAAGCTGGAATCAAGATTGCTGGGAGAAATATCAATAACCTCAGATATGCAGATGACACCACCCTTATGGCAGAAAGTGAAGAGGAACTAAAAAGCCTCTTGATGAAAGTGAAAGAGAAGAGTGAAAAAGTTGGCTTAAAGCTCAACATTCAGAAAACTAAGATCATGGCATTGGGTCCCATCACTTCATGGGAAATAGATGGGGAAACAGTGGAAACAGTGTCAGACTTTTTTTTTCTGGGCTGCAAAATCACTGCAGATGGTTACTGCGGCCATGAAATTAAAAGATGCTTACTCCTTGGAAGGAAAGTTATGACCAATCTAGATAGCATATTCAAAAGCAGAGACATTACGTTGTCAACAAAGGTCCATCTAGTCAAGGCTATGGTTTTTCCAGTGATCATGTATGGATGTGAGAGTTGGACTGTGAAGAATTGATGCTTTTCAACTGTGGTGTTGGAGAAGACTCTTGAGAGTCCCTTGGACTACAAGGAGATCCAACCAGTCCATCCTAAAGGAAATCAGCCCTGGGTGTTCATTGGAAGGCCTGATGCTGAAGCTGAACTCCAATATTTTGTCCACCTCATGTGAAGGGTTGACTCATTGGAAAAGACTCTGATGCTGGGAGGGATTGGGGGCAGGAGGAGAATGGGACGACAGAGCATGAGGTGGCTGGATGGCATCCAACTCAATGCACATGAGTTTGAGTGAACTCCGGGAGTTGGTGATGGACAGGGAGGCCTGGCGTGCTGTGATTCATGGGGTCGCAAAGAGTCGGACACGACTGAGCGACTGAACCTG
>NW_011495057.1:5754216-5768199 GCF_000754665.1 Bison bison bison | reverse complement strand
AATATCTACCTAGCCACTAAATAAATGTCCTAGGCAAGAATATTGGAGTGGGTTGCCATTTCCTTTCCCAGGGGATCTTCCTGGCCCAGGGATCAAACCCGGGTCTCCTGCATTGCAGGCAGATTCTTTACCATCTGAGCCACCCGGGAAGCCCATGCTTTAAAACAGTAGTCCTCAATCTTTTTATCACCAAGGACCAATTCTGTGGAAGATAGTTTTTCCATGAACTGCGCCAGGGATGGGGGACGATGGTTTCAAGATGATTCAAACACATTACATTTATTGTGCACTTTATTTCTATGTTACATCAGCTCCATCTCAGATCATCAGGCATTAGATCCTGGAGGCTGGAGATCCCTGCTTTAAAAGAAAACGTAAATCTGAGTTCAGAGTTAGGTCTATTTCAGCCTTAATGGTCACCTTGATCAAAAATAATATTAACAGCAGTTGTTATATTGATGCTATTCTGATGTGGACTTCTTAAAACCAGGAAGTGGGTTGATACAACTGATTAAGCAAACCTATCGGGTGGCAGTGAGGCAATGCCTAGCTAAAAGAGCTGCTAACCTGTAAGTGAAAGACAAGATCTCATGTTACAGTCCCCTGAATCATCCTATCTGTGTGCTTCACAGAGCTTTTATATCTTTTAAACCAAGTAAATGAGTTAACTCCCACATAAGATTATGCTGAATTGGTCTCTTCTGAATAGCAGCAGAGTTACTAAGCACACTGGCATATGTAGCTAATTGCAAAACCCAAGAGACTCAGCTTTCAGCCTTGCAGTCAACACCCATGGCCACCCAAGGGGTGTGTGTATCTGGTGCTTTAGGATGGCAGTGCTAGGCATGTGTGCCTTGCCAGCAGAGAGCCGGCTCTGGCAGGCTTCACCCCCAACGTGCTGGCCATTCCACGGCACTTTACCTGGAGCTGCACTGAAGGGAGGGCTTCCCGGTAACTTGGATTCAACCCCTTGTTTGGGAAGATCCCCTGGAGAAGGAAGTGGCGACCCACTCCAGTATTCTTGCCTGGAGAATCCCATGGACAGAGGAGCCTGGTGGGCTACTGTCCATGGGGTGGCAAAGAGTCCGACACGACTGAGAGACTAAAACAACAACGGCAGCACTGAAGGGAAAGCTGGGCGTGTGCAACATTAAGAGGTTGGTCGGCAGTTTCAGGACAATTGCATTCTCATGGTGTGGAATTCCAGGTAACTTCTGCGTGCCAGGCTCGGGAGTTTTCTGTAATCCTGTGTCAGGGCTGGGGGTTCTGCGCTCTGACTGTGACGTCAACAGTTCCAGTTCACACTGTGGTCCCTAGACACACACAGTGGGTCCCCAGGTGTCATCTCACAGGCTCACACTTTAGGATCTCAACAAAAATGCCCCCAAATTAATGTACCCTGTTTTGCAAACTGTTCCCTAAACATTCATTTGGAATTGCTGCATGGCACTGAATATAACTCAGGTGGTAAAAGAATCTGCCTGCAGTATGGGAGACCGAGATTCGATCCCTGGGTGGGGAAGATCCCCTGAAGAAGGGAAAGGCTACCCACTCCAGTATTCTGGCCTGGAGAATTCCACAGACTATATATAGTCCATGGGGTTGCAAAGAGTCAGACACGGCTGAGTGACTCTCACTTCACTTCAAATGGAAAGAGACAGCTGCTAGGGAAATGCCTGTGGACCTTCACACAATGAAGACAGTCTACTGATGAGCAGTTCTGATTGGTTGATCTTTACAAAAAACTAAAAGAAGGGACTTCCCCAGTGGTCCAGAGGTTGAGAATCCTCCTTGCAATGCAGCAGACTTGGGTCTGATCCCTGGTCGGGGAACTAGGATCCTGCCTGCCTTGGAGAAAAAACCCTCATACTGAGGCAACTGTTGAGACCATGTGCAGCAGCTAAGACCTGATACAGTAAAAAAATAAATAAATATACTTAAAAAAAGAAAAAGAAATTAGTTTATGCAGTGACTCAAAAGGAGGAAAAACACCTGGCCAATGAACAATGGAAAGTCTTTCCAGGATAATAAGGGAAATTTTTCTTCTTCTCTGTTTCTTCTTTTCATCTTCTTTTCATCAGCTTCAGTATCTTAGACTAGCAGATTCAGCCAAGTTGCTCTGCCTCTGGAGCAACATAGGCCTGAGTTTTAAAGTAATCTAGCTCATCAAGTCTTACCTTAGAGCATTATCCGAAGAAAAGTGCAGCCAAATTACAGGCACTGGCCTGTAGTTTTCCCTGTCATATTCTTTTATTCATTCCACAGATTTATTCTGTGTTCTCTATCAACTGTGGCATACACTAGCCAACAAAAGTCCTTGCTCTCTTGTTTACATGGGAGTGGGGTGGAAGACAGACAATAAACAAGTACACAATCAAATAACATTTGAGGTGGTATAAGCGAAGTAGGAAGAGAAATAAAACAGGTAAGTAGCCTTGGGATGTAGTTTGCTTCCTATGCTAAGTCTGCAGATAATTTTATTCTGTGGTCTCTTTCTTCAGGATACATCTTTATTTGTTCATCTACATTTTTCAAGACAAAATCTAGGTTACATTTCAGGGTCGATGCAGAAGCAGATCGTTGTGACTTTGGTATCACAGATCACCTTTGATCTGTGATCAACAGCCTGTCCTTTTTTTTTTTTTAAGTTTAAGTAATTAATTTTATTTTTTGCTTATTAATTTCTTTGGCTGCACTAAGTCTTCACTGTTGCACACAGGCCTTCTCTAGCTGCAGTGAGCAGGGGCTGCGCTCTAGCTGTGGTGCACGGGCATCTCATCGTGGTGTCTTCTCTTGCTGCGAAGCACCGGCTCTAGGGCTCCAGGGCTTCAGTAGTTGTGGCACTCGGGCTTAGCTGCCCTGTGGCACATGGAATCTCCCTGGACCAGGGATCGAAGCCCTGCCCCCTGCATTACCAGGCAGATTCTTTACCACTGGGCCACCGGGGGAGTCCCAGTGGCCTGTTCTGCGTTCTGTGATTCAACTTCTATTATATAACATGTGGCAGATACACATGTTCACCCTTCATCTCAGCTGGGGATGTTCAGGGTCATGTCTATTGTCCGGGCCGTGGGTACAGAACAGCTCCAGCCCCGTCCATCATGTCCTGATTACCTCGCTAGTTATATTAACCATAATGCTGTTTCTGGTACATTTTCTATATTTTTGCATCTGGTGGTGACTGAAGTTTTATTTGGTATTAACCGAAGTAGAGAGTTAACAGATGTTCAAAATAAACGTGGGCAGAAGGCCCTTGCAGGCAAATAATAACAAGGCTGGGATCCCTTAGCCCAATCCTTAGACACAGGAGAAGCGCCGGAGCCTTTGATGGCAGAGCAGTGACCATGGGCGGGGAGTAACACCGGGTGTTTAGAGTGAAACAGCTCAGGACAGGACTGTAAGCCCCATCTCAATTTTTAATAACGTCTCACTTGCCGAGCACTCAGCCTCGACTTAGATAGAAACCTCCTCGGAAAGCTCCTTCTAACTTAGGTCTCACCCTTGAATCCTTGGTACCTAGTATCAGGCGAGCCACAGTGGACATTCAAGAGTTTGCTTAATATGTGAATTAATTATTGGGTAAAATACTGTACCCAGCAGCCAGAGCTTCAAAACAGTGAAGGTTGAATAATCAAGTGAAGCTTTTCAAAATAGAAAATTACATTTAAAGCTGGCCTGGGTTCATCGCCTCCACCATTCCATGTGCCGCCATAACATTATAGGAGGGCCTGTTATTGACCTCATTTAACAGATAAGAACACACAGCTCCACAAGGCTCAGCAATGCGTTCACCCTTATTCAGCAAATGGGGAAAGACCAGGATTCCAGCTCCCTCTGGCTCCAGGACCTTGGTTTTTTATTCTTTTATTTATTAATTTATTTACTTTTGCTGACAAAGCAATGAAAGGGCGCCCGGGCGGAGAGCAGGGAGGGTAAGGGAACCCAGAAGAACAGCTCTGTCACATGGCTTGCAGTCTCGGGTTTTATGGTGGTAGGATTAGTTTCCCGGTTGTCTTTTATTCTTTTAAAGTCATGCGCTGAAGAATTGATGATTTTGAATTGTGGTGCTGGAGAAGACTCTTGAGAGTCCCTTTGGACTGCAAGGAGTTCAAACCAGACAATTCTAAAGGAAATCTACCCTGAATGTTCATTGGAAGGACTGATGCTGGAGCTCCAATACTTTGGCCACCTGTTGCAAAGAGCTGACTTGCTGGAAAAGACCCAAGACCCAGGCTGAAAAAGCCTGGCGTGCTGTAGTCCATGGGGTCACAAAGATTTGGACATGACTTAGCGACTGAATAACAATAACAACACAACAGAGCCATGCTTCTCAACCTTAGTGGCATGTTAGAATCAGCTGAGACCTGAAAAAGAAAACCTGGTCCTGCCCACAAAGATTTTGATTGCATTGGCCTTGAGCAGGGCCTGGGCGTGGGATTTGCTAATGCTTCCCACCTTCAGCCACGCAGTCCATCTTTCTACCTTCTGGAACTGTGTTCTAAAGGTGGGCTTTGGCCAAGGGAGCAGATCATCTACAATATCTCAAGCTCCTTTATTTTCAAGTGGCCTTCACCCAGCATTAGCTGGGGCATGTGGGACCCCTGGGTGCTGCAGCTCCCATGCAGGTCTCCTGCTGTAAGCTTGTGGCCCAGGGTTGTCCACATACCATGCCATCCATTTCTATGTGTCATGACTTGAAGAAACCTGAAAAGCACCACCTTAGATGGGGTAGTGGGATAAATGAGTCTTGTTCTTCCTTGCCACTGGGTTTCAGGAGGCTTTTATTTTCCATTTCCCATGTCCAGCATACACACCCTTCCCATAGCAAGGGGCAAAGTTGGCCTTGGACCAGTGACCGTGCCACCTGCTGATGGCTGCTGGGTTGCACCTGTGAAGAGAAATCCATTAGGAAAACTTTCAGGAACCAGCTTTGGCCCCGGCATGCTGTGCCCAGGGGGAGGAATGGTCTAGGGGATGCCAGGACAGGTAAGGCTGCTCATCAGGTTAGGGGTCTCTATGCCCACTGATGCATACTCACCACCTCTCTGTTGGGCTCCTCCTTGTCTTTTAAAGCAGTGAAGCCGAGTGCAAGATGCTATAGACTATCTCACATTCACACCCCTGTGCAAAACACACGTGCATGCACCCATCAGAAACATCATTTTCAAGATTTTTTTTTTCTTTTTCTTACTTTCTAAAACAATTTTATTTTATATTGGAGTATAGTTGATTAACAATGCTCTATTAGTTCCAGGTGTACAGCAAAGTGATTTAGTTACATGTATAAATGTACATTCTTTTCCAAATTCTTTTCCCATTTAGGTTATTACAGAATATTGAACAGATTTCCCTGTGCCATATACAGTAGGTCCTTGTCGGTTACCTATTTTAAAAATACATCTATGTCAATTCCAAACTTTCAATCTATCGCTCTGATCATTTCTCACTGGTAACCATAAGAACAGTTTCTATAGCAGCTAATTTTCCTTAACATTTGATCTTCTTTGATCTAATTAACCAAAATCTATAAAAGCTATAGGCATGGTAAAAAATTTTTTTTCTCATGCAATCATGAACAACTTGATATTTTCAGGAATAATATCCAGTGTAGAATTTTTAGTTAAGTGACTTTAAAGGTATCATCAACCACACCATATTCCAAAATAGAAAAGTTTGGCATCTTTACTCTTAGCTTCAAGATTTTTTAAATGTGTTTCTAAAACATGCCCCCTAAGCTTATGCTTCAGGTTTTAAGCCAAATAATAGGTCTACGAGTAGTCTTCAGCAACTTGTACTGTGCCTGGCAATGCTGGGTAAGTATTTGTTGAATGAGTTTTGTTTTGTTGAGCGGCATGAGTTTTGCTTTGACCTGGAGCAGCTTAACCAGGGCTGCTTGACCAGGGCTGCTTCAGCTCAACCACCTTTTGAATCATCAGATGCTATGGTGATGTCAGATCTTAACGGCAGGCCTAGTCCAATCTGGGAAGCAAAGATTAACACCCCAGTCTCTCCAAAGCAGAGCCTAGAAAGGGATTTTCTAGTCTAATTACCCTGAATCGAAAAAGTAAGGAGAAGGGAATCCATGAGTCTGGTCGTAACCCAGACACCCATGAACCAGATGAACAGAAGGGTAACACCTGCCTTCAGAATGTTTTCCTCCCACTGATAACTTCCTCCCTGAACCTCTCAGATCAGGATCATCTCCAGATGCTTGGGGTAAAAATGATGCAGGTTCCTCCACTCTGCCCATGTGTATCCCAGGATGTGAGGGAAATGAGCAGTTTCCATTGACATCCAGGTGATCCACCTACATCTCAGAGTTTGGGCCCAGATCTGCAGAGGACTGTAAAACACGAACGTATCCACCTGCAGCCTGGTGGAAATGGTGGTGGCGTGGCCAGGGACACGTGGTTAGTGCGATGCTTTTCTTGTTGAGTCTTTCTTGATTCTCAGCACTTGGGACTATAATACAGACTGTGCTCATTTTGATCTGTCACAATGAATAATGTCATTGAGCAACACCAATGTCGTTTTTGCTGTGTGTTTATAATCATATTTTCATATTTCCTGAAGAAAGTACTTTTACAATAAACTATATATTCTATTTACTTACTTGAAAAAAGTTAATTTGTAGGTATTTCACAGAAGAGTCCATTCATCTCATCCAAGGTTAACCTGTGAAAAATATGCTCTGCTTTACTGTGTTCTTGAGAACAATTCCATTAAAAGGGCTTAAAATTACCAACGTTAATTTTACACAACCCAGCTCACAAATCTCCCACGACTTTGGTTCCCCAAACCCTTTAGTTTCTGTTGGTTACATAATTCTGATTCTGCTTGAGTGCTTCGAGAGCTTTTTCATGGCAAAGGAGAACGAACATTAATTTTAGGTGAATTTCCAAAAGACAGACTACATTTTGGCTCTGTAGGGAGCTTTGTGAGTAGAATATTACACCCCACCGTGGCTTGGGTCTACCATATTGGTCTTGATACCATCTTCCCAAATTGCTGTGGTCTACAGAGAGTTGAAAACTCTCTGTATCTCCCTGTATCAGAACACAGCAAGGTGTGTATGCTATATGTATTCTTGGCTGGAATAAACAATGTATAAGTCATTCTGAAGTTGAAGGCTCTTTTTTTATGAAGCCAATGCAGAAACTAAACTTTTCCTCCCTTCCAAAGAGAAGCATTTATTCAAAACAAAAGCACATGGTGTTACAATTTGCATGTAAACTCTGAGGACTTAAGAACAAAAACAATTTTGAAAGTCACAGTGAAGGATCCCTGATGGGTCCGCTGTACACCCACATGTCCTCGGCCGAAGCCTGAGCTGTGGTGCTAGATGTGTCCGTTTCATGTCTGGTAGTTCTTTCTATTATTGATATATAAATAACCGATATTAAAATGCCACTTCTTTGCATTAGAAATGCAGGATTCATTGTCTCAAATCGATGAATTATCAATACTCTGCTTCCAAATGGTAACTCTCGAGGTGCCTGGAGACAGAAAGTTGTGACAATCTGTCTCCAAAGCAGCAAGCTGAAGTAGGTACATAAGGCTTTACGCGTGGCTTCCGATTGTGCCCAGGGTGGTCCTTTTGGGAGGATGAAGGATGTGAGAGGTGGCGGGGGGTGGGAAGTGAGCTGTGCTCTTACGGGCATATGCTTTTCCTGTGGTCTTATTCCCAAGGCAGACACCTAAGGGTTCTAACTGGGTGGCAATTCTGTTTGCCAAAAAATAAAAAAATAAAAAATTTGGTCCCACAGATGTAACAGGGTTTTGCTGGACTGTCTGAATCTAGTCAAGACACAGTCAGTAGAAAGGACACCATCACTTGGATAACGTTCTCCTGCTGCCTCGTAGACGCCATGTTTGCTTAGTAATGACCTCACTGTGTGTCTTTTTCAGTGGTGATGATTATTTTTCCTCCTGTGCAACTTCTCGTATTGTGTTCCCCATATTCAGAAGATAAATGACAACTGTGCACATCAGCTAACCGCCACTTTCAAACAGTGGCCTACCTCGCCCGGCTCAGAGAGCTTCGTAACTAGAGGTGAATCTCAACTCGCCCAAACCTGTTTCAGTGATTTGAACCAAACGTGCTTCAGAGCTCCCACCCCACCTTGTGAGGTCTTGGCTAGGCCCCGGCCACCCCTCCGAAAACTGACTTAAAAAAAAACACAGCTTAGGAGGCCCTGAGGGCTTCAGACCTTACCTCAGAAATGAAACTTCTAGTCTTGAAGCAGTACAAAACAGTCAGTGTCAAAGAAAAAAAGGATTTTTTTTTCCCTTTTATTCACTGTGAAATAATACTTATTCATTTAGCCTAGTGACAATAAAAGATTTCAAAGGCAAATACAGACTATTTAAAAGGTAAAGAAATTTTATAATCTGTTATAAAAAGCAGATCACTAATACAACATTGTAAATCAACTATACTTCAATAAAAAAGGGAAAAAATCAGATCAATAGTCCAAGAAAACTATCCTCTTGACAGAGAGAAAACCAAATTCTAACTTTGTACCACCTTATTTATTAAAATGTGTTCCGGGGACAGAGCTGGGTGGAGGGAGGGGTGGGGCGGCCACAAAAAAAAAATAAAACAACAACAAAAAAAAATAAAATAAAATGTGTTCCAATCTTAACCAGTTCTGACAACATATAAAGCTCCTTTATCAAGGGTTTTTTTTTTCCATAAAACTCCTACAGATTCTCTTCACCTTCAGGTTTCTTCCTTTTGTCATTTTCTCTTTTTTTAACCTCCTGGGGAAAAAAAAAGGAAGCATATATATTTAAGTGTATCTTGCTAACCCATAATCTTAGGGACCCTGAGGAAGGTACTTCATCACAACATAATCATTTTGAGGATACATTGCAAAAGGAATAAGGTGGTGTGAAGGATGGAATTCGGAGAAGATTGCTGGACACATTAAGTGAAAGTGTTAGTCGCTCAGTCATATCTGACTCTTTGAGACTCCATGGACTGTAGCCGCCAGGCTCCTCTATCCATGGACTTTCCCAGGCAAGAATATTGGAATGGATAGCCATTTCCTTCTCCAAGGGATCTTCCCAACTCAGGGATGGAACCCAGGTCTCCTGCATTACAGGCAGATTCTTTACTGTCTAATCCATGTTAAAATGAACTAGAACAAGGTTATAACAGCCTAGTGAACTTAAGGAGCCGTGAGCAGTGCAATTGAAGTTCTGGTCTCCACTCTGGCAAACAATCTATGATGATTACAAAAACCCAACAGTCATGATACAGTTTGTATTTCCAAGTATATATCCTGCCAGGCTCTTAAAGAACACGTTTGTAATACTTCATGTAGATTTTTAAACTTTGAGAAAGTCATTATTTGTAAAAAGCAGCTTTGGTTTTAGTGCACTTTCCCTCAAGACTCGAAAGTAAAACTTATGGGAGCAACAGATATGGGAAACAGTGGTATCAGGTGACTTCTGCAGTTTGTCCCATTTATATGATCACAGTAAGGAAGAGGAAACATGAGAAAATCTTGTCATTAGCAGGGAGACTTTTTTTTTCTTTAAATGTGTTGTAGGTCAGTGCTTGGTTCTGGTTTTTGTTGGAAGGGATGAGGAGAAACATCGGTAGATACATCTACCGCCCAGCGAGTCTATGGACCGGCTTGGCGCCTTTGGGTAAATTCTTAAACTGTGATAAACCAAGCCTGAGTCCCAGAAGGGCGTCGACAGTTGCACAAGACGTGCACACCTATGACAACGCATTGTTGATCCTGGTGCAGCCAAAGGCAGGTGCTGTCAGTAAGCACCCTCCTGATTTCTCAACCCCCCACACCCGAGAATGTTGTCTTTGAATCATGAGCTGATAAAAACTTCATATTTTTCACATGTCACTTTTGATTTAGTGACTGTGTAAATAATCTTGCAACATAAATTCAAAACCTTAAGCCTCTCAAAGTACAAAGCTAACCAGGCACATCATCCTTCATGATTTGAAGAGATAATTGAACGGTGTTTTCAACAAAAGGGTGGTATGGATATTTTATATATTCTTTAAAACGTGTAGATGCTTTTGAAGCTGTGTAAATATGACTCTTGTCCGGTTAGCAGCTTTCTTTCCTTCTTAGCTTCTGAGGTGGTATAACTCACAGTCCTGGGGCTAAATCTCCTCCCTTTTGGCTGTGTCATCTCAAAGCCTAGTTTGTGAAAGTGTTTTTAAGCCTCCTAGTCACTCTGAAGTTATACAGTGATAGAATAATTCATTTTCATTCATCTAACCACCTTTCAATCCTCCTGAGTTTTTGAATGATGCTCTGTTATAAGACCTTTGAACAGTGTCAGTAATGGCTGTGTGTGTGTGTATGTGTGTGTGTGTGTGTGTGTGTGTAGGAGCAGGAAAGGGATACAAAGGAGTCAGTATAGATTCACTTACTTTCTTCCATACATCTCCTTTTAAGTTTTCACAAAGCATTTACATAGTCCGAAGGTAAATTGTATTTTTCTTCTTTCTTTTTTGTTTTATCAAGCACTGGGTGAAGCCTCTGGTTTTTCACATTTAGGTACTATGCAAAATATGTAAGTGCTTTGTTGTAAACTGCTGTTTTGCTGGTCCCATTACAAGTAGGAAAACACTGTTAAATTGAATTAAAAAAAAAACAGCTGGCTTCACCATAGCCCTCTCATAGTGTCATATAATTAATAGGATGCTTTTATTTGAAAGGACTGCTGTGATATACTGAGCCAATTCCAACAGGCTGGGGTAGTAAGACAGCAGCAGAAATGGGAAGAGGCTCCAGTCCACATCCTGTTGTTGCTGCTGGTCTCCAAGTATGCTGGAGAGAATGGGGGGCCACTGGGGGACCACAATCACAGGGGGCTGGGCTGAGTCCCTTCCCCATATGAGGGAGATTGATGACACAGATGGAGGAGTCAGTCACAGAGGAAGGCACTCCTTCAATGGTTGGGGCTGCTGATACTCAGAATCCTGGGAATAAGATCAGTCGAAAAAAGGTTAAGAATTTCCATGATGGTCTGGCGGGTAAGACTCCACGCTTCCATTGCACAGTGTATGGGTGGGATCCCTGGTCGGGGAACTAAGATCCTGCATGCTGTATGGCACAGCCAAAAATTATTATTATTATTTAAAAATAAATGTTAAAAAAGTAGGTTAAGTTCAGCAGGAACACGTGCAAGGGTTTGCTTATGTGACGAGAAAACTGGGGTGGAGCAAGATGCAGATGGGTTGGCAGGAGGTGCCGGAGCTGGAGTTCTGGGACAGATGGGCACTGAGATTTGGGGACAGTGACGAGGGTGGGCTGGCCCTCACTCTTTCAGGATAGGAGGCTGCAGGGTTCAGCCACCCTCAGCTAGCAATCCGGTGGCTCCACGCCTCAGCATCTCCATTACTCACATCACAATATCACCTGTACATACTCTCGAGTTGTGGTGAGGATTAAATCAGCTAATCCACAGAGTTTTTAGCAGCATTCCTAACATAAACTTGGGCTTCCCTGGTGGCTCAGATGGTAAAGAATCTGCCTGCAATGCAGGAGGTCCAGATTTGATCTCTGGGTCGGGAAGATCCCCTGGAGAAGGGAATGGCAACCCACTCCAGTATTCTTGCCCGGAGAATTCCACGGACAGAGGAGCCTGGTGGGCTACGGTCCGGTCCATAGGGTTGCAAAGAGTCGGACATGAGCAACTGACATTTTCACACTTAACAGAAACTCAAATAATGTTAGCTATTATAACATTTTTTTTCTCTGAACAGTAATTATATTGTAAACTGAAAACCATTTTCTAGATTCTCAAATCAAGAGAAAACAGGAGTATGTCACAAATACCTCCAAATAGAGAACAGCTAGTGGGGAGGAGTGTGGGGGTGGGCTGGGGAGAGACCTCTGCACACGTGCGGGCTTGCCTGCCCTCAGAGAAAGCAAGGGGAAGGCGAAGCAGAAACCGCTGGAGCCGAAAATACCAAAGTGGGCTCCCATGAGACACAGTGATGCTCTAATCCAGGCCTGGTCTTAAAAAGTAGTGGTAAACCCTGGAAACCATGTGAAAACAGACAGTTGTTCAAACCAAAGAACTGGTGGTCTAAAACATTGTCTTCCAAATCAAGGTGCTCAACAGGATTTTCTGTGCAGTTGGATTCTGTTTTGGCATTGCACATCTTCTCCAAGGTACGAAAATCTGTCAGCACTGACTGAGTCTAGGCTCAACTGAGAAGCAGAAGAATCACTGGGCAGTAAGAGAGCCACCCTGAGCGAGACCCTGCGGCCCTGCTGCCTCCACGCTGGTTAACTGACTGCAGGGTCCTCATTTGTGAGATGCAGGTGATGGTATCTACCTGGAAGAGCTGTTGTCAAGACGCGGCGCCCTGCAGGTAGTGGACGCTCAGTAAATGAAGCTCATGTCAGACATCCATTTCTTCTTCATAAAAATTATTTGGATGGGCTATTATCCCCTTCCTCAGATGAAGAAATCGAAACTCAAACCTATTTGGTCTTGAAGATGGTAAAGCCAGGATTCCAGCAGGTCTCTTGAGTCACAGCTGAACTTCCAGGGGCTCCTGAGAGATGATTGAAAGCGCGGTGCCCAAGCTCTTGTGCCGTCACTTGCTCCACTCAGGCCGACGCTTTGAGAGAGGCGCTCCTCATTTGTTGAGTCCCCACCTCACCCATCACACTGTTTCTCGCCTGAAATCCCTCCTCCAAGCCCTTGTGCCCTTCTCTTTATGCCTGGCCGTCCTGAAGACCCAGTACTAGCATTGCTTGCTACAGGAAGCCCTCCCTGCCTGCCCCAGGCTGGCTAGTCCCTGTCCTTGGTCCTGTAGCCCCCAGCTGGCCCGAATCATGCTCATCTGAGTGGGCCCTAGGACTTTCCTGGTGGTCCAGGGCTAAGAATTCACCTTCCAATGCAAGGGGTGTAGGTTCTATCCCTGGTCAGGGAGCTAAGATCCTGAGTGCCTCGGGGCCAAAAAGACAAAACACAAAACAAAAGCAGTCTTATAGCAAATTCAATAAAGACTTTAAAAGGGTTCCACATCAAAAAAAATCAAATCTTTAAAAAAACTTAAAAATAAGAGATTCAGCAGAGTACCCAGGAACATGACAAGCATTCAATAAATGTAGGAATAGAAAGCCTACTTTGGTAAATTCCGGTGGTGTTTTTTCAAAGCAATCAAGTTAATTATAATACATTTTTTATAGTAAGCAATTAAAGTAACTCTAATTTTAAAAATTTTCCCTGTGCGTCATGAGAAGGACTAGCTCCCCCTCCCCCCAGTGGCCCTGGGCTCCCCGTGAAGCCATCAGTATTGCTGTCAACTAGCAATTCTCCAAAACCCTGAGTGCCAGAATCCTGGCTTGCTCATATATTTTTTTATATTTTAAACTTGCCTTTCTTTTTCTCCCCTGCTTTCTTCAGCTCTGTGAATCATTTAAGAAAATGATGCTGCCACAGGGAACAGGTACTGGAAACATTACTTCCTCATAAGTAGATATAATTTGTTTTATTTGCTTTTCCTTAGAAGGTATTTTCTCTCTTCTCTTAAATTACTTCTGTCCATTTCTGTAACAAGCTCTGAATTCATTTTTATCTGTGTTCCTGAAATATCGATGAAACTTCCCAAGTGTGGAAACTCTACACAACTATTTCTCAAATTTTGTAAACAATTATATGCAAATTAAATGCTGTTCGATAAGTAAGGATTCTCTAACAGTGAGTTGACTGGTGTTTTTTGGTTTTGGGGATTTTTTACATTATAATAATACCCAGCATAGCATCACCTCTCCCCTTTTTAAGAAAAACTTTTTATTATGGATATTATTCTTTCTTTTGGCCATATGACTTGTGGGACTTTAATTCCCCAACTAAGGATTGAATCAAGGTCCTTGGTAGTGAGACAGCAGAGTCCACTGGATTGCCGGGAAATTCCCTATTGTGGACGTTTTAAAATATATGAAAAGCTACTATACTATAATAAAAACTAATTTTAAAAAT